>NC_065515.1:25576582-25785494 GCF_006386435.1 Epinephelus moara
TGCAGATGTAGTAATGTAATACTTATACCATTAGAGAAGATAACATCTTTGCTATGTGCAGTTGGGAAAAGCAGATCAAAACTAACGCAATGACAAATCAACAATAAAAACAAAATAATGCGATAAGAATAAAGATAAAAGTAATAACAAATAGCACACAACACCTGCACATTTCATAACCCTTAACCCAACCCTACCCTACCCCCTCCCACAGATCTTTCTCCAATCTTCGAGGTTCTGTTTCCAGAAAGTATATACTAATGTAGGAACAGGTTTGACTTTCTGCGTTTTTTGCATCTGTCAGAGCCTTCAGAGAGCNCCCCCTCCCACAGATCTTTCTCCAATCTTCGAGGTTCTGTTTCCAGAAAGTATATACTAATGTAGGAACAGGTTTGACTTTCTGCGTTTTTTGCATCTGTCAGAGCCTTCAGAGAGCTGTTTGACCACGAATCAGTGAAGAAAATGTGGCGGTGGGACACATCAAAAGCAGTCGAAAGCAGTCAGTTTTCCTGTGTGTCAATAGTAGCTGATTAAATTGTGCAGGTATATCAAAAGGGTTGTGGTTGGAAAGCTAAAATACACTCATGTTGTATTTTACTGGAAGACAGCAGATAAAAAATGAAGGCACCACAAAAAGGACCTCAGGGACGCTGCACTGAATATAAAAAAAGTAAATATTAATGTACGATCACAACATCTGACAATTAGTGATATTGTTCATGCTGGGAGTTGTGCTTGTGTGCTCATTAAACACAAACATTATATTCATTAAGCAGCTAATGCACTGTGGTAATCACCCTAAATTGATTTCATTTAGCTTGCAGTGACTTGTAGCTCTTTATGCCACACAGTTAGATCAGTCAGCCTGCTGGTTTGCCCGTCTGTCTAGACCTTGAGAGGATATAGCTGAGAGCAAAATATGTGCAACAGATTCCCTAAATAATTATCTCAGCTAAGAGCTTAATTGCAGCTTAAGTTAATGCTTTGACATGTTGTTACTTCATTAATAAGGATTTTGGATGCTTTGCTGATGTTTGCCAGATAACACCCCTTGACGGCATCCTTTCATCCTCCTACGCTCACTGAACACACCTAGAAGGTACTCAGAGGCAGCTCTTGTGTAATTACCTGACGTCTTAATAAATCAGATGCTAATCATTCAGACATGATAAGTACAAGCCTTTCACAACAGCTGCTGCCGAGCAGAGAGGAGAAGAGAAAAGAGCTTTCGGGGTATCAATAAATCTGTAAGGATTACTGTAAACAAACATTTCAGCGTCTAACACTTTTGAGCAGGCCCGAGCAAGCGTCAAGATCATTGCAGAGTGACATCTTCAAGTCATTACACATTTTGGAGACTACTTCCTTAAACTCATTTGTCAATCAACCTGTGCGGCGCTGTGGGTGAGACACACGAGCTACAGTCCTGTCAATTCAAAGTCAAATTACTCCTTCATTTTTAACTCTTTGATGCTGTGACTGTATAATTGAATTGCTGGATGGCAGCACGGGCCTCACGGGTCTTTGTCACGTCAGCTCCCAGGTCAATTTAATCCAGTGTGTTGACAGGTGGCTAATTATAGAGCTACACACACACACACACAAGTTGCTTGTGTGTTTATACTGTATTACGGTTAAACATGCCTGATTAGAGTAACCACTGTGATTCGTCAATTTACACCCAAACAAGATCTCATCTGACATATTAATTACAAACTTACACAAAGTAAATCAAGGTCTTACTGTATCGCCGATGTAGCTATACACACAGACATAAACATATATAAATCTAACTAAGCAGCACTTTTAGGCATGTGCAAACATTGAATTTACTGTCAACAGTGGTTTGGTGCGACATATGAATGTAAAATATCATTTAAATAAGGTCCTTTCATGTTCAAAGGAGAATAATGAGGAGACGAACAGCAGAGCACAACTTCCATCAAATACTGTCAATCATCAGTTTCTTTAAAAAAGGGGAACACGTCGAAGCAAATGACAGGAAGATTGAAGATAAGCAAGCAGGAGAAAGGTCGGCGCATAGACAAAAAAGAAGCCAGAGAAACACAGTGCAGAGTCAATCTGGTCTTTGTTAAACCTGTCCTCTTTATTCTCCAGTGCAACGGGACCAGAGGAGAGAGTGGAGAGGCACGGTGGAGGGAAAGGGAAGAAGGAAAAAAAAAAAAAAAGCAGCTATTTTTGTAATTGCTTTTTTTGCCAGTGCTGAGAGAAAAGGGGGGAAAGTTTTGAGAAATTTAAACAGCTTTGACAGCCAGGGTGTAGTTGTATTAATCTTTTCAAACAGGGAGAAAACCCCTCTATTATAAACACAGACAGAGATTCTGAGATCAGCGGCAGCGTTGCGTGAAGTCTGTTTACCACTGCTGTCGGATTAAAAATATGTAGGCAACAAGAACGTTTTACGACATATAAAAGCAGCTGGGATTTTTTTGTAAAATTGTGAAATAATGAAGTTAAACCTGCACCAACCAAACAGATTTTTTCAGTGTTCAGTGTTCAGAGGTGTGTTTATGGCCACCTGTTAAATGCAAGTCTAATATTCACTCTCCTTGTAGCGCTGCTGCTGCTCTCCAATCACCCCTGATGGTAGCTGTTAAATGCTCCACTATGTTCACCAGCTAGTTGCTAACATTGTCTGTCTGCCATTTGGTGCCAAGAAAAGTGTATACGGTGGGTTTATCACAGCTTTTTTATTGTGACCTAAAATGGCATCATGGGAGCAGATGGAACCAAAGCAGTAAAGTTGAGCTGTAAAACCAAAACAATGGGCTGAAAGTCACTAAAGCTCCTGAGAAGTGAGGGGAAATGCAAAGTTGGGGGACAATTTTCTGTGTGATCACATCACACATTCTTTTACTCAATTTATTTTAAACAAAAATGGTGCTGAACAGTACCAATGAACAGTCATAATCATAGGGGGACCTGTTTTGGTGCTATATGGCACCCATCTGTTAAAGGTGCTATACTGCGCCTATATCAAATACTGCCATATAGAACCATTAGAAATGCCATTGTTTTTACACTTTTGAGCCTGGGGGCACTTGAATGATGACAGATAATACCATAGATGAGTCAATGTGCTTCTAAATTAAACTTCAACTTTAGATATTACTTATTATTTATCTTTTTTTTAACAAAATGTTGGCTTACTGAAGAACACAATATGTTACCTTTTTTTTTTTTTTTGTAAAGATATTTTTTGGGGCATTTTTGCCTTTAGATAGGACAGTTAAGCATGAAGGGGGAGAAAGAGAGGGGTATGGACATGCAGCAGAGCGCCACAGACTTGAGTCAAACCTGGGCCGCTGCGGCAACAGACTTGTACTGTACATGGAACGCCTGCTCTATCCACTAAGCCACCGACGCCCCACCTTTTTAAACCTGGAATATCTGCGTGTGCATGGGGGCAAAAAGATAATATGTTTTAATATGTTATCCTCTGGAAATACAGTCTTTGCAGGCTGTCTTATTATAGTGTTTTTATTCTTTCAACAAAAAGCTAAACTAAACTAGAACCAGGAGAGAATCTCTAAAGAACAATACAGGGGTTTGACAAGTTCTCTACTGGTCCTGTATGGTACATACAGGGGGTTAAAAAGTTCTTGTGGCAGCGGTACTATATGACACCTTAACACCAAAGAACCGCTCAGAACTAACATTGTGTACAATACACCACTCAAGTGCTTAGTTAAGTTATCATGACTAATACTTATTTGAATGCTGATTAGTCGATGCTGTATGTCTTTGGTTTGCAAAACTGTTCATTTTCTTTGATAATGTGTTCATTCAAATGGCTCCAACAGACAGAAAGAAAAAACATTCCTGTAAGAAATATTAAAGTCATTTAAATTTCAGCTGCCTAATGTGAGTGATGAAGATTAAATTAATCCTATGGATTCATTTAGTAGAAAAAGGGCTCTAAAAAAAGAGCGTGTAATTGCATCATGGACCGTTTGAGCCTGCTCTGTTAGCGTGTTTGCAGTTTGCACGCAGACCTCAGTAAGGACTTATTAACTCTGATCCCAGCGTACAGCCAAACCTCCAGTCACACAGCTAATCACACCTGAACGCCGCCGACCCCGCAAGAACCCGGGAATCAAAGAACAACATGCAGCCCCCGAGTGTTAATGGTACCATCCTCCTCCTACCCTGCTAACACTGTTTTTCTTTCACTCCCTTCACTCTCCCGCCGTCTCCATCTTTTTTTTCCTGCAAATGAAGGAAGTGTGGCAGCGTACAGAGAGAGAAAGAGTGCGACGGGGAAAGTTGGGGGTCTAATTTTGGCAGGCGAGACTTTTTCCCCTCACCCTGTGTTTATTCTGGCTCTATTAAAACATCTCCAAGGAGGGGAGGAAGGGAAGGGGAGTGCGGAGGGAGGAGAATGAAGAGGAGGAGCATGGGCACAGTGTTGAGGAGATTCACTGGTCTTTCTCTTTGTGAGTGATAACTGGTGGCATATTGATAAATTAAGGATTAGAAAGTTAATTAAATCAGAGTTGTAGATATTAGACTCTAAACTTTGACTTGAGTCAGACCTACTCAAGTCACAAAAATGAGGACTTGCAGCTTGACTTGGACTGCTGTGAGACTGCATATAAAAGGAATAGAGAGGAAGAGAGCACAGGGAGTGTCGTTTTTTCATTTTTTTTTTTATATGGATGAAATAAATGGGGTATAACGTGTTAAATAGTAAACTTAAGAGGTGCTGGCATATGCATTTTGTTACCTTTGAACAGAGCCAGGATACAGTAGCTGTTTCCCCCTGTTTATAGTCTTCAGTCTGAGCAAAGCTAACCGGCTGCTGGTGCCAGATCTTCTCATTTAACTCTTGGCAAAAACGTGAATAAATGTCAAACTATTCCTTAAATTAAAACATGATTTTTTTGCTTCATAGTCCTCAGGTTCTGACTGTGCAAAATCCTGGAGCAATAAATAAATAAATAAAAAGACAGCAACAGACAGGCCCTGCATAACCACATTAAATTATTAAATTGAATTGAATTGAATTTATTGAGTCATAAAACACTAGCAAATGCTTTAAAAGGAAACTTCATCTGTCATTTCCACAGTCAGCATCCAGAGACCTGAAAGATGTTCATCCGAACTCGCAATATGCTTATGAAAACTCGAAACTTGCCTTTACAGACTTGAGATTTTACTGATAAACTTGTCTTGAATGACTTGAAGCTCTGGAAATCTAAAAATGCCTGTGCTTAAGGAAAAGTCCACGCATCAAACTTTCCACCATTTCTCCTGTCCTCATCCTCCTGTCTCCTGTTCCCTGTCTCCTGCTGTAGTTTTCTGCTCTGGTCTTAAGCGGCTACACTGGACACAAGCTGCCTGAATCGTAGTTGAAACCTCCGAGTTTGCCTGTGGCTTCTCTCAAAAACCCAGCCCCTGAGGATATATACGAACACACACACACACACACACATACACACACACATACACACACTGTAATGTCCCACACACCACAGAGTGTATACTTAAGCCCAGCGTAGAGGGAATGGAAATCAGAGCACAGACCGAAGCAAAGACAACACTGAGGACATGAAGTTCATGTTATGTTCAGGTTCAACAAGGTGGGTGGCGAGAAATTTTCCCCCAAATTTGTGAGTAATATTTGTGGCAAACCCATCCCAAGAAAACGGAAGTCACTGAGCTCTCTGTAACACCACGCTGAGCACAGAGATGACTGGAGAGAGTGGGAGGTTCAAAAAAGTATATTTCACTTAAACTGACAAGCGCCTGGACCAGATGTCTTCCCGAAAACTTTGAGGCGAGGAGCAGAAGTTTGACGTTTTAACAGCTGTGGCATGAGGTAAGCACCTCCAGGTCATCACGTGTCATCATTAGGTGACCCTGTCTTCTTGACGGCCTGCCACCATACTTTACAGCTAATAAGTCGGCCGTGGCACTAATGATGAGCAGCAGTGATGATCAGCCCACCACCACTGCAGCTCAGCTGCTGTCAAAGGAGGCCCCTGTCTGTTTAAATGGAGGCTGTAATGACTAATGAGACGCAAGATCGCATACTGAACACTTTCCTTTACAAGCTGGCAGAGAAAAAAACCACAAGGAGAACTTAATTTATTCAAAGTTGCATAGTGTAAAGTTTAGCATGTTGAAGCTGTACGTCAGTGAGCGTCAACCTTTCAAATGATTAAATTAAAGCAGTGCTAAAAATGAGACAAGAAGCTTCTGTGGGACTGACTCAGCTGGAGCATCTCATAAGACATCTGCCAAATATTCATCATCATCGTGACAATTATCATCATGAACATAACCATGAGCCTTTAAAGCAATTTATACATTATTTAGCAGTTAACTGCTATTTGCTGTGGAAGGATATAGTGGAGTAACGGCGTCCTGAGCAGAGAATGAAGTCACACTCCTTCTGTGTGTGTTGTAATCCGAGCTTCTCTGTGGTTTGTTGTGGTAAGCCGGTCCTGCTGTGTGTGCATGTGAGTGCATGCCTGTATCCCAATGGCTAGCTCATCACTGCCACTTTGCACTGTGCTCATAATGCTGTTCTGTACATTATTGCTGAGTCAAAGATGAAGTGCAGCTCAAGCTCTCATTAATGTAGTAACGTCTTCACTGGCTTGTGTGTGTCTACTACTTGCCATAAGGCACCTTAATTGAACATCATCTAAAGTTTGTCTTTGGTTGAGCACCGCAATGCTAACAAAGCTAGCATAGCATCAGCTAACTAAGCTAAGTAACACAGTACAACAGCTAGACTGGTTGATGTTTACTGCATCATTGACGCACTGAAAAAAGTTGCGGACGGTCAGCTCATCTTTGATTTGTAGTGCATCAAATGTCGGGTGTCAGTTTGTAGCTTCATGTCACTGACATCCATTGAAAATGACTTTTAGCCTTTTGCTTAGTTCCTGGTAGTGTGAACAAAGCACAAGGTGGTTGCCACTAATATTCGGATGGCACTGTCTTGGAAGCGTAGCACCAACCCTGTGGTTGTCCTCCCTGGTTAACACTGTTAGCTCGGTCAGCACTGTTGCTGTTGTTTAGCACTGTTTATGGAATTAGCAGCTTTAGCTGTTAGCTGTCTGCTCAGCCACCTCTATGTTGAGAACTGCATCCAGAATATTCAAACGCTCTGAATGTTGCATAAAGCCCCTTGCATCATGATCATGAAGTAAGAGCAGAAAACATCTGTAAGTCCTAAAAAAAGATACAAGAAGATTTTTTTTTCACTAGAAAAACGACAATTCCACAAACTTATATTTGTGCACATACTTTATGAAAGTATACATACTTCAAAATGTCCAGAGGGGGTTGTTAAAAGGAGTCTAGGAGATTTAAAAATTTAATCACTTAACTTTTACTGGATTGCTGCAAAATCATTCCTCCAATGGGAGAAATTGGATTAGCAATGTCATCCGGATAATGTCTTATGTCAACATGTAATTTAGCCAAAATCACATCCTCCCATTTTTCAAATCTACATTCATTTTTCCATTTTAGTTTATTTCCAGTGTTGTTGTTTTTTTTATGTTAGGCCAGCCTCTTTGATTTTTCCTCTTTATTTATAACTCCCTTGAGAAAATTGTGATTCCTTTGTAAGCCAACTGTCTCATCTATGAAACAAGCTGCACGGGAAAAAAAACACAATCAAAACATGTAAACAAAGGAATGGTAAAAACAGATGTCTGAAACGGAGCACGCTTACACGCTCACACGTGTGCGTATGTGCATGCAGTCGCCTCAGTGTGCGAGTGGATTTAGTAAGTGTCTGATATCCACTTGGTGCCAGCAGTTTTGATTCACAGAACGCCGCATGGAACATGGCAGCGAGCCTTGCCATAATGTCACTGGGGAAAATCATCCAGCTTAACTCCTTTGATCCTGCGAGAATCAAACGAACTGAGAAAGTTCTTAGAGCTTTATCCCACAACACTGGGGAGACGTCAAAACAAAGCAGAAGAAGCTCGCCAGACTCAAACAAAATTTTGATTCGGGCAGCAGTGTTGCTCTTGCCAAGAACATGAAAATGTTTTAGTGGAATGTATTTGTGGATACTTTTTCTTTATTATTTTGTATCGTTTGGTTTTATTTGCTACTCTCTGTGCTATTTAACTTGATGTGCATGGTCATGTTAAGAGATTAGGACTGTGGTTAGTTCTGCTGTACATTCAGACAGCTGGCAGCTAGTTATGTGACTATAAAAGGTTATATAACAAGAAACCACAGAGACAGATGTGTGTCAATTTTCTATACTGCTCATTTCGGGCAGCAATATTTTAGGGAGACCTCAGTTAATCAACTTAACTCTGTAGTAGGCACAAGACATTCACTCTTAATTATAGTAACTTCATTATAGCGCTGAAAGCAGATGAATGTCTCATTATTGCCCTGAAATTAAATGAATGGCACAGGTTTTGAATTTGTTAACATGTCGAGTTACGTCCTGTTTTCTCAATAGAGTTGGCTGAAAGCAAATTATCCCAGTTTCTCAAACACTACGAGGATCAGCGTGCGTACAGACCTGTTATAGACGCTGTATAGTGTTTTACAGATGTCAACATCTGCTTTGTGATTGGTGAACAGTGCTGTTCCCACCCAACAGAGTCCACATGGTCCACATTCCCAACTGTTGCCCATGGCTGAGTGTACACAGTCCGTATTCAAATGTGAACCATGTGAGCTGTGATGGTTGTGCAGAAACAGCAGCGCAGAGCATCAGACATTTGGGATTTAATAAAGGCTCATATTAAATATTCATTAAGCCACACTGAGACCTGCACCAATAAAATGGAAAATTACAGACCAAGCCTTGTTACGATGTGAGTGATTGCTCAATGAATATGCTGCAGAGTAGTTTTTGGAGTGGCTCTTTGCAAGTAGCAGTATATAGTAGAAAAACAATGCTGTATTTTCCAGGTTTCCCACAGCAGACAGTATGTCAGCAAACACTGGAAACGTTACATGCTCTTTAATCAATTTACCGAACTGTAACTTCGTCTTTATGTGTCAAGTAAAGAAGTTCATATTGTCTGTAATGAAAGTTGCTCCTATTATGGACACACTGGAAACAAGCCCAATTATGATTATCAGTATAGATAGCAAATCAAATTAGCTTATCTCCTTCTCTTCCTCTAAATGATTCAGGGTTGCATCACCAAATCTGCAAACGGCACGCTGTGATTTTGACACTTTACATTAGACAAAACAAAACAAAAAAACCTTGAATCGTCGCATGTAAGAGCTCTGTTGGACTTGCAAATCTACCTGAAAGTGAAAATAATTTGTAAAATGTGAGCATTTGCGAGCCACATGTCAGAAAACATTCTTGAGAAACCGTCCTCTGCATTACATTATGGTAAAGTACAGCATGAACAGACTGACAGAGAGAAAAATGGATAGAGGAAAAGCGACTTACGTTGGCCTTCCTGGCAGAGGTGTAGGGAGTGGATCTGGAAAAGAAGACAAGGGGATTTTTTTACAACAGGATAAACAATATTGCTCCCAGATTTTTCTCTGCACAAGCTGCCAGCTACAAGCGAGAATCAGCGGAGAGGAGTGTTACTGAGAGAAGCCAGATCTCCAGTAGGAAAAGATGAGTTGGAAAAAATGTCTTTGTTTGTCACAGTATGTGCGTAAAACACTCGTCATAAAGCTTCTTCGTTGTGACATCTGCATGCCAGTAAGGTTTCAAATGCTCGGCAGATGCTACTGTTGCCACTCAACTCCCCTTACCGAATTTGACAAACAGCACGCCTGTCGTGGACACGGTGCCCTGGGTGTTGGTGGCCGTGCACTGGAAGTAGCCCGTGTCAGTAGTGTCCAGGTTGCGGATGCGGAGGCGTGATCCGTAAGGCGTGGACCGGTACGAGACCCGTCTTGGCTCCTGCACCACAGGGGCGTCGTTCTTCAGCCAGCGCACAGTGGGCGGTGGGTTGCCGGACACACGGCAGAAAAGCTCAGCTGTGTGTCCCAGAGAGGTGGTGATGTTGTTCATGGGAGCTTCCAGACGGATGAAGAAGGGCCCTGGAAGACATAGAAGCAGAGGAGAGATGAGAGGAATGAATACAAGGGAGATAAGGAAAGAGGAGAGGAAGGAAAAGAAAATATCTAAAAGTGGCCAAGTGAGAGGAAACGTCAGGAGGGAGATGATTGAGAAAGAAAAAGACAAAAGGAGAGGGAAAACACTGTATCAGACACGGCCAAGAACTACAATATAAATAAAAGACACTTTCTGTACTATATCAGAGCAAGATATAAAAAAACACATGCTGCTGTATAAAAAAAATAGTGGTAAAACAACTGTGTTTCAACACACACATATTCATAGCCTGGTTTTGCAAGTTATTTCGTGGCTGCCACTGTAGTGACACCTAATTTCACTTTTCATCATAGCTGTATGATGCCAGAGGGTTTTCCCCAACTTATGTATGAGCTTATGAAGCAACATCACCTGTGTTGTGGGTGAAAGCTTTGAAGGAAACAACCTTAAGGGGTGAACATGAAGCTGTCAGAACCCACTGTAATGAGCTCAGACGGTGTTGGAAAAGACAAAGCAAAACATTTTTGCATGATTATCTCCAGAACCACATTCTTCCTCAAGGTGGTCAGGAAAAAAACAATCTTGAGGGCCACCTAAGAGTTTAATGTGCAGGAAAAACATTGGTGTTAATGTCATGAAAAACTTCTGGAAAGTTCGCCCCGACCCCAAAACCCATTTTAGGTATGCAGAAATGCTCCTGGTTACACGTACCGGCCAAAACAAACAAAGGAGGAAAAACACATACAGGGGAATCTCAAATACTAGTCAGACAAACTTCAATTTGTGTGAATAGAGACGCTGAGAAGTAAAAATAGAGGCACACGCTTACATATGCAAGAACATCCACTCATTTACATCTTTACTATCGCATGCAAATTAATCAGGCTTTACTGCACTAGACAACTTTAACATCTAAAGGTTCAGTGTGTGGGGGATATACTTGCAGAAACTACATATAATATAATAAGTATGTTTTTTTTAATCACCAGAAAATAAGAAACATTATGTTTTTATTAGCTTAGAATGAGACATTTATATCTACATAAGGAGTGGGTCCTCGTCTACAGAGATCACCATGTTGCACTGTCATGTGTCTACAGTAGCCAAGAACAGATAAACCAAACTAGCTCTAGATAGGGCCATTCATATTTTTGCATTGGCCACTGTAGTTGGCAGCTCCTCCATAACGAAAGCATTGGAAAAACACTTTTTATTTTTAACAGGAAACGGCTTTATTCAGTGATTTTACAGGTTTAAATCACCGGGTCCATTTGTGTTGGAGAGGAGGAGACTTCTGCAGATAATTCAACTCCTGGTAAAAACCTCCTGAAGAATAAACACTGACAGAATTCCAACCAGGAGAAGTTTCAGCGGGTTGCAGTCTGCAATCCTCACCACTTGATGCCACTAAATCCCTCTAAATCTTACACAATTAACCTTTAAATTTTTTTGCAAATCAAAATATAACTTTCTGATTTGTTTTTTTGAGACATATGTCTGATCAAATCAAATGATCACCCAGGTAAAGTTGTTGAAAGATTAAAACTTAACTCTACCAGAAACATTTCACAGTAGCCAGCTCTCGCTTCCCAACAAGGGCACTGCTGTCTTTTCCAAAGCTGCACTCTGTCTTGCTCTCTGCTAATATATCTGTTTATCCTCTGATTAAAAGATTGCAAGTCAGCAGAAAAAACATGTTAAGAGAACGCAAAGACCCCGATCACACAGAAAGCTTACTGCAGGTTGCCAAACGCAAGGCACACTGTACTGCCTTTTTTTTTTAAAATTAAATGCTGCTAGTAAAAAAAAAAGGCTGCTGTGGCTTTTTATTGTTGGCAGGCAACCACGCCATCACCTCCTTATCTTAACCTTGCTATGTAATTAATCTGAGATGAATTTATTAAATTTATTTCTTCACAGTAATTAGTAACTTGTTACCCTCTGGTTGAGGGTGAGAGGCTGTCAGCAAATAGTTAGCTGGGCACGGTGAAACAGAGATCTGTGTGGGTACATGAGACCCCAAAAAAGAGGGTGGATCATGGGGAGCACCACCAGTTGGTCCAGGAGCTTCGCCTCGATGATGGCTGTTTACAGACATGTTTTAGGATGACTTGGGGCAGTTTGACAATGTGCTGTCTGTCACTGGGCCGTATAGCTCTGGGTATCCAGCAACTGCTACCACCAGCTTCTCTTCCACTGTATACCAACTGTTAACTTGATGGCATGACCACCACAGATGGCTTGCCTTTTAAATCATCTGATTAGACAATGGAAAAAAAGCTGAGATGACGTGGGGCACTTTTCTGCTCTGAGTTGAAGTTTTTTCATCTTCAGATCAGATCACTCAGGCAAAAATGGCAGGCGCCTAGAGCGCAGAAACCCGAGGTATGCGCAAAATACGCAACCAAAAAGCTTCATTCCCATTTAAAACAATTAGAAAAAGCCGCCTCCAGCTGCTGAAACGCTTTCTGTGTGATCAGGGCCTACGAAAATCATGATTAAGGTATGTAATAGTTCTGGTAAGAGGAAATTTTAATTCAGCTTCAGTCCTGTTACAGTTGGTATAAAGCTATGTGTTAACAGGAAGCTTTAACGCCCTGAATTAAGCCTGTCAGGCATGTATTACTCTCAGGTCAAGAAACCATGGGTGTAAGTGCTGCCTGAGAGGCCAGATTTGGAACAAAGAAAGGCCCTTAAGCTGTATCTACAACAAAGTTTTAGTTTAAGATGACTCCCTAGCAGGTTTGGAGGGTCCTGGTGTTGCACTCATTTGCAAAAGAGTAATGAAAAAAAAAAAAAAGCATGACTATCACCTTCTCACCAATACAAAGTTGATCAGCGAAGTTTGCGTGAATTTCCGATTGTCCGTAGTTGGATGCAGCCTCCATAATACCAACGTACGAAAGGAGTGTGGGAAGAGGGTCTCAGACAATCAGACAAGCACTTTGGCTGGAGCATGCCAGTGCCCTTACTTAGCACTCTCTGGCACCATAGCAACCCTTGTGGTTGTATGTGCAGCTAATCTGACGCCTGCAGCTAACATATTGTCACGAGGTGTGTAAAATGAGGGCCTAAGATGTGTTTGTGAAGAAGAGAAGTGGGCACATTTGTCTTGGCATACAGCCTCTGTGTGTGTGTGTGTGTGTGTGTGTACTAAAATCTCTACTGTAGTGCACAACATACACACTCACACTGTCCTCCCCAAAGCCCCAGGCTTAACACAGCAATGTGGTACTAACAAGTGTGTGACAATATGAGGAGACTCCCACCATTGACCGTACCACCACCACCACCACCACTCTCTTCTCACCCACTTTTTATCTGTCCTCCTTTCTCTACATACACAACAGTCTCCCTTATTTGTACTGTCCTGGCTCTCGACATTACAGTGCGGCAGCCAGAAAAAAAACGTCCAGGAGGTCAATGCTGAAGTTAATAATAAAACGATATCAATAAACCATTGGAACTGTATCAGAACAAACATTAAATTCTTGCCCATGTATGTGCTACAATTCCAGACATAAAAAAACATATCTCACTTTGAAGTGTGTGTATTACTCTTATATTATTACTCTTTTGCAGAGTATCTACCCAGAAATACACACACTTAAAGAACATTTAATATACTGACACAGGCTCCTGTGTCCTCTCTTTAGCAAGCCTTGTAATTACATTATCAAGGCAAAATCTGATAAAATGTAATAGGTGGTGTAATGGGTTGTAGCTAATTGATAGCCAGGTCACTCAGCTCTCATATGATTATTAACTCAGAAGCATGCTCCAATAGAAGGGAACGCGAAAGCACTAATAAAATGTACAATGTGTGTGAGGCTCAGTTTAATCTGTTGAGTCTAGACTGTTATCATTTGTAATCACTTTAGATGTCATGAGGCAACTGTACGAGCACTGAGATAGAAGACATGACTGTGTTCCCTTTGTATCAAGCATTAAACTGTTACGTAACAATATTCCCCGATTAAACTTTATTCTGCTGTGCTGTTTTACACAGATTTTGTGACAGTAACCAACTCAAAGTACTTGGAAAATGAAAATGTCCCATTTCTTTAAGTGTGAAACGGCCTGTCATTAGTGTTCAGTGAACAAATATACTGTAAATCTGGAGTCTAAATCTGTTCAGGAATCCAGAAATCCTTGATTTATACTTGATAACAATGATTTTCAGACCTTTAATTGATTTCTCGCAGGGTTTTATAAGTCTGTAGGCAGGACAAATTTTCTTGAACTATAAGGTTGCACTTCTGGTATATCAAAAAACATATTTCTTTCTTGCTACATGGCTCAAAATGTGAAGGGATATTGATTTTTTTTAAATTTTTTTTTTACATATATTTCTTGCTCACTCTGCACTCCGTGTGTGTGTGAAGATGAAGATACATGGTTTTAGTTTGGCTCCAGGTGTGTGAAATGTGTGACTCAGATCAGAGAAGCTCTGATAGGAAAAAGTGTTGCAACACTCCCTCATAGTCACAGGTCATCACCTCTCATAATCACACACAAGAAAAACATCCATGCTCAATATGCTATGCTGACATCAGTCGCAGAGGCGTGCGAATACACACTGGTAGCACCTGAGGTCATTGCTACTGGTGATACATTTGTCTTAGTGAGGGTGCGTGAGAGTGTGTCTGTGTATGCTTACTTTTGTGTGTGGGTGCGTGTTTTCATTTTATTTGACATCCCAACTATCAACACAAAGTCATGAGGGGTCGGCTGGGAATCTGTGCCTGTTATGAATGAAGTGGACCAAATCTCGCCTACGTGGCTGATGCAACTCTTGACAGACTTAAAGGGATAGTTCAGAATTATATATGTGGGCTCATATGGGGTATCCATAGTAACTATATTATAAACAATAGACTTCTGTCAGCACCCCCCAGTTTGGAGAAGCAGGCTGGAGTCTGACCTGAATGTACAGCGGTGGATGGGGGCAGCAGCAAAATGTATTTTAGCCACCTAAAAAATCTATAACAGTTTAAGTGTACACTATATTGAAAATATTTTCACCACTTTATCTTTCCTTCCTACAGCCCTTTCTGACGGGGTAGCTCCTGTGTTAAATCACTGTTTTTCTCAATGGAGTCTGGCTTTGAAGAAATCAATATAAGGACTTTAGTTCCCTACTGGAAAGCAGTGAAAATATTATAAATATAGCATGCACCTTAACTGTTAGGTAACTAAAATACATTTTGTTGCGGCACCTGTCCACAGCAGTACATTGCTTAGCTCCCATGTCAGATATCTGCCTGCTTCTCCAAACAAGGGGCGTGCCGACTGACATCTACTGTATACAATACACTGACGATGGACAAGTACCTCATTCAACCCCAGTTTAAAAGATGTGAACTATCCCTTTAATGTCCCTGTTAAGTCTGACTGTATCATCTAAAAACAGCAAGTGCTTTATTTGTTAATTGAGAACAGACCCGCTCTTAAAAGACACGTGTGTTCTGCCAAAGGCAAGAGGTCACACACAAACTGAGTCACTTTAACGCCGTCTCATTAGCTGAGTTGATGGAAAAGAAAATGGTTTTTGGAGCTGTTCGCCTGCACACTTCATTAGCTGTTATAATAACTGACAATGAAGCAGCGGGGAGCAGAAGAAAGGAAAGAGGAGACAAGAGGAGACGATGAGAAGAGAGGTGAAGAAGACAAAGATGTCCTGCCAATGTCTGTGTAACAAAGCCGCTCTGTATGTAATTGTCTCGTGGTGAGTGTTGTGGTATTTGGCACCGGGAGTACTGTGAAACTCAAACCATTGCTGAGGACTGTCCCTTTAATGTGGCAGGCGACTAAACGGTGCCCTGTCATCAGCGCGCATTTGCTCGCAGTGGCTTTGTACAATCAAACACTCACACGCAGGCACACAAACGTAAACACACGCACACCCACACAACCGCAACGCACACAAACTATCCATGTCCCAAAGTAGACAAGTTACACAATACCTTTTCATCTCACCATGCAACATTGTATTTCTATATGTGGATGTATGTCTACATACAATTACATATACACGAGAGTAAGGCTGCTCTCAGCAAGACACAGGCGCAGAAACCTGAGTGGCTGCACAGCTAACTAAACACACTCAGTAGATACACAGAGGAGCTGGGACTGTAGCGATGCCAGCTACGGCTAAAGGTGAATTTCATTAAAGTTGGGTCCCTCTCCAACAGAGAAAGAGAAAGAAAGAGGAAAGGAAGTGAAGGAAGCGAAATGAATAAAACAAAGCAAAAAAAGGGAAGAATAAAAGAAAGCCCCGGGGAAAATGAGTTCAGTAAACTATCATCACCCCTGATTTCAGCCCAATAATGAGCCTCTTTCAGCATGATAACTTCCTGCTACTGATGCATAGTGATAGAGCCACGCTACCTGAATGCTGTCTGCTTGGTCAATCAAAACCATTCCCTGCCTGCAGACAAAACAAGTGGTGCAATCACCATCCATCCATCAGATAAGAAACAGATGTTAGTCACGGGGCTGAGCTCAAATTGACACACACACACACAGATACACTACTATGAACACACGGGTGCGCGCAAACACACATGCGCAAGCCTTTGTAGGTTTTTATATTTCATGTTGTTGTGGAAAAATAAAGCTGTCTCTATGATTTGTTTGGAACTACTCCTCATTGTATGTATGACTTTTTAAACAGCCTTGATTGGTCACCATAATCATTATCTTGCCTAAACTGCTCAATCATGTCCAGAAACTACCGTCTTTGCTCTTGCCTGTGTGTTTAACAATGTCTGTTTTTGTGTACACTGAATCTGCTGTGGGGCGGATGTTGTGGGAGATTGGGCTTTGCAAGAGATGAATTAAATAAACCAGACAAAATGAGAGAGCAAAAATAAAGGTCAAGTCTCATGTTGAGGATCTTCCAAAGTCAGGTTATCTTCGTGGGGGATTAGGCGGACGTCAGCTCTCAAAGCCCGAGGGAAACTGAGGAGAGGGGGCGAGATTTGACTGATAACTCTGGGCAATGGTGTTACGAATATATCCAGAAAACTTTATGGATCTGACTCAGCTATTCCTGCAGCGCTGACAGAAGAATAGCAGTTTTAAATGCTTCCTCCATCAGGATCTGCTGATCTAAACCTGCGCAGCTCCAGGAGACGTGACCATCCTCACCACAAAATAAATAATTTTACTAAACTGGCAAGAACCCTTATTGATTGAGGAATGGAAGGAATTAGCTGGCCAAGCCTGTGTGGGAGAACCGAGCAGCCTTAAAAGGCATTTTAATCTTCATATTGCATCCCACAGACAATTTTCTTGGGGTTTTGGACCAGGTAGGGTGCATGTTAAAATGGACTTGTTGACAAGTTTGTTACCTACAAGCTTGTTAAATGTAGATGCCGTTAGTGGACTGTGAAACTCCTGGAGATCCTGAGCACATCAGTCCAGGTACCATGAGTGGGCTGCTCTCTCTTCCATGTAGAAAAACTATTTTTGTAAGACAGATTGAGTACTGAAAATGTGCATCCTGACAGCACATAAGTGGTGGGGGCATTATATCAAGATGTCAAGCAGAGTCAGCAGCAAACAACAAATGCCAAGAACAACTGAAAGTTATGAAGAAGCACTAATATGAGATATACTACTGCTGCTTTTTCTGCTGTGATCTTACTATTACTGTAACTACAGTAGAAAGGTGCATTCAGAACAGTGCAGGTCTCTGCCAGTTGGACGCCCAGGCTGCTAGCAGCCATTCTAGACAATGTTGTTCCAGCAGATGTGTCACACCACATTTCAGAAACACCAGAAGCTAATAAAAATACATGCATCATCAATTTTTGATGGAGCTGCAGCACATTGCACAGAGCAGATTGAGTTGTTCTGCTAGCAGGAGCTGTATGTGAAATATAAATATCATTCAATAATGAGGAAAGACGTATTTTTAATAACTAAAACACAGTCAGAAACTTTAATCCATGTCATCCATTTGATCTTCTGATCCATTTGTAACTGGACTTTTAATGGTATTAACAAAATCAACAAAATCGAGCAGGCAAAACGCTCTGCTCCTGAAACGCTCATGGTGTGGTACGACTGTGCAGCGGATGGCCAAAACCAGGCAGCAGCCAAGGCAGCTGGAACACTGTGCCACTGTCGTGGTGGAATCGTCCCTCCCAGCTCCCTTACAGACAAGATGGCTTTAAAAACAACAAATAGAGTCAACTTAGTTATCTCGAAATATGCCTTAGTTCAGTGGATTATAAAATATCAGGTATGGAATTAATCTGCAGATGCTCTGGTCCAAAATAAGACCAAACCCTCCTATGCATGTCAGTTTTTGAGCCAGAGCGAAGGCCAAAATGTGGCCTGCAACCATCTGATTTCTGAAAAATTTGCGCCTCCCTACAAGCCGGTTAAGAGGAACGAGGAGTCAGCAGTCAATGATGGTATGAAACAGTCCATGAAACAGCTTTTACAGGTTTTAACTGTAAATCACTGCAACCATGAGACGTCTTTGAGCATACAGTCATACATGTGCACATTAATAGTATTAGGCTGATTGGTTCAGTAGTTTGCGAGATTAGCTGCGGACAAATGACTAAACACACCTACACACACGCAACTAAATGCATGGTGACATCCCAGCTTACATCTGGCAGAGTTAACAATAGAGTATCCCACTCTGGTATTGAGATCTGGTGATCTTTGATGGTTATTTTACTCAGCTGGAGAAAAAGTCAACCAATCAAAGCTGTGTAGGTGGGATTAAGAACAAGGAAATCTTCCCACATAGCTAGTGAGCTACCGAACTACCAGTGGCAACAAAAATGATGAAAAGCATGATGTCATTGATGCAGCTGCACTAGATCTTGTAAGAAGATTTCCAAGAATAACAACTTAATCCATGCTTTTTCTCAATTGTAGTGAAAAGGTAACAAACAGAAATCAGCTAACAAAAAAATCAGGCTGAATGAATCAAGTTAAATTAAATGCCAGCATAATTATTAGAATCATTCTGGTGTCGGCCAGGAATGATTCGGTCCCGATCTGCCCTTCAGTGGATACACATTTTAAAAGTATGCAGGCAAGTATGTGATCAGTGCTGTTTGTGTCACATCTTTGTGTGTACCAGTACTGATTGGTAAAAAAA
Source organism: Epinephelus moara (assembly GCF_006386435.1). Lineage (NCBI taxonomy): Eukaryota > Metazoa > Chordata > Actinopteri > Perciformes > Serranidae > Epinephelus > Epinephelus moara. The sequence continues at coordinate 25,595,761 of NC_065515.1, forward strand.
ACAAGTGCCATGGGCTCTTTCAGAAGACATTTTGAATGAAACATTTCTGCTTGAAAGAGAAAACAAGTAGTGTGCTTTATCTGCCTTGTGAAAATTCTGCCACTACAGCTCCGTTAAAATCTCAGTCCTGTGATCTGCCCCTGCAGCACATCTGCAAAAAACTGGGTTTACAACTTCACATTAACACTTCCTGTATTTACCCACAAATGGGATGGGGATGCCTGACCGAGTCAAACTCAGCAAGTTGATGGAATAAGAGGGTCGCCTTAGGAGTTGGGCTGACAGATGAATACTGTATATGAAGCAAAGTGTAAGAAGATGTCGTGAGAGCAGCAGCACATTTTGAAGCTCCGCTGTTAGATTCTGCCTAAGAGAGAACTCAAAGTAGGTCAGTGGAAATTAGGGAAATGCAGTGCACCTGTGGCTGTATTCCCACATGCTGAGTAGATCAATGTGTAATTCGTTCCATCAATTATCCTCTACATTGGCCTACGCTGGGACAATGGGTGTTGTCTGGGTTGCTAAAGGTGACCATTCACAGAGGATGGGTAAGTTTTTAACACATCATTGAATGTAATTTCAGACAACACACATGGGGTTACTGCTCAACACACCACTTGTTAATTGCACTGCGAACACATCATGTATTGCTTGAAACAGATGTGTTCACAGCTTTAACGTATTTTTCTGGAATGAGGTTTGTTAAGAATGCATTGAAATTGAGCCCTACTTTGTGTGTGTGTGTGAGAGTGTGTTTGAGAGTGTGTTTGTGTTTATGTGTGTCTTTACCATCACTAGAGGTGTTCCATGAAGTGGTAGCTATCACACTGGGGTCTTGGGGAAACTCAGACCCTGTAAACAAGAGGAAATGGAGAGGGCTATTAGTATGTTTCTGACTGTTGGGCCCTGCCACCTTCGATTCCTATTTCACTAGTTGGATCATGAACCCTGCAATTAGAATAAATGTGGAAGAGCTAGTGAAAAAATGACAAGCTGTGAGCTTGGAAATGTGACAGGATGCCATTCATTGCAAATTGAACCTTAAAAAAAATGCTGCCATTACCTACCACTGCTCACAGAATCAAACGCTGCCCAGTGGGTCTAAGTGGGGAAGCTGGGAAAGGTTCAATATCATACAAATGTTCTCTGACACAAGGAAATGAAAAACAATCATTATGATTGTCCAGAGTTATTTTCTTCCAACTCAACAACGTAAAAGTACTTCAAACTAAATATAGGAAAAACAGATTGTCACAAGTCAGGTTTCTATCAAAATGTAGCTCAACTTTTAACCAAATGTTTAGAAAATTAGCAGAAGATAAGTGATAAATGCCAGTAATTCTCCAATTAGGTGTCTATATACCACTGCAGAAGAAGAAGGTGCAAAGAAATCAGAGGATGTAAAATAAAGGAGAGCACACTGGACAATGGAAAAAGAGAGTTTTGAACAACTAATATTAGAGCTCTGTGCTCTTGGAAGAGTTCTAGTAAAAGTCCTGTGTGTATACATAAGCCTGTTAAAAGCCATCTAAAGATGATGAAGAGAACTTGCTTTGGCCGGCAGTGATAGTATGTCATGACTGGATGTCACCATTTATTCGCTGTAACTGTTTCCATTGCACTTAGTCGCACTGACCTTTCATTGATACACCAACATAAAAACTTTTTGGCAATACTTAAAGAGTTTCTCAAATATTTGGCATTTTCACTCAGGGGTTTTTCTTTTTTTGCACAAATTGAAAACGTGGATAAAAACAGGTGGATGGAAAAACAATGCATGGAAACATCACTTGGAAAATGAAATACTTGGTTGTGTGGCAGTATAGCGGCAAAAGGAGAAAATAATTGTTCAGCCTGAGCCTGAGTGTGCAAATTACCAGTTCAATGCTCAACAAATGCGCAAGACCCATTTTGAGTCTGTATAGCCCTTATTACCCAGAGACTGTGCTATAGGGCTGCTATGGAGTCCATTCTTCATGCCGCCTTTGTATTTTTATGCATTATCAAACAACGGTGGCATCATGCCCCTCTAGTGTGTGATTTTAGACAGCATGCAGGCGTCACAGAAGCAAAAGAGGCGTAAAATATATCAACACCTTCGGCCTCTGGTGTGACATATACCATACGCATTGTCAGTGCATCATATATAATAACGACATGGCAATATCAGTCATTTAACAGTGTTGTTATATGGTGGCTAATCTTGTCCTCTGCTCAGAGGGTAAGGAGATCCCAAACCTAACTTTTTTCCAAATTTGCAGACACTTCTGGCCACTATCCTTCTTCTTTGAGTTAGCTGCTAACTGCTATCAGCTGTTTTTTAAATCTACCTTAATGGGGTGCACACATAATAGCCTACATCATCAAAACGTCACACCCGTTCTATCCATAATCCCGTCCTGCTGGCTGTTCTTTTTACACAGACATCATTTGACGCTATTACTACCCCTGCTGCAGGCTTAAAGGTGAGACAACTCTGCCCCCCCCCCCTTCAGCAATTGCACCGTTTATACACAACAGTGAGGTGGCATAATGGCGTGAAATTCCCACCTTGAAGAGGCAGTGTAAAAAGGGCTCACTTCAAACAGAAACAGTCAGAAAGCCCAGACCCTCTGTGCTTATGGTATGTCCCTAAATTTAAAACTACAGCAGAAAGGTTCTACTATTTCATGTGAGTCATTTGTTGTCACAGTTTAAACAATCACAATGTTGCCGACACTTTTCAGTGTAAAAGACAACAAACGCAAGTACACATTGCCTGAAAAGTTTTCCCATCTTAAATCTGGTGATAGCATTGTACATTTTCTGGTGCAGATCAAAGGTTTGAATGTATAACAGGGAGCCCATCAGCGAGCCATGTGGACCTAATGCTGCATTATTACCAGCTGACGACAGAGCAGCCCTCTGCTTTTCATTACAGGAGAGAGAAAACAGAAAATGGGCTTCAGTGTGCACCGCCACAGGTCATAAGGTGAGTCCTGACAAATGAAAAAGCCTGCAGGACTTAAACGCGCAGACTGACATGGATGGGACCTGAAACAGTTTTATCTTTGCTGATCCTTTGGACTCCAGACAACTGACAAACACAGATGTGTTTTCCCAGATGTACAATAAGTTGTGCTCTTCAGGCTGACCCAGTGTGTGTGTGTGTGTGTGTGTGTGTGTATGTGTGTATCTCGGTGCAGGCTTGGCTAGTTAAACATGATGAATGAGCAAACGGCTCAGATACATGCAAAAAACACAAGCGGGTGCACTGATACAACTGTATACACACAAACACACGCACATTCATCTGTAAGCCTTAGCTTTTCAAGTACATAACAAGTTTCTTCATGAATATTCAACTTGAAAACATTATTGGTACGTGTGTGGCATGCAGGGTGACAGTCGGAGAGAAAGTCTGCAGTCAAACAAGACCAGGCGCCTGACACGAGGTCATGCTAATTGGGTGATAATGTGTTGTTTCACACGAGCTGTGTCAGGATGGTAACGACTGTGTGGTGGTGCTTGTGAAATGAGCTGTGTTAACGAGGAGCTCTCTGGGCCTCTGCACCTGTTACTGAGGGAGTCTGGAGGCTTGGCAACACACTCACAACAACAGGCAGAAGGCTTTATGAGATAGGGTTAAGATTGTAACAGATATGTAGCAACACTGAAGGGGTGACCTGCAGATCTAAAATATGTGTTATCATTAGGTTATCTCTTTATCTAACTACCTCTAATAATCTCTGCTAGCTTGGTTGTTTCATATCCTTCTGACTTGTGTTATGGGACCCAAAATGACTCTTTGGTTTGTTCCTGGAGGCTCCTAAGATGACAATGTATTATGGGGAGTCTTGGTCCAAAGGTGAATCTAAATTCTCTCTGTGTTCTGGGTTGATAGGCTTAAAGAATCACAGAGCTCTGTGGTTTACAAAGGACAGAGGAGAGGGGACATCATAGCTCACTAGCTTCACTAACACAAAGCTGGCCAAGTGCAACCAGGTGAGAGTTCAATAGAGGAGCTGGACACGGGTACACAAGGGAAGAGGGAAAGGTGTACCATGAAGAAGCTGCATAATCTTGAGAGGATTTTTTTTATTGCTATTTTGAGTTAGTCCACACTTAAAAAATGTCTTTTTTCATGAACAAACACTAGCACAAATGATTTAACTGACATTAGCTTTCCAGACAGTTTTCCAACTAAACAAGAGGGTATTCCCTCATTTTTTTCTCTATTTCTCTTTCTCCCACTTTATCTCTCCTCTATTTAGGTCACATCTGTTAGTTCTCTTTCATTGACACAACCATCTGAAATATCTGGGATGAACTGCAGAGTAATTTTGAGATTAGCTTTCTAATGTTTCTCAGTAACAGAGGGAAGCAATTGCGTTAGGCCCATTTGTTAACAAGGGCCTAAAAATAGGCACCTTCACAGCGCCTGTGTTGGTTTAGATCAGTGGTTTTTGTCGCTCTGGGCCTGGACCTCTGATTGGATCATGATCCTGATTCTGATGGTCTCATACATGTTAACTGGATGTGTGTATTATATAAAGGATACTCCTCCACCAGTATGAATAACCGACAAGGATCAAAGGTTTAGATGATAGTAGAAAAAAGGAAGAAACTATTACTGTGGATTCCATTACAAAAGGTCTGTCGAAGAGTCAACAGTCAACATTGGTCCCCCCTAACTATGAACACAACCTTTCCTTGACCTTGCCCAAGCAGTTTTAGTTGCCTAAACTTAACCAAAACTTTACTATGTTGAGGTGAAAGGTCACAAAATAGTTGTATTAACTGTTTTTTGTAACAGTAGTATGTCCTGTTCTTGAGGGAATGGACAAACTGATATATTTTAGGTTGGTAAAGGTATGAGGTATGAGCCCTTTTTATGAATGTCATCCTGCTGATAGGGTTGCCAATTGGAAAATGCTCATATATTCCATTTGGAAGGCAAAGACACCCAACTTCGTTTCTTATTTGGGTACATTGACTTGTTGGAAAAGCTTGCATAGAGGTTCATATACAGATGCACATACTGTATACCTCCTGAAATTCCCATTTCATCACAATTTCTCAGACAATTTATCAGCATCGGTCAGGGTCTGTTTCGTGCCGTCTCTCCAGCCAAGAGCCAAGCTACCTTTTAGCTGCTTGTCTACCATTTCACATCACTTCCATTTTCACAGCCACAAGTCAGCTTCCCAGGACTATTAGTGCTCTGATACCATCTCTGCCCATTGGTTTTTTATTAAAACGACGATTATCTCAACTGTTAAAAACCCAAATTTTACAGTCATTTCCAAAGAAAAGCAACCTGGATCATAGAGCCATGCACGTATTTCCATAGCATGTCAGTAGTGATATGCTGGATGGATGTTCTGGATGTTTGAAAACCTTTATCTAAGTATCATTTCTCCTCTTTGGCTGGTATTGCATATTTTATAGTGAGTTTTAGAACCTTTTCTTTCATCTTCATCTGTGCGCCACTCAATTGCCACCCTACAGGCAAAGTATACAGTGAATGGTTAACATGAAGGTGCCTTTGAGAAGTCCAGACATCAGATCTCCACACAGAAAGTTCCATGAGAGCAGCCTCTGATCCTCGTCCAGCTGTATTTGGCTTATGATGATAAAAATCACGCAGGGACACGAGCTTCACCCCTATAAAGCTTTAAGAATTTGGTGTGACTTTACTGTGACAGCAGCATATGGGAATTAGTGCAGAACTTCAGAATCATGGGAATGAGTGAGAGGCCTGAAGTAAAGTAAAAGGGAAAGTGAGAAAGAAGGAGCCTCAGAGGGTAAAGCTGAACCGAATCAGAAATGTTCAATTTGAGCGGTTATGCCTAGCAACTAATATGCTGTTATATGGTCTGGGGGGCTGTGTTTGGAGCCAGGGTGGTTGGTGTGGTGAGTGAGACTGATGTATGAGCTCTCCCGCTCTGTTATTAGGGCCTCTCCCAAGGTCCTCTTCCATCCCTATTAGCTGGAAAACTGACCTAACTCAGGGGTTATCTGGAAGAACAGCAAACCGACCATTTTCACAATATAGCTATATTTCTGTTTTAAAGAGGTGAGAGATAGATGTGCTTAGAGGAGGAAAATTTTGAAATGATAATAATTTCCTTTTCCAATTTGTCTTCATCAGATCAGTCTTTCCATCCAGCAAGTTTCTCCAGCTTTCTTTGTGTGTCCTTGTTTTTTTATTTGTTTAAAGTGCGTCCACTGAAAAAGCCTCTCCCTTAATTCTGCTTTGATTTTTCAAACTAACCACTGTCTTATCTCACTTCTCTCCCTAAGTATTCATTTAAACATCTATTCTTCTAATATACCCAATGGTGCAGTTGCAGACAACAAGAAGAGTGAGAAACGGTGCTAATGCCCCACTGTTGCATACACCCACAGCCAGACAAAGCACCATATAGGGCTCAAGCTGCCTTAATGAATTATTAGCGCAATTAGGCTCAAGATTGGAAAATGAGCGGAAAGTTACGGTCCTGGCAAAAGGACAGGGATTTAAGAAAATAAAAATCATTTCATGCCAAGAGGAAGAAGAAAAAAACCTGAGTGAGGCAGAGAAGAAAAGTGAGGGAGGACTGCAAAGGAGAGTAAAGGACTTTGAGATAAATGGAGAGAAGAAGACTTGGAAAATGTGAGAGTGCAGAAAAAAAAGACAGCAAAGGAGAGAGAAAAAAAGAGACTTCATAATAAACCCATACTGAAGGCGCTCGTAAAAATCTGCTTTTTAAGAAGTGGGCTTCCGTCCCACAGGGCAGAGTGCTGGTTTGTGTTGGCTGCAGAGTTTATTCATTGTGTTGGTTGTAAATAACTTACACTGGTCATACATAGGCATCACTGAGTCACGGGACTCACGGACAGCTGAGACAGAAAATAAGTAGGTAGATGGTAATTCTAGTGGTTTGGGTTTATGAGGTAAAACCTGCCAGACTTATTTTATTATTGTGTCTTATTTTCTTAGTTTTGGCCATTTCTGTCAGATCTGATAACACTGTGTTTGCCAAAGTAACTGCTGAGATCTGGGAACACGGCAACAGGCGCTACAACAAAGTCAGCTGGGGCAAGAAATGCAAGTTCAATGATTTGAAATGATTTTGAAATGTTGTAAACACCTAAATAATGGCCTTATAGGTCATCTGTGCAAGCAGCTTAGTATGACCCATATGCAACCATATCATCACACTCCAATGGTCCTATGTCATTTTGAGTCATTGTCATTAACAAGCATAAACAAGCTGCAAATGTTCAGCCATATTATCTAAAAAAACTATTATCAGAAACCGTAATAATTCTTCATCGCACAGGAAACGTTATATGCCTGCACAACTATGCCAAGTAAAGTACATTTAAAAAAACAGTACCAGGAAGTCAGTCTGTAAACTGTGGTGGATGTGCACTGTTTACAGTTTGGGAAGTAACTTAACTGTCTGCCTTTGCTTTCTATTCAAACTATTAAAATGTCTTTGACTGTCTAAATTCTTGAGTTTCTTGCCCAATTCGACTTCTTTTTTAGCAATGTCAGCTTGTTCTCAACTTGGGAAATACAACGTGTTTAGTTACAAATACAGATAATGTCAAAACAACCACCAAAATAGTAATAAACATTAGTCAAAATAACCAGAAATTATCCTTTATAGAGAGACGAAGAGAACAAGACAGTAAAGCTAGAGAGAGGATAATGTTGGGCGTGTCTGAAACCACTCCCGTGTTCACTCATTCTCTATAGACGCTAAATAGTTGACTCGATACTGAGCAGTAAATCGAGATGTTGGACGGTGAACATAGTTCACTATAGTAAATAGGGAGTGATTTGGGACACAGTGGATGTGTACCACCTGTGCATGTTGGTGTGTGTGCTTGTGCAGCTGCACCTGCGAGCGTGTATGTGTGTGTGTGTGTGCAGGTGTTTGTTCCCAGGCTCAACTGGAGCATATAGAGGAATAAAAGCAGGCCCAGTTCAGGGACTGAGTGTTCACCTGAGGACATCATGGACCAAAGAACACAGGAACCACGAGCACACATACACACCCACAGTCCTGCATCGCCTCAGAAAGTTCTGCTCTGTAACCTTATAAGACCACATAAGGGGGTGAGAGACAGAGAAGCTGAGCGGGGGAGAGGGATGTGAGCAGGATAGATGACAGGAGGCTGCGTGACAAGGCTCTTTTTGGATCAGTACAATAGACAACAAGAGAAAGAAAGAGATCAAGTTGCAGCAGACATTTGCTCCGACATGAAAAAGCACATTAAAAAAAAAGTTTGCATCTTCTCCAAAAATCACACAGAGCTGAGGAGGGAGGATGTTTTTGCAATTTATAAATGTTTTGGAGCGCTGCATAGCATTTGGAATTATAGTTTGGCTTGACCACAAATGCTCAATAAATGTTGGAGGGAACTTCGTCTCTTTGGGTAAAACTTGCAAAAAGTTTCTTATATCATTTTAATAATAGAATAGGTAGGCCTACGTACGTTCTGAAGACACTGTTCAGAGACACCGGCATTTTAGGGAAGAAAGTGAGCCACTTTAAAAAAGACACCAAACACTGATTTTAATATAGAGCTGTATTGTAGCACAAGCCTATCGAACATAAAATCTGAACACACAACCACCCACAGAGGGTTTTTAAACTGCTGCAGAGCTTCAGAGGAAACCTGAGTACGCCAAGAATAAAGCTGACACAGACCAACAAGTGCAAAGAAGATTCCTTCAAACAGCAGCTTGTCACTTCCCTGAAAATTATCTCACAGCGTCAGGCTTACACAGACAACTGCCACTACCCAGCGTTCCTCAGTGCATGGTGTGTAAGCATGGCTGACGGTGATGTCCATAAGAAACACACTGAATCTTCACAACAATGCTGGTCTACAGCAGACTCTGACCTCCAACATCACTCTATGAAAATTAGAATTTCCATGTAGGAGGCATGAATGGGGATTTTCTTGTTTTAGTTCCAATCTAAACTAGTAGTTTTCATCTCCCAGTCTCCACCACCACTCTGCTGAAACCACATGCAACACAAACCGAGGGCAGGGGGTTCCCTCTATGTGCACTGAAATCCTATAGTAGCTTCTCTCTCCCTCACAAGACCGCATTTAGGTAGCAGAGGTCGCACTAAAATGTGACATGCCCAACCACAACAGTATAAAGGCCATATGGCTGTTCCTTTAACCCTTATACATTACGAAGATATTAACTGACACTCGGGCTCTGCATAGGTCCGTATTAGACAATTCTTTTATTGAGTTTCTTTTCAATTTAACTTGAATCAAACCACAATAAAGTGACTATATTGTGTTGTTTTTATTTTATAAAGTTTATGATTCCAAGAAAATTACGATTAAAAACTAATGATCAAGATTAATTGCCGGTGCTCTTGTTTTACATATGAAGTTTTGTTTGACAGAGGAGATAACAGAGGGACAAAATTCATCAAACTTAACATCATTAATGTAGGCTACCATGCACTCTTGAAATATTAAACCAGCTACCTCAGATCTGAAACTGTACAAACATATTTGTTAGCAACTATTCTATCTTTATCGTCCATACCGGTAACCTGTATTTTCATTGTAGGCAACATATTGGATTGCAACCTTTTTAGCTAACGTTAGTTTTTATATTTTGCACCTTACTGTTGGCTAGTTTTTAAATTTTAATATTTTGCACCTTAGGCCTAAAAGTTACTGTTTGCTATAGTTTTTGATATTTGCACCTAAGCGTTAGCTAGTTTTTAATATTTTCCACCTTACTCTTGGCTAGTTTTTATATTTTGATAGTTTTCCATCTTAGCTAGTTTTTAATATTTTGCACATTACTGTTAGCTAGTTTTTATATCTTGGACCTTACCGTTAGCTAGTTTCTATATTTTGATATGTTTCCACCTTAGTGATAGCTAGTTTTTATATTTTGGACTGTTAGCTAGTTTTGAAATTTTAATATTTCCCTCCTTACTGTCAGATAGTTTGTCACATTTTACACTTTAGTGTTAGCTAGTTTTTAATATTTTACACCTCATATTTAGCTACTTTTTAAATTTTGATATTCTTCCACCTTACCATTAGCTAGTTTTTAATATTTTGCAGCTTACTGTTAGCTAACGTTAGTTTTTAATATTTTGCAGCTTAATGTTAGCTATAGCTAACAGTAAACTGCTGCAACCAACAGTAAGGTCCAAAATATAAAAACTAGTTTTTATATGGACCTTACTGTTAGTTAGTTTTTAATATTTTGGACCTTATTGTTAACTAGTTTTTATATTTTCACATTTTTCAACCTTAGTGTTAGCTAGTTTTTCATATTTTGGACCTTACTGTTAGTTAGTTTTTTCTATTTTGCACCCTACTGTTAGTTACTTATTATATTTGCCATGTATTATATATTTGCTATACATCTGCATTTCTGCTATATTATTTTAGTCATTGTATTACTGTTTCTGCACTCCTCTAAGCTTTGTATTGCAACTGCTGCATAGCAATTTCCCTCAGGATAAATGAAATTTTATTTTATCTTATCTTATCTGAGTTTACAAATTTTATGTGGTGAATGTGCATTAATTTGCCATATCTGGGAAAATACTCCAAATGATATTGTGATACTATTTCAGCCACAAAGAATAGCTTTAGCTGACAACTCGATAAGTGCTAGTCTTCTTACTGGTCAGGGCCACTCACACATTTATACTTATGGGCAAATTAAAGTTTCCAGTCCACCAGTCTTTGAAATATGGGAGGAAACCTGAGAGCGCCAAGGAAACCCACGCAAACACACATCATGTAAACTCGACACAGAGAGCTGGAGCTTGGGAATGAACTTAAATGTGCTGAGGTTTTTTTAGATTTATGTACACTGAAGGCAATTTCCACATCTCCATTGCAGGAAAAGGCTTGCTATGTGTTATGAACCTCACTTTATATTAAGCTACAGTCCCTCTTACAAATTTGTCTGTTTCATCATGACAGAAACTGTGCTCTTGGAGTAACTTCATGCTGTGCTGATGGCTCTGCAGAATCCTGCCGTACCCTGTTTGGCCCTATAGAACTACGTTTAGCCTCATAGGTTCAACAAGCTGATGCACAAGCCCCCCGCTGTCCCTGCGAGGCTATGCAATGGAAACCACGCTGATGTAAGGCCTGGTTAGCCCATTTTGGGTGAGGCTCCCCTCAGCTCCTGTTACCAGCGATGTAAGCAGACTAGTGAGGAATGTGCACAAGCATGTTACCACCTACTGTGCAGCTCATCTGTTTTCACCTGACAGGTCCAGGACAAGTGTGTGTATGTGTGCGAGTGCTCAGCTTTCTGGAAAACCTGATCGCTTCCAAGCAGATAGACTGAGCCCAGAGACCTTGACGTAATCTGCAGAGGTAGCCGTCTGTCTGTTCATCTGTCTGTGGAATGTGAATAGAGTCCTCACACCTGCATGTTAGTGTGTCACTTTACTGCAGAGGGTGTGCTACTTCGGCGTATTGTGCAGAAATGAGACGTTAATGATGTGAATATGGCACACATTAACATCCGTGTTGAGGTCCCTGTGTGTCACGGGGTCAGGTGTGGAATGTAAGATTTAAGACCTAAAGCCGAAGTCAGTCAGGCTGTCTGTGTGTGGTGACATGAATATAGTCATCTCTCTTGGCTTTTTGTACGTGACTTCTCTGTAAATAGTGTATCATGTGTGCCAACAGTGTGAATAAGACACATGCCATGTTGCATGCCTGCCAGTGCTTGTGTGTTGGACAAAAACCTGCATGTGTGTATGTGTGTGTGTCTGCTCAGGTGCAGTCAGGGACACGCACACACTCCATCAGCTCACCGCCAGCATTCCCGGATTCCTCAAGGATGACAAATTCAAAAGGAGAGGCCCCAGCAAATGGAATCTAGGAATGCCAGGATAATGCTGCTAAATTTCAAACGTGACTCGGATTTAGACATCATGTGACTACAGTTGAGCCGGGCACCATTCCAAAACCATTCTTTACGTCTGTTGGTATTTCCTCACTCGCCAGGCTGAATCTCGCCTTGTCTGCGGGATCTTTAATGACTGAAAAGTGCTGGCAGGCCAGATTAAATCAATGAGAGTATTTAGGCCAGACACTATTAATGAAACACAGAGCGTGACCATCTCAAGTTAAAGATGTTTGATTTAAATCACACATCAAGTGCAGCGATGGCGTCATTTGGAAAACGTTATTAACCATAATTCTAATGTCTCCCGTCCGGAGTCATGATTGTTTTGACTGTAAAGCGTGAATGTGAACACATGTAAAATGCAAAAACACATATTATATAATGCAATTGGGTACACATCCCCGTATTTCCAAACACAATTAAGATAAGTGTTCTATCAATCATATAAATAAAACAAACTGTCAGGGTCTTTAAAGCTCTGTAGGAGAAGTTTTCCACCAAGAACTCCACTCATACGACATCGTGGTTTGCAAATTTTCTCTTTAGTACCACTGTGCTTATTGCACTGATTGACCTGATGTGTTACATGGGTCACTGATTACTGGCTTCAGACTGTACAGATAAACTGTGCTGAATAACTCTGGGATGCTTCTGGGAAACTGGGTGTGAGACATCGTGTCTCCATCAACTCATGACTCTAGCTCTCAGCGACTGACGCTGTAGGATAGACTACAAGCCACAAGAAATCTGACTCCAGGCCAGAGAGAAAGTTTGACCGGGAGAGACGGAGAAATTGAAAAAGAGAGAGAAAGTAGATGAAGAAATAAGAGACGAAAGATATACTGTGGAGACCAGGACGGAGGGAGATGAAAGTGAGAGAGGAACGCCATGCGCTGAGAAATATCCTTTCCAGTAAAAACGTCCTGTGTTATTCTTATTCTTTGATTTTCCAGCTCCATACTGGAGACCGAGTTTGGGCTGCCAACAACGAGACTCCGAGGCAAGCAGAGAACCTGTGAGCCTTTCCAGCACGCTTCCCTGTCAATCACACCAATGCTCAACGGGAACCTCTCCTTGTCCCAGGTTAAGAAAATAAGCACCAGAATTCCTCCACTTGTTTAGAGGGAAAGGTAGCCGGCTAATGAGGAAGACAGGAGGATGGCAGAGAGAAAAGGACAGGATGAGAGAGAGACGAGTGCTGAGAAGGGAGAAGTGAGAGCTTTGTGTCCCCAAAGAGGGAGCTGAAAACAAGCCAGAGACAATCCCACAATGTCGGCGTCCAAAACACTTTCCGCTACTGCAGAAAAAATTATCTAGGACCAGGGACTTGGACTGGAGCATTTCCACATACCATACCACAAAAATAACAAAACCTGGTTTCACATACATTTCAGAATGTGCTAAGATATACAGAATTATTCTAAATATACAAACACGGGTTGATAAATGTATTTAACAAAAGTGATGGTATTTCTTCAAGATATAACTTAGTTTAATTCTCTGTAAAAGGAACACCAATAAGAAAAAGCAGGTCTCACCTACGCTCCTATGTTTTGCAATACATTTTGTGAAGAACTGTGAGGTAAACATGAGACAACACGATCCAAGAATTACCCTCTTGCTCATCTTGTGTTGTTAATGTTTAAAAGTAAAAAAAAAAGTTTGTGATTCATCAGCAATGTCGGTGCGATTCAGTAGGGAACAATTGGTCTCATTAAGGATTAATGGCAATATTATATTACACTAATGCTGTGAATTCAGTCGCGGACGAACTACTGAACTGACCCACCAGGCTCATGGATAAAAAGTGTCCGGGCCCCCCTGGCCTTCATCTGCAAGTCACTCAAATTACTGACCAGAGAGACTAAAAATTACCACAAATATGGGCAAAACAACCACAAAGAGATGCAAAACAACTACAGAGAGACACAAAATAACCACAAAGAGACACAAAATAACTACAAAGAGATGCACAATTACAAAGAGACACAAAATAACTACAAATATGGGTAAAACAACCACAAAGAGACACAAAATAACTACAAAGAGGTACAAAACAGCCAAGGAAGACAAACATTACCTCAAAGAGTAAAAAGACAAAAACAAAAAGATGCATAGCAACTACAGAAAGACGCAAAACAACAACAAAAACACAAACAAGGTAAAACCACCACAAAGTGTGTGTGCCTTGCTCCTGTGTGGTAGATGTGGTGGAGCTTTTTGCATATCTGTGCCCAGGGGCCCATTGTCTCATGATCTGCCCATGACTTCAGTTTAGAGTAAAGTCTCAGTTTGAGCACAGTTTCACAGAACCCATGTATCAAAATTGGAAACACAAGACTACACTGCCCTATCCTGTCAATCTTGTACAGTTGGACAGTGATAAATACAGTAACTACACACAACACTGGCATCTGTAGAAAATTGACGCAATTGAGTAGAAATAATACAGTCTAATAAAAATAAAGCAGAAGACTGGCTGTAGTTCAGTTGGGTTTCTCATAAAAACAAGTCTCATGCAAGGCTAATTGTAGATCTTCACTTATTTAATGACTTGCCCTCTACAATGAGGGTTACAGTACAGTGTTGGCAAAATACCAACATTTTGACTCAAAACTGAGGCTGTAATATATATATTTTAAGACAACTACTAAAATATTATGGCCACCAGAAAAATAACCCAGACAATATGTTTCCACTTTCCACCCCAAGCAAAATTAGTACAAAATTGACTTGGTAAAAGTGGAAACAGTGTTATTTTGACTGCCAAGAGCAGGAGTCCAACTCTGTCAATCATATCTGCATTTAAATGCCCTTAAAAGGCAATTTTCAAGTCTGGTTTGAGCTTGTAGAAAACTGTGTCAATGCCACTGATTTTTTTCACAACTGTGCTCACATATTTAATTTCCTGATGACACTAATAAAGTAAGTTAAACATAAATAAGTAGCAAAAAAAGTATAGCATTTTACACGTCAGGGGGAGAATTTTGGTGATTCAGGGGCCAAAAGGGTCTGTTACTGATATGGTTTTGTCAAAAGGGATACCCTCCTGCTCACATAAGTAAAGAATCAGATAGACAGAAAGTATTTGTGTGTGTATACACTGTGCATAGAGACAGACTCCCCAATTTCCGATGTCCCTTCGACCCATCTCTAATGTCAGGAAGAGGGAGGGGGACTGTGGAGGAATGGGGTGGACACCTGCTCTGGATCTGCCTCAGTTTGGGGAAAAAGAAGAAGGCAACAGTATGAAAAAGAAGAACAAAAGAGGAAAAAGAGAAGGAGAAATGTCAAGCAGATGTAAGTGATGAAAAGCGTGGAGATGATAAAAGGTAAACTTGACATTGTGGGAAACTCGCTGAATGGAAACAGACTGGGAGATTTTTTTAACTGTATGTTGGGAATCATCAGTGTGTGAGGAGGAGAAAAATAACGTGTGAAGAAAAAAAATGGTCAGGGGACGAAGTGATGAGAGGACAGAGGGATGTGCGATGGAAAACCAAGCTTGGAAAAAGACACCAGACGAGCTAACGCCCATCTGAATACAAAAAAAAAAAAAAAAAAGATTAAAAAACAACAAGCATTGGTTAAAATGTGAATCTGGTTTCCACTTCCTAAGACATGTGGGGAATGCTTGGTTTAACCTGCCCGACTGTCTATTAGGCAGGAAAGTGGATAAATTGTGTTTTTAATGTTCAATACTTGAGTAATTTTGTACATACATGCATCCATTTGGCAGTTTTCTACTAAAGCAGAGTAAGTAATTTTGTTATAGTGAGTTTGTCTTCCTGTATTCAAAGTCTCCTCATTTGCAATTTGCACCAAGATCAATTTATTATCATGGTAATTTATGATGCATGAGGCCTCACAGACTGAGTTCAAAACAAATAAGCACGCTGGGTGGAACATCAAGCCTGACCTCACTTTTATTTGACGTAGTTTTCCATTGGCTTTAACTGTGTGCTGATTATGAAAACACTTCCACCCGAAGTCATCTTTGTGGATTAAACATGGACGACTTCAAAAAAGTAAAAGGGGGTGGGGATGGCTGGGGGATTTAGAAAAGCCTGGATCTTATTAAAGTGGGCAAAATACAGAAACGAGAGAGGGACTGAGAGTGCCAGTGAGAGAGACATAAAATCTGCCACACAAGACAAAGACGATCACAGTTCCTCTCACATTTCCAATGCTTGTTGTAATTTCCATCTCATTTCACCAGACGACTGGTGCGGGGGCTGACTAAGCACACCTTGTAAAGCATCCCAGCTTGCTTCTCCAAACAGAGTCTCACCTCACCTCCCATAAACCCTGTTCTCTCAAACACACACACACCTCATAACTGATCCACCTCCACCCCAGACGATGGAAAGGAGGATAGGCAGATGGTGGTGCAGAGAAGAAAGAGGTGTTAAAGGACTACTACAGGCACAAAGATCTCTATTGTATTACCTCATTTCCTGGTCAGAATCTTCCAGGTTGCAGAGATGAAATCTGTTAGATCCCTCTGAGTACAGGATCCCACAGCCTGCCATGTACGTTCATGTGTTATTTCTGCTGCTTAGCTCTCAACAATGTGCCAGACCTTTGAACCTGAGACTGGTTTTTGCTTGTTACTCCTTTTTTTTATAGACTTACAACAAAGTCATTTCAGTTCTTTGGCATGTTGCACATGGTTATTTTCCCAGGTACTAGGGCTACCTAGAAATGGCATTATTTGGCATATCAATGGAACTATGCATTATAGGGGAGCATGGGGTTGGCTGCTAAATTCATTAGATCTCACCTACGAGAGGGCACTGTACTAAGGCTGCCCCTGACTCAGAATTTTCCTAGTCGACCAATAGTCGTCATTTAGGGCCATTAGTCGACTAGGCGCCAGCATGTTTAAGATATTAATTTAATTATTAAATCATATATTTTGGGCGGGGCAACACAATGGTTTGAGTTCAAGGTCCCCAACAAGGGGAAAAGACATATTTGACCGTCCATATCTTTTGAACAGAATAAGCTGTGGGAGGTTAAGGTCACTCCATTCCTACCTGACACTAAAGGCCTCCATTGGGATCTATTGAGGATAACTTTTTTGAGAGATAAAAGAGAAAGTATAAAGCATGACAACCTACCCCGTTCTCCCCTATAAATGTGAATGGATAGAGGAGGATCTTATTGACTCAGGGAAATAACAACTATTTTCATGGGACAAAAATATTGACTGTGTAAACAAAAGATAATTCATTGGATTTCATCACTCCTGTGTTTTTCTTTACCATATTTGTGGTTTGGAATACATTTTGAGCTCTAGCACTGTAAAATGCCATCATGCATGATGATGATGATTGATTGGCATGCTAATAGGTGAAGCAAACAGGAAGTGAAATGTTGCCATGGAATCAAATGTTAGATGTGGGCTACCACTTTTTCTTTTTAGCGTGAAGCTGTTTATACTTGCACCAGGGGAAGTTTCGCTGCACTGGTTGCTATCCGTTTCTGTTTGTACTGTAACCATGGATGTGCAGACAACAGTCAGCTGAGTTTGAGATTTCGTGAGGAAATAAGTTAAGTTTTGTTGAAGTATGATCGCGAGCTGCAGTGACAAGTGGATGAAGAAGTTTTCTAGTCTATTATTTATTATCGATTTTTATGAGACTGCTGTGGAGGGAGGTTAAAGAGAAAGGGTGGAGCAGCAAAATGTGTGCAATATAAGCTTTCAAATGTGGCGAGCTGTGTGAAGGCTCTTGTCTTGAGTGAGCCTGTGTGTGTGCCTCTGTGTGTGTGTGTGTGTGTGTGTGTGTGTTAGAGTCACGCATGTGTCTATGTATGTGTTAGAATTGGCAGCAGGTTAGGGTACTCTGGCCTTGATTAGGCGTCTCTTTCCCGTCCACCAGTTGCTGAGTGAAGCAGTGAATTACGCTGCCATCTCAGCAGTGTAATTGGGGACACATGCAGCCTTAAACCCCTCCCTCCCTCCATCTTTAGGTCAAAGTAGCAGCAAGATCAAATGCTCTCCTCAGTGGAGCATTCCTCAATAAAACAACAAGCGGGCAGGAGAGAAGGGGGGAAGACAGACTAGGAGTGAGAAAAAGGAGAAAGAAAGGAAATCAAAAGAGATGGGGCAAGACAGGCAGAGAGGAGAAAAGAAGGAGACAGAGGTGGAGACAGTGGGAGCATATGGAACATGTTTACAGTAATATCGCTGGGCCCTGATGTTATCGTGGCGCTTCATTTGGTGGATCAGAACTTCCCATCAAATTGCAGTATCGTCTGTCCTTTTCTCCTCCCTGCTTCGTCACTTTTCCTCTCTTCTCTGTGCAAGAGAACCCCACCAGTGCATACTTCATTACTTTTGCAGGAATTCCCTTTTTCTCCCAGTCTTTCCTACCAGCACATACTGTGTACTGTGTCTCTCTTCTGTACACATTACACAATGTCCTGGGTCCTTAAAGCAATAAAGACATGATGGGCTCAGGTCTGGTTCATGCCAACATAAACAACTCTCCCTCCTCTTCAAAACGCAGCAAGAAACAGAGGTTGAGAAATGGGCTGATAGGCTACTGAAAGTCCACTCACTTGAGCTCTGCAGTGACAAATGCGGACACAAAAATAGTTTGGATCAAAGCAGCTGCGTAGTTTGTGAGAGAACAAAATAATTTATCACGAGCGCAGGACAAAGATGGAGGATTTTTTTTCCCAGTTCTGTCCAAGCCTTTGATGATACAGTCAGAGTCTAATGACGCACACAGTTCTGCAATGTCTGACTGATTTCACAGGTTTCTTCGCTGTTTTATGAAAGCCATGAAACTGATGTCTAAGGTGGAGGAAACCATTTAGGGGATAAACTGAACCCAGGCCTCGGATATTAGGTTGATAGATTGTGAGCTGGTCAGTGGGAGCAAGTGAGCAAAAGAAAAAAAGCCAAGAAACAGACAGAGAAAGATGAGCAATGACGAACTAAGCTCTCTATGATGAAGGAGAGAGATGTACTGTTAATTCTACTGTTTCATGTATATATGTGTTGCCTGCTTGTGAGAGTGTGTGTATTGTATAGCTGAAGGCTCCATACAGACAGCACAGATGCTGGAGTGTGTCAGACTCCACATCTGGTGGATAGGCTCTGTTAGCTCCATCTGTCTGCCTATTATTATATAGTATGAAGTCTTTGAACTGAGCAGCCACTGCTGACAATCACCAGACTCCAACACACCGGGGTCATTCCCTGATTTTAAAAAAGGGAGACTGGGCGCAATCCTTTCTCACTAAGTGTTTTTGGTGCTGTAAAGCCACAGAACAGTTTGTCCATTTTCCCTCAACGTCAGAAAATGTGACAGCCATAAGAAAAGTTGCAGGAGCATTTGCTTATTTCAGGAAAAGTATCTTAGTTTCATACTGTAATGTGGAGAACAATCCACAGTTTCATGATGTTAAGAATGGAGGTGGTGGAGACAGACAAAAGGCAGGCAGTTAACCCCACGATAATACTGGACTACATTTGCAACTGAAGATTGAAGAGAAATTTAGAGGCGAGGCGAAAGTTACTGTATTGCCTCACAAAAAGCTGCAGACCAGCTGGATCTAACAGCTATTTCTTGATGTGCACCTGTCATCACTTTGTATGGAATGGCCTTGATATATTGATGAAGTGCCTCAACACATTTTGATACACACAAGGCCTCTCGCAATGGGAAGCTAAAGGTGGTGTTACTGGGTGGTTCTCGTGAAAAATATGGAGGTGCTCAGCTCTTCCTGCTGTTTCTACTATGAGTCAGTCCCCAGTGACAGTTTACGTACTAGGAATTTAAGACCCACCAGTAACATATCAAAGACATGTTCCTGGTGCTGACAAAGAATTTGACAGCTCAAGTTTAAGAAGTGTCGGTCCAAACCACACAGAGAGATACACCAAAAACACAAATTTTTAAAGTGTGCTGTCCTTCATGTGCAGCTAGTGCAATGGGGTGGCTCATTCTTTCTTTTTTTTATATAGTTTTCTGGACAAAAGTGAAGGTCTATTTCACAGAGAAATGAGCTGTGTCTGAAAAGTTTACCCTGTTCATACGCGTATAGTTTATGTGTGTGTGCTCTCACTTGCACTGCTCAGCATGTTTACTTTTGGGTTTAACAGGGAAGGCAATGTGAAATAGCAAAGGTGCATGCTAAAATCCTGTAGCCATGTTTAAGAGTGAGCTGTTACATACGCAGTCATCAATTAAAGTTGACAGTTTACATTTTTTTTTGTCTGAGTAAACACACACAGAAAGCAGATCACCTTCACAAAGCTGTTTTATGTTTCTGGTGAGAAGATAATATACAATTAACATACAGAGAAAAAAAAATCATTTTATAAAACAGTAGTCAGATGATTAAAATAGCTCCTATAAAAAGATAATTTGCTATAATTAAGGGCTATGGAAGCCTGTAAGGCACTTTGCAGGTTAATTAGGTTGTATATAGATAATTATTGTTATTTTCACTTTGTAAAAGTGGGTGTTACTTTGATATAGTGTTTTGGAGTTCAGCTGTAGAGTCAAGAGACATGAGATGAGAAATGTACACTGGGAGCTGACATTCACTTTACATTAGCAGCCAGGGAGTCAGGTTTAGGGATGGGCAATATGTCAATATTATACTGACATCGTCATATTAGACTAGATATCGTCTTAAATTTTGGATATCGTAATACCATAAGTGTTGTCGTTAACTGGTTTTAAAGGCTGGATTACAGTTAAGTGATGTAACTGTCTGCAGTAACCATACTGATCTAGCTGCTGTACTACATTTACCCACTTATTCATTACACCCACATTACTGATGATTATTTATCAAAAACCTCATTGTGTAAAAGCACCAATAGTAAACCCTGCAATATTGCTGAAATATCAATATTGAGGTATTTGGTCAAAAATATTGTGATATTTGATTTTCTCCATATGGCCCAGCCCTAGGTAAGGTTCCATAAGAACTGGGCGGGGTTATCTTAAAAAAAACTGCATCTTTTGTTGGATTAATGCAGCAATCTGTGCGTTTTATGATGATTTTCAAATATTCTGAAACATATGTTTGAATCTTTTGACAAAGGACAACAAAATGTTATCTTTAAGCCCAGTTCAGACCAAAGATTTGTGACGAGATAAGTTCAAATTTGCAACCACTTGCAGTGCGCCAGTCTGCAAAATTCTGAAAACCTGCTAGTTTACACCAGTGGCTGCCAACTGGTCCAGATTCCTCCATAGTCACTATTTCAAGGTCCACACAGTTCAATAGATTAAGTGTCATACTTGCTTTTGGCCATGTCGTCAAGGTAGTTTGCTGTCTCTGTTAAGCAGCTGTTCATTATTCACTCACTCTACAGCAAGAAACTACATTTCAGAATAAAAGCTCTGTGCTGGAAGTTCATTGTACTTAGAAATTAAGTGTGTTTTTTACAAAGGTAATACGTTCCAAAGTCACTTGTGGTCAAAGAATGGACCATGACCCACTTTTGGACCTCGACCCCCCAGTTGGGAACTGCTGGTTTACACTAATGTGACTAAATATGATGGTGTATTGTCTCCATAGCAACAACTCTCCATACCTCCGATTTGATCTCCAGCTTTTCAGGATTGTTTCATAGCTGAATATAATTTGTATCTCTTAAATATGAATGAGCATAGTGATAGTGAGATACATGCCACAGTTTAATTTCTAATGGTGATGAAATGGCAAAAACATTAACAAAATGACCTCAGTGTCAGATGGACTGTATTCATGAAAAATACACCATAATAATTTAAATAACCTGAGCCAATTAATCAGTCAATGAGTGTGTGTGTGTGTGTGTGTGACAGGCAGTGTGGAACAGCACGGACACAATGTCCAACACCAACAAACTGTGAGGACGGAGATGTACATACATACGTGTCAATAGTGGGGATGTAAATGGGATGAACCTGGGCTCGGTGGGGATGGAGGGCTGTTGTCAGAGGAACACACTCTCTGCAGACAGGTTGTAACTGACTTGTCAGGCTGACCGCACCACAAGCTGATTGGCTCTTAAAACAGGTGATGTGCCGTACGTACTAAAACCAGCTGCTGGCAACATGACAAGCTGAGTCGCAACTGACACAAGCCAGTTCACACTGCTTCAACTTTTCTCTACAACTTTCTTAAACAGTTTAGTCTCGTTGAGAATCGTAGGTCTGAACTGGGCTCTACAGAGGCAATGTCAGAATCATCGCCTCTGATTTAGCTCTATAGCACTCTAACACCTTGCTACTGGATCCAGTTCAAAGTCAAATACACAGCTGACGTCATCCTAAGAATTTTTACCATCCTGGCTTAAGATCTGTACAGCACTCAAAGGTAAAACCTCACATATAAGAACACTAGCCTGCTCTCTCATAGGACGCACATATGATTCACAATGACCTTCTATGGAAGGAAAAGAATACAACAGTGCCTCTAAAAACTTTCAAATCCAACATTTTACTCATTGTACATTGCAATTAACATCATTGTAGGCCTACAAAAAAAGAAAAAGAAAACTAATATAGGGTAAAGAGTAAAGTCTGTCAACTTCCAGTTTTCTGGTGAGCACAAAACATATCTACAAAGTTCTTTGGAGTAAACCAGTGGATCTCTGTATTATTTCCACATGTGCGGGGATGAAGCTGAACAGAATTAAAGTGAAATCTGAAAACAGTTTACTTGTCAGATATCACTAGCCAACCGCTCCAGCTGTAGTTCTACACAGATAGTTGGAGGGCAGCGTGTGTTTTTCTTTTTTGCGTGTCTGTGTACTCACACACAACTACCCCACCAGGTTTAAGAAACCATATAATGCAGTGAAATGACTGTGAAACGAGCACACGCAAAGATAGAAACACACACGAACTCGGTCACGCGAATATCTTTGGATAACAGAGCCTTTATTCCTCCACTTAGACTGCATACAACCGCACACACAAACTATGAACGGCAACACATGCATGCACACGAACACACAAAAACCCACACACCGCACTGTATTGTCAGCCCCCTGATTTAAATCACTTGCAGGCTCAGAGTTTTCCTGCTCTCAAAATGCCTTATTACTCCTCCTTTGTTTGACTGGAGCGTGATTTGAGCTCGGGCCCTTTTTACATTCTTTCATTACTCTCCAGTCAACACACAGGCGTGCCAGAGGGACTCTATGATCCACACTTCACTTACTTTGATTGTTTTTGGTAGAAATTGCTATTCTGGCTGGCACTCTCCTATTGGTGTAGCACGCCCGGGGTCTGGTAAGTGGGACGGTCTGTGCACGTGGAGGTCTGTTCCAAAGCATATCACTGTTGCATGATGAAAACCTCCTCAGATTTTTGTGCTGGTTGTATTTTAAACTAAATTGTAGGATTTCATGCTTCTCTAAAAGTAATAAATTCCACAACCCCTTGGCCTATTAACATAAAAGACTGTTTTTCTTTCGAGGCTGTTCCTGAAAAGCTGATATTTCAGATATGTGACACTTTTAGCCACGCTAAGCGGCGTGGCTCTAGGGTTGGCAATGTCTGTCTGACGGCTGGACCACCATTTCGGTCCAGACGGAAAAATTGCAACACATTAGATAGATGGCCATGAAATTTTGCACAGACATTCATGGTCCCCAGAGGACAAATTCTACCGACTTCAGTTATCCCCTGACTTTTCCTCTAACACTACCAGATTACATTGTCTTAAAATGTTACACAGACCTTCATGATTCTCAGATGATGCATACAAATGACTTTGCTGATCCCCTCACTTTTCCTCCAGCATCACCATCAGGTTCACATTTGAGGCTTTGAGTAAAATAGCAGTTGGATGGTTTGTCAATTGGTACACACACTGATGTCCTCAAGATGAAGTGCAGCAACTTGGGTGATCCCTTTTCTTTCCATCTTGCAACATCATCAAGCCAAAATGTGTCTAACACTCTCAGGTCAGGTCAGTGTTAATTAGCAAATGTTAGCATGCTAACACGCTAAACCAAGATGGTGAATATGGTGAACCTTCTAAACATCAGCATGTTTGCATTTTCATTGGGAGCATGTTAGCATGCCGATGTTAGCATAGCCTCACAGAGCCTCTTGTGCAGCTGAGGACTTTATTTGAGTATTTGTCAGCTTTGCTGCACATTTAAATGCTCATAAACACTTGTGGCCTAGAACGCGGAGCAAATGTAGTAATATTGTGTGTGTCAAATAAGAGCATTCAGCTCCTCTTAATTTAATTGGTGGGCCCCATGAGGCCCTTGCAACAACCACAGAGCTGTCCAGCTGGACTGAGAATCCAATATTTGTCAAGGTCACTGCAAGGACAAACCATCACACACATCGAGACCCTCAGTGCTCTGTTTTTGCTTTCGGAGCAGATGACAAAACATAACCGTCGCCTGTAAAAGGCACAATGGCAGCAACTGTACCATCCGTGACCATCTGACCTTTCATTAGAACCTGAGTGACAGTGAGGCAGGACAGCTGGGCAGAGAGGAGAAAATGAGCAGTCACTCAGACTATGAATAGACCTTTGTATCATCTCCTCTGTCTGGAGGAGAGAGGAGAGGAGAGAAATTAGGTAGATCATAATCTCAACTAGAGAAGAAAAAGAGGAATAGTAGACAAACAGGAAGGGGAACAGGGGAAAAGAAGTGACCTGGATGGTGTTCGCAGATAGCAGGAAGGTTCTCCAGAGTCCCACTAAACCAGTTGGGATCTGCGGGACGCTTACTGCTGTAAATCCACTGGAATTCCGAGCGTGCCCGCTGCCTAGAAAACAAAGCTTGTGTTTTCCTTCGGCCCTGTCGTTTAATCACTTGCACATGAGGGGAGGAACAACAAAGCTGCAACAGTGGAGTCTAAAAGACAGAGAAGAAGAAGGGGAGCACGGGGATGAGAGGAGGAGGCCACTAGGGGCCAAAGCCTTTGATGCCCTCTATGTCTTTGAAGCTTTCCAACAGTCTGGGCGGACTGAGAAGACAACCAGAACAGCCGCACAGCAAGAATACAAAGGACCAAACAAGGAAAGGATTGTGAACAGAGACAATACGTGGTAAAAGGACAATAAACTGAGAGAAACAGGAGGTGAGATCATCTTCATTTATACAACTGTGGTCTTTGGACTAAGAGCAAGGAAATTTTAAGATACTGTATCCCCATGGGCAACAAATGAGATTAACCATCACCTTGAACACAAAACCTCTCCACATGTTGCATCTTGAACATTATCCTCACAATACAGCCTCTTTTAATTCAATCAAGAGGTGAAAATGTTGCGCAACCCTCAAACCCCACCCCTCGATAATGCACTCCTTTAAATAATAAACTTGTGCACAGTAAACCTGATAACAATCCCTATGCACGGGTTAAAATTGGTGCACAATAAATCCACTTCACCCCACGAGATCTCATCCCTCTCTGTTCTTCCACAACACGTAACTCCTGCTTTTTATTCTCGCTTGGCTCCCTCCACTCTTATCAATTCCAAGGATAACACTGCAAAAAATAACAAGCATAGCAAACCATGAACATTGTCGTGCTTATCGGGTTCATTTGTCATACTTTAAGTTAATTTTGTCACTTATTAAAACGCAGATTTTCTTGTTCTAATTGTGGACTGTTCAGTTTCATGGTAATGCAACATCTTTCAACAAATCTATTTGCCAAGTTTTCTCTCTTTAGACGTTTGCCATCATCATGACAAAGTGATGAAGTCAGGAATGTCATATCTGACGTGAATTAATTTGACTTGACGTATCTCAAAAGAAGCATAATGTGTATTCTGTGTTTTGTTTTCAACCGCAGAAGTAAAGGTCAGATCTGTTTTTAAACCTGACAGTTTAGTTGAATGACTCAACTCCCAGAGGCAACTATGCCGCAGACTGTATGTGAATTTGCAAACAGGAAACAACCGCTGCTGGCTATGAATGCTGGGGAATATACTGTACGTGAAATGCATATTTAAAAAACAAAAGAAGAAACGAGTGAGCAAAACCTGCACGGTGAAATGAGTTTGAAATACTGTAGCTGAAGGACAAAAGCATGGCTGTTACAATGAATTATAACCATATTGTCTTACAGGGTTCCCCAAACACCTTTCATGCCTTATTTCTTTTTTTTATTTGTGTGTCTGCTGTGCTTCCTCCCCTCTCAGTGAAATAATCCACTTAGGAGAAGTCTCCTCTCATTTTTATTATTATTCCTTCATTATATTGGACATTTCACTCAGCACTTTTGCAAATCGTCACCTTACAGAAATTCTACAGAGAGGCAAAAGTGTAATTTATGACGGCAGTCCAACATAAAGACAGGAGCCATGGTTCTGAATTCTGGGGAATGTGAAAGACTAAACACAACAGCTGAGGCTCCGAAATGAATTTCATCTTCTCCACACACGCAGACACATAAAACATCTCAAACATTCAGCCCGAGCTTTCCATTGCACACACACACTTTATTACTTTTCATTATCTTTGATGGCTATCTGTGCTGCCAAATCCAGCTCTGTGTTGTTCTTTTGGCTGTGCAGCACAACGCTAATCCAGTGTCTTGAAAGACAATCCTCCTGC
Organism: Epinephelus moara; assembly: GCF_006386435.1. Lineage (NCBI taxonomy): Eukaryota > Metazoa > Chordata > Actinopteri > Perciformes > Serranidae > Epinephelus > Epinephelus moara. The sequence continues at coordinate 25,622,223 of NC_065515.1, forward strand.
GATTCAGTTTATACTTCAGCTTTTATTTCATTTCAAACTAAATGTTTATGCTGAGCCAAAATTATGCTCCAAACTGCCACTTACTTTTTCGCTCTTAATTTAACACCACTAGGAACCGTTTTAAACAGTCAAAGCCTTGCTACTAATTCTTCTACCGTTGACAGAGTAATACAAGCCGATGGCAAGCTTAAGTAAAATTCATCAACAGTAAGGATTATTAAGCATCATCAAATTATACGACTGTCATTGTACATTATCTTCCCACTTTTTCTGAATGGATAAAATGACTAACTCCTAGCTGAAACTAGAGCAAAGGCAGCCGAACCCAACTGCTCTTCACTGACCCAAACAGGAAAATCTGGCATGCCCATTTCATGCGATAAGGGATTTTCATGAGGGCTTATGAATGGGCACTGCATTCCTTGTTTGCCCTGATGCTGCTAAGCCTTATGTTTGTTTAAGTCTTTAGTCTTGAATCCCCATGCAAAACGCATTGTGCTTGCAATGTCAGCCACCTCAGAATCTCTGGAACCCTAGAAATATCCCATCATACCCACCCAGCCGTAACACTAACAAAGCTGGACTCACACCATTAACCCTCCTCAAGTGCAAAATGACATTGTGGCCAATAAAGCAAACTTGTCTTTGAGGAGCTTATCCAGCTGTTATTAGAAAGTAGTCAGCCTTGGCCTCTGCCCTGCTGACCCTTTGTTCTGACAAAGTCCACACTAACCACCACTGCTCCATTTACTTAATGCGGTGTACTTGACCGCAACGCCTTATTGTTCCTATTAGAGTGATGGCCGTCTGTGCTAAATTAATTCTACAATCCTCCATTAATACTCTACTTAATACCGTACTCTGTTTTCTCAGTGGCATAAACTTCTTTGCTTCACAGTAGAGATGCCTAGGTGCCTGATGAAGGTCTCAGGCCAAAACATTTATCTCTTCATAATCGGTACCTGCTCACCCTGTGCAGACAATCGTAAAACATAGCTTCCTCAATAGATTTTGTGCTGACAGTGCCCGGGAGTTCACTGCTATCACTGGATTTTATTGGTCTATGTTTTGATCTTACAGCTGTGCATTAAATCAAATACTAATCTGCTATAAGACAAGCACGCTGAAGCCCAACATCGACAGAAAGCAACAAAGGGAAAGATCCATCCATTCATCTATTCAATCATCCTTTTTCATCTGCTTATCCAGGGCCAGGAAATGTGGTCAGCAGGCTAAGCCAGGTACTCCAGACATCCCTCTCCCCACCAATGCTTTGCAGCTCCTCCTCAGGTGTTCCTAGTCCATATGAGGTATATAATACCTCCAGCATGTTCACAATCTACCCGTACCAGTTGGAAGTGCCTGAAAACCCCAAATGGGAGCCACATCCTGATCAGATGCCGGAACTACCTCACCTGGCACCTTTCAACACGAAAAAGCAGCAGGACTCCTGTGAGGTCCCTTCAGATGTCTGAGCTCCTCACCCTATCTGCAAGGCTAAACCTAGCCACCCTTTGGAGAAAACTCATTTCGGTCATTATTTTGGTCACTACCCAAAGCTCAGGACCGTAGATGAGGGTTGGGACATACAGTAGAGGGATCAGCAAATCGAGAGCTTTGCCTTCCAGCTCATTTCCCTCTTCACCATGATGGACCGGCAAAAGACTCGCACCACTGCTGGCGCCACACCAAACTGCCTGTCCATCTCACGCTCCATTCTACCCTTACTCGTGAACAAGACCCTAAGATACGTGATACGTGAGTATGTGTCTTCTCCAAAAGTAAAGTTGACGCCTTACACGAATCAACAGATGTGCAGATCTCACTGTGAGAGCTCCAGACTGTACGGCACTGAATGAATCCATGGATTTTGTCTAAGACTGGTGAATATTGAACCAGGTGAAGGTGATAATATCACTGAAAATATATGAAGGTAGGAAAAAGTGAAGTGACTTCTCAGTAGTGGGAGACTGAGACGAGTTCGAGACAAAACAGGCAAAGGAACGAGACAAGACCAAGACTTCCAAAAAGAGACCCAGGTAGGGTTTAAGTAATAACGTACCACCTTTTTCTGCATGTACAGTATCATGAGCAGCAGAAACTAAACATAATGAGAGTGCTGCTGTAATCGACACCCAATCGTTCACCCGCCTATAACTCTTCATCCAGTAACATTAGAAGACCTGGACCATTTAAAAGCTGAACCCTGATCTCACTATTTATGTATCTTTGCCACTGCCAGATGTTATGAGGTCCTACAAAAATGCTTCGGCTTCCTATGTGATGTTGGGTAATATGGATTTGTGGCGGGCAAACACAGGTAGTTAGGCTGTAAAAATAGTCCAGAGCCTGGGCCTGTAAAGCATATTGTAGGCTGTTAATGGTGCTCACAGGACCTTTGTACCCTTTTGCCCCCTTGGATGGTGCCCTGGATATTTTCTGGTGTTGCTGGCAGACATATTACAATTCATGCACATTTGTCTGGGTGTGCGCAAGTGTATGTATTTTGTTTTATCTGACAATACTGTATTCATTGCTAGATGTAAGTATAAACATCATAAAGTTGTTCCCGGTTTAGTCGTCTCATTTTCCATTTTGCCTCATGTAGAGAGGTGTGACAGCAACGAGCTCTGACTGCTGCGTCCAACAAGGACAGTCCCAGTTCTCAGTAATGTCCCATAAAGAGAGGTCTCCTAAACTTTTACAGGCTGACAACAGCCTGGCTTCCACTAGCAGTCACAGTCAGGTTTATGTTATTTCTATGCAACAGTTTTGGCAGTAGCTTAGGTAGCCATAGGACCAAACTGAAATGTAAAAAGACCATCTGATCAAGCAGCAGCCTTCTTATCCATACCATGAAAGCACAAAGTGAAACCAGGCTTGTGAAACGCCTACTGGAGTTCAACTGTGATGCCTCTTAAACACCACTCATATTAGCTTAGATGCCACTGCACTAGAGGCTACTTTACACTTGAGCTCGTGCTGAGTGGTAGTAATGATTAAAAATGTGCCACTCCAGTAGAACAAGCTATAAAAAGGAGGTATAATCGCCAGTCTGAGTTGCCTAGCTTGTGGAAAAGAACTGTCTTTCAGGCCGCTGTCTAACAGATTTGGCATCGCTCTCTGTCCGTCTGCTCAGACATACAGCCTGGCAACGCTGGGCAGCATGGAGCCAGATCCGATTGCAGGGTTTACGCATGTTACTAACATTGTCATTATCCCCGGAGGCCTTTGGAAATGCTGTGCCCTGGAATAACTGCAAATAATAAGCAGGAATAACTGAGAACGGCTGGTCATTCCTATGGTGATTTATGAATGGTGGTTGACAGTGTGTGCCATCTGAGGGTGATTGTATATCCGTATTTATGACTGTATTTTCCTGGCTGATCAACACGTTGGCCGTCTATATCTCTCCCAGTCTCTGGGGTAAAGTGGAACTTTGTGCAGCTCTTTGATGGGAGCTTTTCACGTCATTTAGAGCAGCTTGTCAAAAGGTCAGTTTTCCCTCAGGTTGCGTACTGTAGAGTGAATCATCTCGGTTTAATGAGCCGTTGAAAATGGGATCAGAGAATTGAGACAGAGAGGTCTCTAAACTGTAAACTATATCTAGGGAGACCAGAGGAGGGGTGGAGGGATGGGACAGAGGAGAAAGTAAAGAGAGAAACAAGTACAGAGAGGATTGTAATGACTAATCAAACCAAGGTATGTGTCACAAAGCGCTTTCATGCTCACAGTGGAAGACAAAGCAAAGGAAAGACAGAAGCAAGGACGAGGGGAAAGAGACTGAAAAGAAAAGTAATAAAAGCAGCAGGCATCTCTTTAATTTTAACACTCGCCGCGACTTTTACAAGTGGCTGCGGCAGAGCTGGGAAGCGGGTGAGTAAACGCAGGAGCGAGGCCCCAGGCGCCCACATTGCACTGCAGCACACGACCTTGCTCGGGCTATATGATGTGATCACAGGTGGGGGCAGGTCCACTCCTGAGCAGAAATGATCCAAAAGCAGCACTGTGTAAAAGCACGTGTCATTTTTAACACTTCTGCGAAGGGGTCTTTGGTGGCGACGACGTCAACACACAAGCTCGCGTTAAGAGCAACAAATGAAGAAGTAGAAAGATGGCGCACCTGGAGATTTAACTAATCTCTCAATGCTCCACATGAACTGCTCTTATCTCCAAACGGGACACGCTTTTACAATAACCAGGCATCCCTGAGCTGAGTGTGCTGATGCTTGTAGCTGCGTGTGTGTGTCTTTTGGGAGGCGTGTCAAGGTAAGTATGTGTGAGTGGGGGATGGCGAGTTGTGTGGTATTTAAGGGAGGGGTGTGTGAGCTCATTGGGGTTTGGCAGTGTGATTTGATGTGTTTACAGGTGTGTGTGTGTGTGTGTGTGTGTGTGTGTGTGTCAGAGAAAATGAGACAGGCATTTGATTCAGATGTGTGTGTGTGTGTGTGTGTGTGTGTGCATGGAAAATAGCTCTCTGTTGTGTTGGTGATATTCAGTTTTAAAAGATGCTGACTCAGAATACCTTTCTCTTGAATAACCTGCAATTTCATGCTCTTAAAGAAGAACATTATGGATTAATGTGGTGTGTGTGAACAAAAGGCTCATGGAGTGTGTGCACATGACTGCATGTAGTTGTGTATGACTACCTCTCTGTGAGTATGAGATAAGGACTACTTCACAAAAAAACCCTCGAGGCAATTAGGGGCCTATAAACCTGTGTGTGTGTCTGTTGGTGGTGTGTGTCAATCTGAGGGCTCTTTGGTGGGTGGAGGACAAGACACTGATGTCAAACATGATACAGTAACAGCTGGAAAGTTCACTGTACCTCCGCCCTCTGCATGCTGTCTCTTTCTCTCACCCGACTCCCCTCGGGGCAGTTGTTGAGGTTGGCATGTGGCTAATTTGGCAAAGTACTGCCGTCCGTCTGCTTTCAGAGTGTGCGTGCTGCCTGGTGTGTGTTCATTTCAGTGTGTATTTTTATTTTATTACCTCTGTACCGTTCAGTGTCAGTGTGCATCAGACCTATTCAATTACAAATTCAATGAGGCCAGATTTTAAAACCAGGAAACGCAGATGGGTCAGACATTTTCAGGAGCTTATTTAAACCTTTTTTTTTCAGCTTTCGATAATGACAAATGTTTAAAAAAAATGCAAATAAATGCAGTAAAAAAACAGCAATGTTGATTGTTTTTCTTTTGAAATAAAATATATTTTGGTGTACATCGGTTGCCTCAACTGAAAAGGCCTGTGGCGCATTTTCCCTTAATCATCTGAATTAAAATAGGTTAAATTTGTTTTTTATGAGTTGGCAGCCTTACACTTTCACCAGGCTCTGGTTCAAATTCCACGCAAATACACAGTTTATTTTTTTCCTGGGTGTGTGTTCAGACATGATTAACAAGATAATTAACTCTTCTACATGAGTTAACTTTACCTCCATGTGCTGTTTGTGCTCTGAGCCCACTGTGAGCACCACAGGGAAATCCAACCACTAGGATGACACAATACCCCGAAAATGTTGGCCATGGAAACTGCGCTGTTTTACTGGACTTGTGCATGATGAAACATAATTAATGCCCCTAATAAAATTTCAAAAAGAAAAAACAAAAAAAGTCAATCTTTCTTTGCGTTCCCATCCGACAATGTGCAGACATCTCCAGCCACCCTTTGGTGACCAAACAGCCTGACAGACAAAACCCAATCAGACAGTTATTTACTGCCCTGTTTGGCTTCTCCTAACCGCTCCCTGCTGCTACTGTTGATAAGTGCAGGAGAGAAGATATCACTGGATTCCTCTTTTATCTTCACTATCTCTGTTCATCTCGCCGTCTTTACAAACTACAGGGCAAGCTGCGTCTCCAAACGCTCCTATTTTCTTACACCCCTCTATTTAGTGTCTACTCAAAGAGTTTAGATCAAGGACATCCTCACAGACTGTTGGCGGACTGTCTACTCATTCCAAGATTCAAACCTGGGACCATGTAATAATATGATGATCTCTCTTGTGGAATTCACCCGTTAGCTATTACATCTAATCTCTGCACATTTTCTGCATATTGAGCCATTGTTCATCTCTCCACTGCTCTTCAAGTCCTTCCTCTGTTTTCCTTTAGGGGGGCGCTTGTTGCTGTCATTACAACCTCCCACCCTGATGAAAACCTCACAGGACCCAGCAGCAACATTCTTGCTTGTTTTACAACCGTCCCTCTACTAATGGCTCAGTATCCAGCTGCCTTCAAATAAAGCCTCTTCCATTTTTCCTGCTGCTGTCTTGCATATATATATACATACACACACTCACACACAAATATTAAGGGTACAAATGTAAAAGAGAAATTACACACCCTTTTATTATCTGTCTGTTTATCCTTCTTCTATCTTTTTCTTGGCGAAGCAATTTTATTATTAATTGTCAATCAAGGTTTTCTGTTTCTTCTAGACAGGAAAAATGTACAAAAACAAGATGGTGTTTCACATCTGGGAGGTAGATGGTAATTAATATGGACGAAAACAATAGTCCTTCTTAACCAGCGCATACACACAAACTGGTGACAGCAGAGCTGGAGACTGATGTTGAACGCAGCCCAAAGATTACAAATCCACTTTTTGTGACGTCAAGTCCAATGTAATTAAGTTAAGCTGATGTCCAGCTAATGAATCATCGGATTCCAAACATCCCGGCCGATAGATTCGCTCGGTGTCCCAGAACAATCAGTTCTTTATTCCCTACATTGTTGTCACAAATCCGTCTCCTGTTTGCATTAAACACTAATAGAGGACGCATTAAGATACTTCACATAGCTCAGAGTAGCAATATAACTACAGCCTCAACAAACTGTTATTTTTGTTGCCGATTTATCTGCTGGCTATTTTCTCACTTTGTCAATCAATCATTTAGTAGATTAAATGTTCTTTATACAACATTCAGAACATTAATATCACAGTAAAGTACTATTTGCTATGTAAATACATAGTGGAGTAATGGCATCCTGAGCAAAGAAATAAGTTGTGCTCCCTCTGTGTGTAATCTAAGCTCCTCTGTTCTTTGTTGTGATAAGGCGGTCTGGCCATGCATGCATATTTGTGCATGTGTGTATCCCACTGGCTAGCTCATTGCTGCTGCTTTGCACTGCACTCATACAGGGCTTACTGCTGATATCGAAATGGTATTGTTATGGATGCATAGCACCAACCATCTGGTTTCCCCCTGGTTAACACTGTTAGCTCTGTCAGCACTGTTTATAGAGTTAGCACTATTAGCTGCTAGCCGCCGGCTTAACTATCTCCATGTTGAGAACCGTGTCTAGACAACTCATATGGTCAGAATTTCACATAGAGTCCCTGTCATTGTTAGAAAAACAGTGAAAAACACCCTTTAAAATATACCAGTTAAACAATTAATGGAAAATCAAATAGGTGTGAATAATTTCCTCGATCAGGCCTTGGATTACAGCAGCACATAAAGGAACTACAAAACATTATCTGTTTCACATGCACCTTCCCTCTTCACCTATATATCATATATCATTAAGACAGCTAAAGAAGAGGCTGTGTGACAAATGACAATGTTTCATTCTATCTCACACACACACACACACACACACACACACACACACACACACACACACACACACACACACACACACACACACACAAGACAAAGGGCCTATTGAATGCAATAAGGTAACAGCCCTTCATAATAAAGGCAAGCTGGAGGAGACTGAAAGAGAGAGCACACAGCCAGGTCCAAAGTCTTCATGAAACTGGACATTCGATAGCTGCTTGCGGGGCTGTTTGTGTGAGATTGTGACACTGATACCTTCTAATAAAACAGCCGACCGCATCGATGCATCCAGCCAGTCGAAAGGTCACTCCTAATAGGTCAACCTCGGACAGATGGGCATGGACAGAGAGGGGGGATGTCAGTGTGAGTGTGTGTCTTTGGGGGTTCATTCCCAGAGAACTATGAGGCTCCACAGGCACTACACTGCTCCCTATCTTACTTCCTTAGTGCACACTGATATTAAAGGTCAAGTGAGAGAGGAAGCAGTATATATGTATATATACACACGTCATTTAGGAGACCTAACATGATAAAGGAACAATAATGACGATAGGAGGACGAGCAGTCGTTGATGCCTGTGTCGCACTCTATGACTTCGAGTAGAGTTTGTGTGCAAGTGTGTGTGTGTGAACATGTACAGCATGCGTGCAGTGGGTGGGTGGGTTTTAAGCCATGCTACATTCACCATCTTTTCTGGACTGCCCCTTTTCGTACGACTTTGTTAAATTACTCCCAGATTTGGGATCCGTTCACACACACTCACAAACTGAAACTGTATGTACAGTATAGCATGCTTGAAAAGGGTGTGTTATGCTCATCCACGTCCCTTTGCCAAGTTCTGACAGGAGATATATATCTATTAAGTCCTTCCATGGACTACGCCTGGACTTTCTTTGCAAAATGAGAAGAGACGTCGTTTCGGATCACATATTTTGCAAGAGGGGAAGTCCAGAATGCTTCAGCTGCGTCTACCTTGAGATATGCATAACTTGCATTGCATGACAAGTCATTTATTTTACATGCATTATGGAATACATTATATAACACACAATTTCACCACCAATCTTCTATGAAAAGATGATATTAGAAGAAAGTACCACAAAACAGGACTAAGTTGAGAATAAAAGAACAGGTGGGAGACTGAGGTTATCATGCAACATAGGTCAAAGGCTTTGGCTCGCCACACCACAGGGCGCCCTCTGTCTCATCATTTCCCCTCTTCATCTTAGTAGAGCATGAATGAATGATGCTGGGGTGGAAGCAGGGGGGGAGTCATAGCAAGTCTTAGTTCAGGTGAAGCATTTGGCTGGAGTGAAGACCGCTACGGCAAATTACACATCCAGAGAAACTGTGCAGATGTGGGGTAAATATAGAGAAGGGAGAGAAGAAAAAAAGAAGAGGAAATTAAAGAGTGGAAAGACAGAGAGGAAGAGGGAGCTCTCCACAGGGAACTGTTGCTCATTTTGACAGGGGAGCTACTTTTCTCGGTTAATGCCAGAGAACACCTACATATAGACTCTTGAGACTCATAGCTGGCCAGTTTCGCTCAATGAAAAACATTGAGGCAACATTTAGACAAAGTCAACTTCATGCTATGCAGTCGCTCTCCTACGTTTTGAGAAGTAGTTTCTGGAACTTCAACTGGACCCATTACTTTTTTTAAATAACCGGATGCAAACATCTGTTTTGGACCAAAACCTAAGGTTCACATAGTCAACCATAGATATAAAGGGATGGCCAACTCAGTGATGGTATGGCAAAATCTCAATTTGTCAGTTGACGAATTTCATAATGTCAGGGTATACATCATATAAAACACTTTCGTAATCTCTGATGTCTCACTAACTTCAGCTAAGTCCAAAGACAAGACTGTACTGTTCACGCTACACAAATTGTTGTCTTGTAATCATCAGGAGTCTTGAAGTCATTGTGGTTTTCACACTACATGACTGAACAGCGACACGCAATCACACACTACAAGATCTTTTACAAGGAGGAATCCCCAATGAGTGTGCCGTGTGATAAGTGGGTCCGAGGGATATATTAAAGTCAACAAGTGTCAAAGCAGGATTCAGAGTAAGTTATTAGGCCAATGACTAACAGAAACATTACGTGCAATAGTCCACCTTCCACTCCAGCACTCCAGCACTGCTTGTTTCTGTCCTTAGCCTGCCAGCCTCATTGGCTGTAGCTGGCCAACAAAGACCCCAACAGGTCCAGATAATTAGCATTGCTAGATATCTGAGGAGCTTTTGCGATGCATTGCACTTTGAGATTGCTAAAATGTAAAGTGCAATACAAATAAAATTTATTATTATTATTATTGCCGAGCCTCTCAGCTCACATCTTTCAACATTCCACCTATGGCTCTCAGGTGCCAATGTGCGAGCCTTGAGCCAACACCGATTTGCCTCTGTACTGGGGCTTTTGTCCGGGAGCTCCAGAAACTGTTGGTGAGCTGAGAACCAGGGCTGCAGTCGTGCAGTGTGGACTAGGCATTATGTGCTTTTGTCTGGTTGGTTGCCCACATGTTAAATAGGCAAACTTTCACTTCTTACATTTAAAGATTTTGTTCTAATTTTTTGACACACACTTATCCTGTGTATCTCCCATTTGTATGACATACAACAAAGGCCTCACATGTCCAGGTTGCCATTCATACTCTTTATACTCCATTGCAGAGTCATCAAAATATTTCTCCTTGTCAGCTCCCCCATTTTAAAAAGGACCCAACTTCACATACAGAATTTCAGCTGGCCACATACGGTACAATATCTTATCTGCATCGGGGGCAAAGATATCAATGAAAATGTGCATCAATTGCAGTAATTGCTTCTGTGGACGTAAGTCTGGAGGGATTCCACGTAAACAGATAAGACAAAGCTGAAACATATCAACAGAGGCCAAGCCTTTCATCTCAATACACAAGGTCAGTGTGGTATGAGTGTGTATTATTTGTTCTCCATCTCCATGTATTTTGAGACACATTCTGACAGAGGCCCTTGCTGATATACTCCTCTCTCTCTCTAACCCACACAAACCAACAAGAAAAACAAATGTGTGAAACAAACAAAGACAGGTTGTGTTATGTTGATGCACAGATCTGGGTCAACTAAAAGAAACTGCGTCTTCATATTGAACACTGCCACTACTACTGGCCAAAGACTTCATTATGTGGATTTCACTTCTCTAAAAGCCAAAGCTCACAAAGAACACATGGTGAAAAATCCGATTAACAACCTTTTAGTGAGTCACTGTAACGGTACAAAAGATCTGACCCCACTAACAAGCCCTGCTGGATGCCAAAATAACACGTCAACACAATCGCATTACCAGTTTCCAGCACCTCAAACAAGCAAAAAGAAAACAGCACGCACGGATACATAATGTAAAGATCTATTAAAGCCCGCCTCAGGTTCAAGAATGGGCCACTTACAGAATCATTTGGCTGAACAAGGTTTTAGCGAAGCAGATGGGGCAATGAGGCATTTTCTCTGTTGCCGCGTTGCTGGCTACGGTCAACAAGCATCTGGTTGCAAGCAGGCAGAAAAACAAGCCCTCAGAGCATTTGAAGGCAGCAATGACGTTCAATTAATTAAAGGTTAATCGTTGCCGGATCTCTCTCGAGCCAACCTGTGAGGGTTGAGGAGAAGCAGGAGGATGTGGGTTGGCTTGGAGGGGAGAGTAAAAGTAGTGAAAGGAGGAGGCAGCAGTTAAGGGAAGGATAAAGAGAAAGTAAAGAGTGACGCAACAGAATGCCAATGACTGAAATGAGAATAGAAAAGATAGACAAGGACATTCTTAACCTATTCACTGAACAGTAACACGCCTTTAAGAGCACACTGTTCAGTTATGAATTGGACTTGGCTGGGATCTAAACAATGTATGGGAAAGTTTCCATATAAGTCCAGGGCCAGCGACCGTGGCAGAACTAGTCTCTCGTGTCAGCCTGCTTCAGTCTGGGTCACGAGTTTAAGGCAGAGGTCAACCATTTCCTTTAAAGACCTTGCAAAAAGAAAAAATATGTCTGCGTTGTTAGACTATGTTTGCACCAAACCATATGCTACTTAAAAGGTGGATGAGGTCACTTCTTACTTTGTTGCAAACGAAGTATCATTATATCACTGTGGACAGAAATGTATGCAAGGATGACATTTAAGTAAAACACTGCGTCATACACGTTACATGTGTTTAGGCGATCAATGAATGTCTCTGTGTGTGCATGTAATTATTCATATTCACACCTACTACACCCTGACATACATGAGAATGCAACAGTTTTGTGTCTTCCTTTCGAGTGAAAAATAAGTACACAATGAGCAGTGCAGGAGCAGTAAAGTGCAACAAACAAAATGCTAATTATATCTGTTACGGAAAAATGATTTTTAAAAAAAACACATCATCATGACATTTATATCAAAGCCATGACACAACAATTTTCATCACACTGCTGGAGTGGAACACAGGAACAAAGACATGCAGGCTAAGAACAAGCAGACGGTGATAAAGACATTTCAAGGCTTTCATCTCCAAGTGCTGTTATCTGCTCATCATATCACAGCCCAGAGCAGCAGGACAGCTTCAATCACATACACAGAGCTCCTCTTCTCTGGCCTGCATGGACATGGCATACCTGGGATTCCTTTGTGTGTGTTTGTGTGTGTGAATGTGTGTTTGTCAGGGGAGATGAGAGAGAGCAAAAGATAAAGAGAGAGAAGAAACCAGGAAGAGGGGAGATGTAGAAGATGGTTCCTTCAGAGAACAGGCAGAGGAAACGTGGACTGCAGCTAATGATTGGTGAAAAATTAGTTAAAACTTCAAACTGCTTATTTTCACATTTCAGAGGCCGGTTCATTATGAATCATATTCATATATGCTCATCATCCACCCACACCCTGCTGACTTCAGCAGGACTAGTCGCTGCATGTGTGAGAGAAAAAGTAATAGAGGGCAAAGAAGGTGGAAGGTGGACTATTGGCTCCAGAAAAAAAGGAATGAAATGAGTAGTGAAAAGGTGGTCAAAAGGAATGAATAGTGGTGAACGGTGGTGCAGTGGTTAGCATTGTCGCCTCACAGAAAGAGTCTGACACCCTGAAGAGTCTGACACCCACCACCCTTGGTTCGAACTCAAAGGTGTCAAACTCCTTCTGTGCAGAGCTTGCATGTTCTCCCTGTGTCCGGGCACTCCAGCTTCCTCCCACAATCCAAAGACATGCAGGTTAATTGGTGACTCTACATTGCCTGTAAGTGTGAATGTGAGTGTGAATGGTTGTCTGTCTCTATGTGTCAGCCCTGTGATAGTCTGGCGACCTGTCCAGGGTGTACCCTGCCTCTCGCCCAATGTCAGCTGAGATAGGCTCCAGCACCCCTGTGACCCATAAAAGGATAAGCGGTTACGAAAATGAAAAAATGAAAGAATAGTCGCTGCATGTGTGTGAGAGATGAAGTGATAGAAGGCATGAGGGTGGAAGGTGGACTACTGCAATCAATGTTTCTGTAAGTTATTAATAAGTCGGAATGCTGCAGGTCCAACCTGATCACTAGACGCTAGAAGAGCTTCACTACAGTAGGCAGCCAGGAAAGAACCGTTAATCCATCCCTGCTGTTCCTTTTCTTTGTCAGACTACCAATTTAATGCTTGAAGTGGGGTTCGATGACTACACGGAGAACACTGGCCTCATTCGTCAGTGTCTGACACTTGCCCCGTCCTTACAGTTTCCTCCACCGTTTTAGTGGTGAAAAAACTAAACAAATATCAAAGGATTTAAATACTTATTTGGAAACTGACTACCATGGCAACAATTGGAGCTTTGAAGCTTTTAACAATTTGCCTCGACCATAGTTACCACAGTTACACTGACATAACTTACAACAGGCCTCGCTCTCAGTTTCATCCTGTTCTCATGTTGAGTTATCAGAATCTATTTTGGGGGTGAAAAGTGGGATCAGAGCATCCCTATTATTTTGTGGCTGATTGACAGTTACATCAATTCAGTTCAGTCAGTTTACCAAGAAGATGCTTTCACAATTCAGGTAAGCACACAGACATGTTGGAAATTGGTCAATCAGCCTTTTTACACTCTGAGCAACCAGCATACTTTGCCACTGTCCTGCTCCTGGCTGGCTGTCTGCACACTCATCTACTCCACTCATCTACTGAAATTCAGAGGAACATGTGATAGAGCGTGTGTGTGTGTGTGTGTGTGTGTGTGTGTGTGTGTGTGTGTGTGTGTGTGTGTGTGTTTGTTTATGTTTGTGTGAAAGCCTGAGGCGGATATATGCAGAGACTTGTCTGTTACATACCCTCAGATGGCACCTGAGGGTCGGATATGATTTCTCACTAACACACACACGCACACCTTTGATTTACTGCTCAAAGACAGATTTCACAGATTACGTGAGCAATATACAAATCTTCCCCTCCAGGTTTTAAATAGGCAGAGTTCAGTGAGTGGGAGGTGAAGACCATGTCACAGCACTCATAACCAAACATCAGGAAACTGGAAGTTCTTAAGACGCCTCGGGGCGAGGAGCACATGCCAGTTATCCTGCATGGTGTTTGGGATTTTAGATGTTGCAGATGTTTCATGGGTAGAAAGAAAGAAAAATCCTCTCGGCTTAAACAGAACACTCAGCTCTGGTGTCTTTGGTAACACATCAGGGTATTCAGTTTACGTTTTGTAGTAGGACAATATTATTTAAAGGGATAGTTCAATTTTTTTTTAAAGTGGGGTAGTACAAGTTCTTATCCATAGACACTATATTATGCACAGTAGATGTCCAGCTGAAGTCTGACATGGAAGCTCAGCAATCTACGAGGGGTCAACAACTGACATACTTCAACCACCTAAAAAAAAGACCTATCTAAAAATATCAATATCCGTTAAAGTTTACAGTGAAAACAGTGATTTAAAGTTGCTAAACATAGGAGCTGCTGTTCCACCGCTGCCTTGATCAGTTAAGCTCGGGTCACACTGCCCCTGTGATTAGTGCAAGTGCGTTGTGGAACCTCTTTTGCTTTTTATTTCGCCACACATGTTAACAGATTTGAGCAGCCACACTGCCCGCATGAGCACAGGTGCAGCTTGGCTGCTGCTCAGCAGCGGAACATCTAGAGAATAGGAGTCTCGCCTATTTTTTCTGCGTGACGCCATTAGTTTCAGCAAAAAAGACAGTGAAAATGGTCTTTTGATAATCATAGTGACGTTTTATCAGCTTTCTTCTCTTTATTTGAGTTGACACTTCAAAATAAAACCCCTCTAACAACGTGTCTGACAGTGTCCTTTCATTTCTTACCACAAGGCTTTGTATTTTGAAATACTCTTATGAATGTGTTGTTCACAATGCAATTGCTTTACCGGCTTTTAATTGTGGAAATACAGTAGTTAAAACAGTAGGGAGCTTGGCAGCAGCAACACTGTATGTGTGAACATTGCATGAGTGCAAGCTGCTGCAATTCAGTGAGGTAGTCACGCAGGCAGTGTAGACCGGGTTAATTTGTGTTAGTGTGTGGCTTTGGCCTTTAAAAGGGGTAGTTCAGGTTCAACAAAGTCACACAACAACACAAACTAACTGATCCGAGCAGCAGTAAATCAGGAGTCCTCATGTTCAGCGGATAAAAATTACTTCTTTTTGTCAAAGGACTCTGTTGGCTTTGACAGCAAAGAAACGAGTTATTAGCATTTTTTCCACCTTGCATTTTGTTACTTCTCCATTATTACACGATATTTTATCTAACCTCCAACCTGTTATGTTACTTTGAAACATAAGAAATTACAATTTGAGCAAATGATAACATATGTTACTATTTATCTCTCAGCCCCAGGTGTTATTAAAGACCCAGCACCACGTAATGCTTGAGGACTTTCAGCACAAAATAAACGTATTGTTTGTTTTTTTCCCACTTTTTATTTATTTTTTTATTTTTTTTACAGTAAACAAGATCCTTAGAAAATGTTCCAAGAAAAGAGTAGGCTAATTGGGCAACCATGCAAATGCACTGCTGAGTATGAACCAGAGTCTATACATGAGCAAAAATGAAGAAAAGAAACACTTGAAACAATGAAAAACTCTGATTTCTGTTTATTTTTTGTTATCAAATGTGTATTTTATCATTAATTATCTGTCAAATTTAACCCATTCTGCAGCTGTTTTAACACTCAAAATAAACACAAATGTTTCCTATATGTATTTCACCATCATAATGAGCCCTAATCATGTTCCTTTTCAGTGTGACTCCCTCTATTATCACTAAACCGCAGCCTGACATTGGCATAATTAGCACAGTGAAAATACATTAATCTAAACTTCAGAATTCCCACATGCCTGTGTAACTGAATAGGTAAGCACCAAACAAAAGGATAGGGTTTTCCACTGCAGTGCTCCATCTGCGGCGCTCCACAGTAAACCCGAGACGGTAAAAAGTGTGGAGAAACAAAAAGAAGGTGGAAAAGAAAGAGTGAGAGAGCGACGAGGGAACAGAGAGACGGAGGGAGATGAATGGTTGTGTTTTCGCTTAGAGTAGAGCTTTTCCAGGCTACTTTTTTTTTTTTTTTTTTTGCAACAGCGGTGTAAGGTATCCCGCTGTATAATCCTCTGGTGGTGACAGACACAGAAAGATGGAGGGAGTGAGGGGTGGAGGTGGAGGCGATGTGTGCGAGTGTGGCTGTGTGTGTGCGTGAGAGTCCACATGCTTGAAATAATGCTCATTTGTCACCGTGTGCCTACTGTATGTCGATACAGCGTGTGTGCATGTGTGTGTGAGTGTGTATGTGTGTGTGAGTGTGTATGTGTGTGCATGCATGATTTGACAAGCCATCTATCCCCCTCTGAGAGTAAATTAGTCTTGTTCACCTTCATAGTCCTGCGCTCTCTCTTTCTCTCTGTTACACTGTAAAAGCCATTTACACTCACTCTGCACTGTAAAACCCTCTGGTTCAAATTCAACTTGTGCAGCTGCACAAATACTCAATTTAAATCACTTGTGACCATAAGCTGATTAAGTGGTTTTTGGAATCTGGTACACCTGGGGATATCATGGTTGGACTGACATGGCTATTACACTGAGGATGCATCTCCAAGATGGATAGCTTTATCTTTTCATTCTGGCACAAGCATGTACGGTTCATGACGTGATGAGGAGAGCAGGTCAAGCTGAAACAAACAGATTTGAAGTGCTAACTAATATGAACTATGTTTTACTTAGTAAGTGGTCACTGCGGTGTTTCTTTTGCGCCCTGGCACAACAACAAAGACTTGTCTGTGCCCTGTCACCTTTTAGGCGACCCCTCTACTTCCAGCATCCCTTCCATTTTGCTCCAATCTATTTTGTCTTTATCTCTGTCTTCTCCCGTGGGAGTCATCAATCCCACACAACAGCCAGTCCAGTAGCCTCGGGACTTGAGGCCTTATTCAGTTTGTCTGTTCGCAAATTCAGCAAGTCACAAACTTATCAAGCTCCCCTTCACTAGTTGGAGACTTGGGGGGAGGGGAGATAGCCAGAGGGAAAGATTGGAGCCCTCCAGCCCTGTGAACACTGCCGCTGCAGGTTAGTCGGGGTCAGAGGGACAAACTGTCAAAGACTTGCTACTCTCAGTGTCTGCTGTGAGAGCCCGAGGCATCTCGTCCCTCCACTAAGGGCTGAGGATCTTTGCAGGGCCAAAAGGAAACAGCAAAGTAGAGAACTTTTCCTCCCAACACTTCCTGTTGAGCCAGGTGGGAAAATAGCACAGGCGACGGCCGCCAATATAAATCACTGATAGTTTAGATATCGCCCCACAAAATCTGCTGTAATACACTTTGATTCAAAAGAGGAGTAAATGGTGCTCAGTAACAATGATGGAAGAAAATGCTGGACACATTTTTTTCCAATAAGCAGCTCATCCTACAGAATTAAAGAGCATCCATCCCAGCAGATCATCTCTGATCTTCGAACACAGACTCTGCGGTGAATCTCTATTTAACCGTCTCAGGTTTAGAGGTAACAGGATCATGGCAGACACACTGATATTCCATCTGTTTGTCTGTGTTTATGTGTACGCTATGTGGTCTATGTGTCTCTGTGTCTCTGTGTCTGAAGCGTAGCCAACAGGTGGTCTGGTATTCTTTAACTTCAACCATGGGCTGAGAAAAAGAAAGCCCTTGCTACCAGACGAGAGAAGGCAAAGGATGGCGACTTGTACAGAGTGTACTTGAACATGTGCGTACTGTTGTACTCCCTGAAAATCTATTTTCGCAATAGGCTTCTTACTATGAGAGAGGGGGTCATACATAAAAACACTATTTTCTGCCACGGCTGGAACAGTTCTATATTTTACGTTAGAGATATCTGTATGTGTTTTTCACAGAGCTCCTCTCACTGATTTTAAATGTGCGAAGCTTAGTTTGAGAAAGGTGATGTCAAAGATTTTGGTGCACCAATCAGCTGAGTGACATTTGAATGGGGTTGTCTGCTTATGCTTCCAGAGCACTAACACTAACAAAAAGGAGGACGTTTCTGACTATGTACCTCTATGAAAAAAAGTACAATCATCCTAGGATCTAAACAGTTTGCTTGGAGAACAAATAATGAGTTTGGCGTGGGCTGATTTCAGAGGGTTTTACAATGACTCCAGCATACTATCACACGACAATCCCACCTCCTTTAAGACTGTGCTTTCTTTCTGAATGGGACGAGGAGTTGTACAAGAGGGGGACATTTATCACTGACATGAGCCCAGAGGTCAGCAGCAGTTCACTGGGTAGAGTAGATCAAAGAAGAAAGGAGTTAAGAGATAAGGAAAGAGGTAGAGAGTGAGTGTAAAGGCAGACTGGGTTAGAATTTGACTGCTTCAGAGGGAGCAGCAAAGAGAAAGCTAAATACAGAAAATAACAACATTAATGTGGCAGAGCAAGGAGCGTGAACTGATTTTAGACTTCTAAGGAATGTAATTACACAAATCCAAGGAAATAAGTTGCCCAAACTTTGAATATCGTGTGTAAATCTCTGCCTCTCCTGCATTCAAGTGTGACATCCCTGCATGTATTTAAATCTGCAGAAGCTTGCATGTGTAAAAATTAGCAGCATTTCAAAGCAGGTTATCCCACAATGGAGAGAACCACGGTAACGCTACTGCAGTATGTCGGCTATGTACTCCTGCACACACACACAAACCTACGTACACTGTGTGGCTGAGAGGAACCTTCTGTGTCCTCCTCTTGCTGGTTAGCTATGAGCTATCTCCCCGCTGAGGTGTATTTATTTGTTGGTCCATTCCCAGAGTTCCTGTTTGCGGAGGTAAAATTCAGCACGCAGCTCACAGAGCAGCACTGAGGATCTACTCACACAGCCTGCTGTGATTTAAGGCAGGATAAGAGGATGGCGTCCCCTTGTTAGAGTAATTTACTACATGCGATCTCCTTATTTTCCAGAAACTAATTTTAGGGAGAAAAAAGTTTTTCCTCCCCGCCACTTTTCACCTTGTTAAACCTGAGAGCAGAGCGGCCTGGCTTTGCGTATTTCTGCACAACAAAGGTCACTGGGGATAAGTTATAGACTTGTGAGGGAAAATTCTACACAGTATCGGTTATTTGCTGCTGCCTTTTTTTGCCTTTTTACTGTACAGTGCACAAAGATTTCTTAGAGACAACGCCCTCCTATATCTGGACCATGTTTTAAACTTTGTATGAGATGAAATGAGTACGTTTCAGGCAACTGTGCTTTAGTAATCCTCCCCTGGGAGTGCGACTGTTCCTGGATCAGCGACTATAGCAGACTTTGTGAGGCCACAATGAGTGGGCTATAAGTTAGAGTGTAGCGGTGGGATTTCTCCATACAGTCTGAAAAATGGCAGGGATAAATATGAGTGGAGCCTTTTCTAAGTCTGACACACACACAGGGCTGGGCTGTCCATCGGTCTGTGCTGGATCAAATTAGGCTTTGAGCACCTAGATTTATCAATATGCGAACCTCAAGACGTTTGAAAGAAAACTCTGAGAGGTATGTTCATACATCGGCTGTTCCAGATCCAGTCTCACTGCGAGCTGAGGAGTTTTCATTATAGGAAAAAGCTCATAAATTATGTCCAGTATGTGAGTGAGTGCAGAGTTAAGGCTGGGGGAAACTACAGTGTACTCAACATTGCTTAAAAGAGAACTGCTTCATATAGATAGTGACGCACTGTCAAAAAATGCAATCAAAATATGTAGCTTATTATTGTAAATGTAGAAAAGCTGTAAGGATTAAAGAAAATGCTAATACTGTGAGGGTTAGTCATGATTCTGATGCATTCATGTGTAAGCAGCATTTTAATGATGCTGCTGGTTAAAGTGGAGCTAATTTGAACTACTTTCTATACTTATGTGTTTTTTATAAGATGATCATATATTTTATACCTGGAAAGTAACTTCCAAACTCAAATAATGGTATTGGAATCTAATTTAATTTGGAAGGACAGACACAGGAAGAGGCCACATTCAGGCCATGTTTACATGAAAACGATCCACTGAAAACGGAATCGTTTATCATTTTCGTTTTGAAGAAAGTTCCGCATTCAGGCGACAACATTTTGATAGCAATCGCTGTGCACACGGATCCGCAAAAATGACCCAAAGTCCGCCATTGTTGTTGTGATGGTCAACTTTCTCGCACATGCCTAGTGACTGGAACAGTAATGCGCATGTGCGAAAAGTCTCTGTTTCAGAGGAACTGCATATTGCAAGTTTACATGAAAATGGAGATGGTGCTGTTTCCAAAAAAATTGCACTCTGGAAGCCGTTTTCAAAATGTTGCGTTTTCAGGCACCCAAAACACCGCTGTCATGTAAACGATTAGCCAAAACACAACTAAATTTTACCGTTTTCAGTTGAAATCGTTGTCGTATATACAGGACCTCAGCAGTCAAACAGGAGTGACGTTACAAACCAATCACACGGATATCTAACCCAACTCAAATCAGTATCTTTCTCTTCTTCCATAAATATCAGTCTGTGATAAAAACAGAAAAGCGGATTATATGGTGTCTGACCTCGCATTTTCCAGGTGGTTAAAGACGCAGCATGTGAACGGCCCCTAATTTCCAGGGCTGGTACCTGCAGTTATTACACAGGCTAGGTAATAAAATGTTGGGCAGGAAATCCAAAGTGTGGGATCATTTTGAGAAGGTGAAGGACATTTTGAGAAGGTGAAGGACAAACCCAAGGTGATATNGGTTTTGTATTTCTCTGTAATGTAGCACAGTGTTAACAATGTTACTGATACTATTCTTTCTCACACCTTCAACTCAAACCATTGTGTTGCCCATTGTGACTAGTCAACTAATGGCCCTAAATGACGACTAGTGGTCAACTAGGAAAATTCTTGGTCGGGGGCAGCCCTACAGTACAGTATTTGTACGTTCCACTGCTACATCTCTGTAAGCCAAGAACATCTTGAATAATGGATGAAGATGTTAATGCTACTGCACAGAAGATGAATGAAGAATGTTTTAATTACAAAATCATTACTTAAACAATATACTAATGCATACAATATGAGAAACACCTGTTCTCTGTTCATGGACTTTCAATGGCCAGAGCTTTGATGAATGAGTGTGAGAAAGTGTTGGTCAGGCAGACACATGCTTAAAACAATGGAGGAAAAAGGGGGGAGGAGTTCAAATTTGATCTGGTGTGAATTAGAGAGGAATCAGGAGGAGTGTGTGTGTGTGTGTGTGTGTGTCTGTGTGCTGGGAGCCACAGTGTTAAAGGCCAGCTGACCCTGCCTGAGGCTTTGGAGCCGAGGTTGACGAGGGGAGCAGAGCCCCGGAGAAGAGAATCTGGACGGCTACAGTATGCAAAGGCTGTAAAAGAGCCATAAAACAGGGTCAAACAGAGGGAACACCGAGAGGTCTGGGAAAACACACCCTGACACACTCCCTAACTCCCTTCTCCGCTCGCTCATTCACTCATCCGCATCCCTACACTGTCTCCCAGTGTGTCTGTCTGTCTTTCTCCCAAACTGCTGGATCTATCATCATCCCTTCTGTCCGCTCCCACTCTGTTCATCTCTCATCTCATCCGCACTCGTTCCTTTTGTTGTGCAATGCCAAAAGCCATATTAGTATTTCCTATATAGTCTTCTGGGTCAAATGCTTCCAGGTGGATTGAACATGTTTCCGTGCAGGTTTTTAAAAAAAGCTGGTGCCAAGCACAGCAAGTGGGCCAATTATGAAAATCTAAATATCAAATTAAGAGACACTTTAAACACCAATGATCCTGGAAGGTGCAACGATGCCAAATATTCACTTGTTCCAGCTTCTCAGACGTGAGAATGTGCTGCTTTTCTCCTTTTCATATCACCGTCTGGACTGTGTGAGTCGGACAAAACAGGCAATTTGGGAAGAACACTGACAACGCTGAGCTTTGAGAGACTGTGATTGTGAAGAATTGCGATGGTTACATTTTATAGACCATGAGATGCTGCCATGGGCGGCTGAGACAATGGGCCCCTGGGTACAAATATGCAAAAGGCCCCACGACTTGTCCTACATAGGAGCAGGAAAAACAGACTTTGTGGTGTTTTGTCTCTTTTTTTGTTGCTATTGTTTTGTGAGTCTTTTTTTGTTTTGTTTGGTGGCTCTTGTGTCTTTTTTGGTTGTGTTATGTCATTTTGCATATATTTGTAGTTTCTTTGCATCTTTTTGGGGTCATTTTGAGTCTCCTCCTGGTCAGCACTTGTTAATTTAAGTGAAGTTTTGCAGAAGTTTTGCCCCTGACACTTTGGGTCCCTGGGAGCTGTGCCCGGTAATCCATCCATGGATGCTGCATATCTAAAATGTGCACACACAGTTTTCTTTGGCTTGCTAAAGCTGAGAGAAGAACCTCACTGGGATGAACCCTGACCTCTGTGTTGCCTTGTTCGCTCACCCATCATATTAGGTGCCCTCCCTCTGTCCCTACATCCATCTCTCCGTCCTCTCCTCCCTCCTTCCCCCTCTGCGCCTCCTTCCCATATGTAGATCCTCAGACTGATAAATGCTGCTACTCCATTATCCCTGACAGCCCTTTCTCCCTCTCTTCTTCCTTTCATCCCTCCCTCTTGCATTCCTTTCCCGCTCATCCTCAAGTCTCTGTCTTGAGGCCTGCTCTGATTACCCATAACCCACCCGATCCCCCCCCCTCCGCCCTCCAGATGATGTGTGGGCTGCGTTCAGCCTAGCACTGTCTTAAGTTCATGCTGATGAATGGTGATTTGACATCACATCAAGATAAGCAGGTAAAAAGATGCCAAAGGAGGTGTGGAGTGCCTGACTCAAACCTGCCTGCCTGTCATGGATAGTTCTTGGATGACAGCGTAGGCCTGGATGCACTGTAAAGTGCATGTGTGTGTGGGTGTGTGTGTGTATGTGGATTTAGTCTGTTGCACTTCATTTATCTCTCCTGTGATTCTATTCATTTCACAATTACTGTCCATTTTTCCAGACATCTTGCTTTAAATATGGCTAAATAATCAACCTGGGCTTTTCTTCGCTGGCTCAACTCGGCGCTGACGTCTCCGGTTTTACACTGCATGACATCACACCCACGATATTACACGATCCCACATCTTTAATAAACATTTACGATTCACCATATCCACCTATAGGAGCTTATGTTTCAAAAGATACAGACTTGGAAAAAGTGTCGAGCTGCGCCTTCAATAACGACATTTTTTAACAGTCACACCTGAGTTTCCAGCAGAGCAATAAATAAATATAACCCTGTTTAGTGTTTGAAAAGAGAAGGTACGTCACCACATGATAACATGGGAAATTAAATCTCAATGAGCTTTTATTTCCAGCTTTTTATTCGTATATTTTAAAGTCTACAAAAAACGGATAAAGCTGGAAAAAACAAGTTGTACATAAATCACAACTCCTTAAGACAATTCTGCTGCTTACACCAAACTGGAGCCACAGTAGGACTGGACAAACAACACAAATCACACAAAACACATTTACCTATTAGCACTGTAATTAAAACTGCAAACAAAACAGTCGTGAGCCAACATAAGAAAGGAAATACACTACACTTCAGCTGCACTACAAGGATCACCTTAGTAAGATAAGCCTTTTCGACAACCACAAGTTTAGTTTGGGATTAAAGGTTACTGTGAAAATAGCGGAGGCCAACGGGAAAACCTTGCTCCGCACTTTTACCCACGCAACCTCACACAGGACACAAGAAGTGTGTGCCTATTTTAGCCCAGTATATCTCACACAGTGGGGTCCAAGTCTACGGCCACAGTTTTGGAAAGAGCTGACATGGACACAAAGCACAGAACACTGTAACCATGGGAAAAGGGACTGAGGAGGAGTCGGGGGACACTGTGGCCGCTTAACACCAAGCACCAACACACCCACCCAGTGGCCCCCACCTGCCCCAGCTGGCCTTGACCGAGACACGGCGCGTTCAGCACACAGTCCTCTTGCCACCTGCCTGTGGAATGTTCCATGAGTGCAGCTGTGTATGTACGAGGCTCTCTAATTGGTCGCTATCAGCTCAGGTTGGCTTGTTGGGAACTCTAATTGACTGCTGTAGTGACCCTGGGGAGGGGGACTGAAAGTTCATTAGTCCCCGAGCACTGCTGGCCCATGACCTGTCCGGGCCGAGCAGCTTATGAGGAACTGATGATTAAAAAACAAAGACGGAATAAGACTGACAAACCAAATGTAGTATTTACTCCTCTCATGTATGTGCTGAATATTACTGTATTTCATTCTGTTTTGCACCATACTGTTCATGTGAGGTCTTGTGTCACTGTGTGTGGTAATGTTGTGTAATTCTCTATCCGAGCATCACATTTCTTGTAAATCCGATGAAAGGAAACATTCACATTCAAAAACATTCCTTCTCAATGACTTTAACAACTTAACTGTAGCAAATAGTGTTGGGCTCTGATAGCCGGATACATTTTAGATTTGGTTCAAAGTAAAATACCAGAATCTGTTATGCTCGGAATTTTAAAATTAATTCATGTGGAAAAAAGATTCAGATCTCTGATAGTCAGTTTTCTTGTTTTATTTTTTAAATATTACGTTATTTTTGCCAGAGCTCACCCTAAATCAGAAATTAAGAGATTTGAAATTGCACTCAAGTGCACTCAAATTCAATAAGATGTAATCAAACCTAAGCAGCCACAGCTACCCAAAACAATATCTGTTCAATGTTGATATTATTGATCAAAGGCAAACCTCAGTATTTTTCAAATTGGATTCAACAGAGCAGTAAAACATCTTTCTTTACCTTCTGCTAGATCTTGTCTTTTGTTATTGTGAATAACCAAGTCTCGCTTAGGAAGAAATGTTACCCTGACTTTTCCACATCATCAAAATCAGCTGAATAAAGTCTTTGCGGCACTCCTCTCTCCAACCCTCACAAACGTTTGTCGTCCTGCAACAAGTCACCTCTTACAAGATTTCAGAGTGAGACTTTTCCTTGAGTGAGACTTTGGCAACTTTCCATAACATTGTCAGACACTTATAATAACAGTCTGAGCCTGTCAGTGGCAGAAAGAAGCACTTTTAATAGACATGTGGTGACACTGTAGCTTGTTTCACGGCTGCTGGCTGGAACACTCTTAATACTGGACCACTTTGAAAAATAATTGTCTCCATTTGTCACTTAAGCCCTGTCTCCACCAAGCAGCACGGTACAGTTCAGTTCCGTACGCTTTTTTTTCCATTTCCACTGTGAAAAGTTGTGGAAGGTACCAATGGAACCGTTACACCGTCCCCGTTTTTGGTCCCCCCCCTCTGTTGGGGTACCTAGCACACAGATCTGGTACTAAAAGGTGGAGCTGTGAACACTACAGTCTGTTGACTGGTTGATAGTAGACGGTCACTTGGCTCAGGGCTGAGTTGTGGCTGGTTTCGAGGCTCATGTAACCACTGTTCATACCATGTAGATTAGTGAACTGTAACTATAAAATGAAAGGATGTTTTGCTGCCTCTCGCTGCAGCTGTAGTCTGAGAAAAAATAAGTTAATTCACAGGGCCGACTGATGACAACTTTAAAGGTGGAAGGTTTACTTGTAATGTCACTCAGTGCATGAGTTGACGACTAGAATCCATCAACACACCTTAAATTTCACTGTGACAACTTTGACCATTACTTTAGTTTTATTGTCTCTCTCGGATGACACACACTTTTAGTAATGAGCGTTTAAAATATATTAATTTCGGCAGGGTTATGTGAACAGCATATTCTGCTCCTCACTCGGAGAAAAGAAAAGTGTCGCTGAGCGTAGTTCCTGGGGGCTTCGGCAACACTCAACCCCTGAGCTTGCCTGAGAAGGACTAAAAGCACAAACCTGCTATTTTTAAATAACTCATGGAGAGAGACTCTCACTGCAGCCTGTTTTATTTTGTTCTGAAAATGTCGGCGTGCAGCCCTGCTCTGTGGACGATAAACAAGGTGCAGACTGACGCTTGGATCTAGGTACCATGTCTGAGGGGTTAGATTTGGTTCCAAAGGTACCATACTGAAAGTGTTTGGTGGAAACGGGGCTTTAGACACAAATACATGGGAAAATAGGGTCCAGGTTGAAAAATACAGAAGTTTCCCTTTAAACTCAACTTCGCAAGCTGTCCAAATTGCAATATCAAGGACTACTTTTTAAAACATCTACTTTTAATTGTTAGGAAAGAAATATGAATATAAATCGAACTGTCTGCATGATGAAATGCAACACTCATTTCTCTGTTTCATCTCTTCCACCTCTCATCATTCAGCACCCAGAGGCCACACTAGCCAGTTGACGTAATGGCCAACAACCAGGCTACTTATTCCCATATTTCTTTCCTCGGGGCTCACCTGCCTCATTACCACTGATAAAATGCAGACATACCTCCTCCTGTACCAGTCAAGCACAGAAATAGTTAACGTTAACAGATAATGACCACAGTGTATGACTTTATATTCTCAGACTTTGTAAAATCCCTCAGTGTCAGTTTGGTGTCCCATGGTGAACCTTCAGCACATGATGCACCTATGGAAGCAGATGCAAAATACATTATAACCCACTGGTATCCTAATGAACTCATATAGTTCTTCAGATGCTAGTTCGACCTGTGTGTATCATAAAGCGCTGAAGCAATGCATGTGCGTTAACCCTCGCTCCGCTTAATAGCAATGTGTGTGAATGAGCCAACCGGTGAGGAATGTGGGTCACACATGATGCAAGTCAGCATGCAAGCCTGCGCGCACACACACACACACACACACTTCACACTCTCTTTTCACCAACCCACAAACAAACTCAACCCACAAGTGCTGCCGACCACTGGGTATGCATGTGTGTGTTCAGCCTATTTGTACTTGTATGAAGTGGGTTGAGTTTCATTTAGGGCACTATTTCTGAGCCATCCCGTTTTCAGCACTTTGAATTTGACATGCTAACTAGATACTCTTAACTTTTACGCTCCCTGCCAACAGCCAGTTGCTGAGTAGGCCCAGCCCGCTGCCAGATTTAGACTCATTAATGACAGCTGTCACACACACCGTCGGCCGAGGGAAGGAGAGAGGGAGGAAGGAGTTGATGATGGACCAAAACATAATGGAGGAAAAAGAGGGAGAGTTGATAAGAGGGAGGATAAATGGATGCATAAACAGAGGCCATGGGAGATGAGGAGTTAGACTAAAAAATCAGGACACTGAATCTGTCATCTGTCAACATCATATCCATCCAGCTGTCGCTTCTCTTGCCCTTGACCTATTTAAAATAGCCTTCTATATTTTCTAAAAATCCAATTTAATAACTTGTCTCCAGTGATTTAAGTCAGGAAATTGTCATAATATCTTCCCGTGGAAAACAAGTGGACATGTTAAAAAGCTAATTGCCTTTGGGCCTGGTGGTTTTTTGAGTCGGGGCTTAAAGGAAGGTAGCGGTGCAGGGGAGTAACAGTGCAGCGCAGAGAGGGACAGCGGGCATGAATGGGCACTTTGTGGAGTGCACGGCCAGTAATGACATGCAAATACAAGGTCCAGGCCGCAAAATGAGAAGACAAATATCCTCCATTTGCCTTGCCCCTACTTTAGCTGTCCGTCAATGCAAGTTTGTCTCATTGCTTAAATCTATCACGGGAGGTGTCAGCATGCAGGTAAAACGCCACTCTTCATCAGTGCAATGGTCGATGTCTCACGTTTTAAAAATCTAGGATCTTTGCCTGTCCTTTATTAAAAGGGCTCTAGTATTGATATAGCTTTATCATGACCTTTTTAAAAAACAAACCACAGCACAGTCACGTCTCAGCTTCACTTACTGCACCACTCCACTCTATCTTTCCATGATTTTTTTTCCCCTCAGAAATGATTGATCAAACACAACCAGTTCTGCAGCTTAATCCTGGATTTTCCAACATGCACGATTTTCTGCGGCACACTAACAATGTGGATTGGCTTTTAATGGACCTTTTCGCTGACAGATAGCGGTTGTGTGCTCTTTATGGGGCTTCTGTTGGACAACGAACACGTTTGTGACCAACCAGTCAGGAGGCCTCCGAGGGGTGGGAGGACAGATGACACCCCTGTCAGCGCCACCACCGCAAACACTATGAAAACACACAGACGACCATCCCGTACTCCCACAGGCTTCCCCTGTTCTACGTCCCACATCTGTGTTGTTCTGTGCCACGCAGAGCAACTCCTAACAAAAAACAGAGATATGGAACCTATTAAGACCTTTGAGACTGTATTTTGGGACTGTATTATTTTCCATTGCACAGACGAAAAACACAAAACTGATCACGGCTCTACGTTTTTACGATTTCATATAATGCAACGCGAAGAACTGGTTCCAGGAACCGTTGCCAAAGGTCTATTTTATGCTATTTATTGGGGAACTGGAAAAGTGAGCGGAGGGGTGAACTGGTGGATTGTAAGGGGCAACCATGGAGCCTCTGTGCTTACATAAGAGACACAGGAGGATAGATAGATAGTACGGGTACGTGAGGTAAGAGACAAGTAGAATCAGATTTTATGTGGTGAAGCAGAAGCTCTCTGAAACTGGAACTTAAGATTAATAAATGTGCCGACAAGTTCTGTGAAAACAAAGATTTTTAGCAGTGTGGGGGTGAGATCACAGACAGCGTGACTCATGTGACAGCAATTTTTAAAAAACTGAAATCAGACTCAAAACTTAATCTTATTATTAGGTCCCATCTTCAAAAACCACAGCAAATGTAATCTTTTCATTCCAGTTATAGAGGTAGCATTTACCACATCCTATCTTTTAATAAAATTCTTGTAAACGAGTCCTTATACATTTATATATAACAGAGAGAATAAGCAGTTCAATTGAAAAGTGGTTAGTATTGTTGAGTCCCAGCCAAATCCTCACCATGCAAGAACACAGTTTTTATCCTTTAATATGGGGGCTGTTAAATGTTCTAAGCCTGAGACTGAGAGGAGACACTTAGTCTATTGCCTTCAGTCCAGAACCATGAAAGCATATTTCTGTACTTGTCATGTGCGGAGAGGGACCCGAAGCAGGTAGGCCTGTAGCCAAGTGTGGCTCTTTAACCCACAGTTTCAGAAAAGGCATTCAATACAATCCCCTGTCTGTCAGAGAGGCGATCTGTTGAGGCACGTACTGTTTAATACAACCACATTTATTTAGAATATTCCTTCTTTCTTTATGATAAAATGAATGATTTGGCGAAGATTATTTCATCTTTCACTGGAAATTGTAGATGCAGATGTGCAAGTTATGTACTGCGTTGGTAAATGTATTTTCCAAGTATTTGTTTTGACAGCTTACAATAGAGAGAAGACAAAAATGAGAAGCGATAAGGAGGATAACATGTAACAATGGTCCCTGGACTGACTCAAACTGGACATGTTGCAATTACATGGTCAAAGCCTTAAGTGACTTGGCTACAAGGAAACCTTAGAAAAAAATCATGTATCTTCACACAACTTCAGGATGATGCCACAAACTTAACTACATTACCTAAAAAAAGGAAAAAACTAAACTCATGAATCTTCCTGTGGCTGGACCACACAGTCTATGGGCTGGACTGCTGACAGTCTGCAATAAGACCTGTCCCCATTTTAAAACTCAGGACGTACTGTACCTGCTCTGACACAATCATTCCTAACCCAGACTGGTCTCCAGATAGATGTAGGGCTGCACAATTAATCAAAATATTACCACAATCACAATATGGCCAAGTGCAGTATCTTAATCGCAAGAGCTGCAATTTTTTTGGTAAGGATAAAATGTGTCACAACATACCATCATGAATAAAGCACTGTGGTTCTACAGTGATGCCACGGCCTATATATCACACTCCAGATGTGTAGAAACATTTGTGTTTGGTTTGGTTTGTTACTAACTAGGGGTGGGGGGAAAATATCAATACAACATATCGCAATATTTTTGTATGGCAATACTGTATCGTCACACAGTGCCTAGTATTGATTTTCTGTTATATAAATTATTAATATTACAAATACAAATTCAACTCTAGGTAGCCTACTAGAATAATATGATCAAGTGCTTTTTTTAAGTCCATTAAATACATTTTGCTGCTGAAAAAAAAAATGGCTGAATTGAGATGAACAGACAAAAAGCTTCATCTTATTAGATAAAACAGATATAATAGTCTTTAGGGACATAATTTACAGCTGAGAAAAGGTAATAAATCGCGATATATCACAATATATTTAATCGCAATACTCAGGATATCGCAACTTATTTAAAACGGCAATAATATTGTATCGTAAGTTAAGTATCGTGATAATATCGTATTGTGGATCCTCTGATGATTCCCACTGCTGTTACTAACCTCAACAAAAATCACATCATCATCATTTTCTCATCAAAAATCCACATTCCCACTAACATCATGACTGATATCCAATCCGACATGTGGTAAAATAATCAGAATATGATTCTTTTTTGCATATCATGTAGCCCTACATAGATGCTTCTCGCAGTAGCCTAGAGGATAGTTTTATTACATCCTGTGCTTCTTAGTCACTGGATACAAATTGAATGTGTAAAAACATTGGGGACATTTTGCCAATATATTATTGCATTTGCACAAACTGTCCCAAAGCTTCAAAATACAAATTTCTTCATTTGTGATTATTACAGAATATGTAAGCATGCATGAGGAGACAGGAAAAGCTCTCAATGTTTTGTAAATTTAATGCATATTAAAAAGTACACATACACAGATGGATCACGCTGTGCTGTGTAAATTGTGTTATACTGTAGTTCCCATAAGCAGGAGTGGCCTCCTGAAGCTCCGCTCTCATGTGAGCATGGTATTA
Source organism: Epinephelus moara (assembly GCF_006386435.1). Taxonomy (NCBI): domain Eukaryota; kingdom Metazoa; phylum Chordata; class Actinopteri; order Perciformes; family Serranidae; genus Epinephelus; species Epinephelus moara. The sequence continues at coordinate 25,653,064 of NC_065515.1, forward strand.
GAGGTTCATTCCCCGGCGATAGTCCTGCTCTCCTCTCATTAACATCCCATCTATCAAGCGGCCTGCTGTCATCCCGCACTGCCGCCCTGTCATTTGGCTCACAGCAGAGCTAAAACACACTCACACTCATTACCCCCTTTACCAAAGCCCCAAAAGTGAGAGTGCATTTTTGGACAGGCGGGTTGTGTTTTTTAATCACAGTTTGGGAATGTATCCATGTGCAATTTGTGTACGTGTGGTTTCTAAAGCATACACTCACTTCCATTACATACCTTTTGCAACGATAATCTCACTGCTGTCGTAACCGAGAAGAGGGAAAAAAAACAGGTTGTTTAAAAACAACTGCTGGTAAAAAGCCCAACGTCTAATTCACGGAGAATGTGAACCATTTTGAAGTGGCTTGTAAATGTGGTCATGTGTGGTTTATGTGAGCGAGGCTGCTTTCCCCCTGCAAAGGTTGAGGCGTCGTTTAAGTTGAGTAGAGTAAGGTGCTCCCTATGAGTTCATGCTATGCTGGTTTCAAATCCAGCTTATGACCTTTATCACATTCCTCCCTCCCCTCTCTTATTCTCCATCATACTCAATCTGATGAAACACACAATAAAAACACTCCTTTACGCTGACGAATGTCCGGCGGTTCCCCTTTCCCTGCACAGAGTGCAGGCTTCTGTGTCTGAGCGAATGTGTGTGTGTGTGTGCCTCTATGACTAAGTCTGGAGTGATATAAAACAGAATAGTGTGATGGTAAATTAATGCTGGGCTTTTTCTCTACAACTCCAGCCAATAAGGCAGTTAAAGAATGATCAGTCTGTATGGGAGACCTCAGTATGCTCTCTGACCGAGACAGGACTGGGAATATGGGAAATCACACACACACACACACACACACACACACACACACACACACAAGGTCAGGCCTATCTCTCCCTCTGCCCCGCTCCCACACAAACATACAGGGACACAATGCACCTGGTCTCTCTCTCTCTCTCTCCCTGCGGTCAAAGTGACACACTGCAGGTCTCAGACTCCAGAGTCCAACAAAAACAGCAGTGTGAGTGTGTGTGTGAGTGTGTGTGTGTGTGTGTGTGTGTGTGTGCAGCGGTACACTGTGCCGTGTAAGAAATGCACAGCAATGTCAATAAACTGTGAGACGATGCGAAACCAAACAGAGAGAGCTTAGACTGAATCTACAGTTTGGTGCGTCTACCACCCTGCGAGAAATGTCTCTGGCCTGAGTCTCGACACTATGACGAAGCTCAGTCCTAACACCCACTATGACAGTTTTTTTTTTTTGTCTAAGGCAATGTTGTAATGTAACATGCATTGCATCTGATGCCAGAACAGTAGGGAGAACAGCTGAGAAGGAGACATAGTGCAGTTTGTTTATGAAAACACATACTTAATGTATGTTTTGGCGTGTCATTCCCCATCTCATCCAACGTATAAATCAGTTAACAAGTTTGTCCACGTGTAGCTTAGTTGAAACGAGGCGTTTGTGGGATAGCTGAGCTAGACAGACAATGAATTTTAACTTCATTTGGTCTTTAAATGAGGTTACAAACAAACCCTGGACAGGTCACCAGACTATCAGGGCTGACACATAGAGACAGTCAACCATTCACACTCACATTCATACCTACGGGCAATTTAGAGTCACCAATTAACCTGCATGTCTTTGGACTGTGGGAGGAAGCTGGAGTACCTGGAGAAAACCCACGCTGACATGGGGAGAACATGCAAACTCCGCACAGAAGGGCTCCTCGACCCCGGAGTTCAACCCCCCCTACCTCGGATTCGAACCAGGAACCCTCTTACTTACTATATGCTGATGTGTATGTAAATCTACTTTCAGAAATATTTGATGTGGCTTATGACCTTCCATGAAAATGTGTTTCGCATGACATCTGTATTGAATTTTTATTTCGTTCAAAATCTGAAATGCATCCCGCGTCTATTAATATATATACGCACAGTCCTACTATGTGAAAAGTGTCAAATGTTATCCTTGAAAAATGCAAAGATTCAGACCACTTGCAAGATGGCAAAAGTGGAATTTGAGCTCGTAACCTTTGCAATAAAGAGACAAAGACCTTACCACTCAACTGCTGAACAAATCAGCTGATCATTGTGTCTCTACAACCATCAAAAATACCAAAGACATGCCTAGTAGGTTTTGACAGGATGAATTATGAATTAAATTAAGCTCTTTTCACTTGAGTCGAATATACTGGATGTTTGAGATTTGTCACAGAAGACTGGGAATTTAGTTGGAAATTGATAAAGTAACACAGCAATTTAACCGTTGAGTATAAAATTCTGAAAAAAATAAAAAATAAAATCACACATCAACCTGCTTTTGCCAGGTGTGTTGTCAGAAATTTGCTCAATAGGTGTCGTAATTGCTCACTTGAGGCTTTAAACCTCAACCCTTTGTATCTCCTGAGTGAATGACTCACTCACTGTGCCACCAGGGAAACATGGGGTTTTGCACACCTTCTCACAGCTTGAGGCAATGATATCACATGAGCAAAACTGTTTTGTTTTTTTATCTTTGTAAGCTTAAAGTACAGAAAGGAAGAGCTTGGATCCCTAAATATATAAAAAACTAGCAACACTCAGGTAATGGAGATGCACGTAATAGCAAAAGTCTGTGCTGACATTTTATTGGCCCGAATGACACAATCAACTAGGTGACTTCCAAATATATTTCGTCTCTAACGCCGAAAACACACTAAGTAGTGGTGAATGTGGACTACAGCGAGCTGCCATGCAATGACTATGGAACGACCGGAGGTTGCTATGAGCTGTGGTCGTTTAATTCTGTGGCGAAGTGTGGCCAAACTAAAAGCTTGGGACTAGTTTAACTTAACGGAGAATTGCGGCCAGAGAATACCCGCAGCCAATCAGTGAACAGAGTCCTGTGCCTCTTGTGACATGTTGACTTATGATACTAATTTCTTCCTGACTGAAGCACATGAACACGCCTCCAGTTGGCCACTGTTTCGGCATGAATGACCTCCCACCCTCAGACACTTTCTGTGGGTAGGCTGGCCTTTAAACCAATGGCCTGAGTATATACAGCCAGTAGTTTTTCAGATTCAGGATCATTATTTGTTGGCCATTTATTGCTATTTTAGAATATCTGTCCACTGAGTGCAAAGCTCAGTCTCAAGGTTTTGAGGTTCTAAGTTCTTGCAACGTTCTGTGCAACAAAGTCAGCCCTGGCAAAATAAAATGAGGGGTTAATCTAACCTAATGATGCATTGCACTTTCCAGATGAGGATAAATGAGACATGTGCAACATGTTGAATGCTGCTTAAAATGTATTAATTCCACTGCTTTGAACAAGTTCCCAAAAGGCCAAAGGCATTCAGAAAAGACGCGGAAAATGCAGACCAGGAACTGAAGTCTCAACATGCAGTCAATGTCAATGATTTCTTTTTCATTACATGAAACATTTAGCTACTTAATGAAACACCTGCAAATTAACAAAATACTCTGCAAAGTAAAAAAAAATAAGTCTCTTCTCTTTCTCACTGTGGGTCTCAACAAATGTTCGGCATGATGAAGAGAATAACTTCCTTCTGAAACACAAATATGACGCCTCTTCAATTGAAAACAGTGACAGATCTGGAATACACTTGACCCACTTGTGTTGAAAATTGTTTTATGCCTTTTAATGTTGAAGCCAAGCCCCCATGTCTTTTTCTTTCCCTCCTCCCCTCTCTTCATGGTTTCAGTTAGCTAGCGATGCCTGCATTTGATTAGACCTTCACTGTCAATAACGCCTGTTTTGAAAAACACCCTCAAAGGGCCCTGGAACAAAGATGAAGAGGAGGGCAAGTGGGTGAGAGGGAGACAGACGAGAGGGAGATTTGAAGGCAAGAAGAAACATAATAAGGTACTATGACTTGACATTCATGTGCAGTCCACATGTTGCTGTATTGTGTTTGTTTGCCCCTCAGCGTGATGTGACAGCTACCCTTTAACTGCTAAAAACACAGATCTATAATGACTATTGTCATGGAAACAAGGAGAGGGAGAAAATAAAGCAAAGCAAACCAAAAAAAAACAAGAAGGGATACCACTGACAGACGAATAGAAGTGTATATGAACCATTTCAGTTTACAAATGAAGTGCGAAGAGCTGTATGGACAGAAGAAGAAGTTGTCTTTCACTGCCTCTCGTTCTTATGCTGCTTCTGTTTTCTTTCACTGGAACCTATTTGTGGTTAATCTGGCACATTTTACTTCAGGGTCAAGTAAACATTTGTCTGTGTATGCAACATACTCATATTCGTATCTTTTACTATATAGAGCAGCCTCTATGGCAGGGGTGTCAAACTCATTTTAGTTCATGGGCCAGATACAGCTCAATTTGATCTCAGATGGGCCGGACCAATAAAACCATCGCACAATAACCTATAAGTACCATCAGCTCCAATATTTTCCCTTTTTATTGTGTAAAGAGTTACAAGTACATTCTGTAGACGTTCATCCTTTTACAAAACAGATGAACAGTCTGAGATGTCTCAATAACAATAAGTGCAATTTCAACATTATGTCTCAGTTTTTCCACATTCAGTTAGTCTACTTTTCACTGTCATTACATCCAGACATTTCCTGATACAGACTGTTTTGAACTGAAGCTGCTGATTGACAAAATGTTGCACAATGTTCAACATCTTTAAACATGGTCACAGTGAGTATTTATTGTTATATCAGTGAACTGTATTCAGGTCATTGTGAAAAAGCTTCTGCAGCAGAATTTTGCATGCAGTAGGCAACTCACTGTTTATCTTGCTCCTGAAACCTGGCACCCCTTAGTCTAGTCATCCAGTGGGCTGGATCGATTGGGCCGTATGTTTGACACCCCTGCTCTATGACGTTATAATTATAATTAACAAGTGTTATTGTCAACAATTTCCCTTTTAAAAGAAGCAATTTGTGAAAGTACTCGTTTCATTTTGGTCAATGGAAGCGTTTTTGTGGTCTCTCATCAACTCAACATGTTAGAGATCTATAAGACCAGACACATCCTACATGCAGGCATTTGAGCTAAAAAACAATCAAGACTACAGCTGAAATGATTAGTTGAATTAATCAGCAACAATATTGATTATTTCGTAATTGTTTCAGTCCTTTGTTGGGCAAAAATGCCAATCATTTTGAGGTTTCAGATAGGCTTGGGCAGTATGTGTGTGTGTTTTTTTAATGCTTTTATATCTCCCTGACATTTCATGTAAGGTATATGATGGTATTTGTGTACAAAGAAAAAAAACAAAAGCTGAGCTGCTGGTGATACGAGTTATTGTAGCATGTGTGTCATTATCCAGCCCACAATGCTGTGTTTCTAATATGCAGTTAGCCTACTTAGAACATGTCGTGCTGGGTTTAAATACTTATGCCCCATGGAATAATGAATAGATAGGAAATAAGCACCCTTCTTGCTGGAGGACTTGATCAAACTTGTTGCCGCCGCAGATACCAACACATCAGTGGGCTGAACAGAGATGATATGTTGAATGAAATCGTGCAACATATCATCATGAAATGACTACCCCTGTAACATTATCCCCACCACTCGCACTTGCATCTTTGTCATTTTAGCTGCCTGTTCTATCCTTAAAGACTGACCTCTATTGGCATGTTTTGTGCACTACAATACATCTCCTCAATACAGCATCTCCCTATCAGTCTAAATAGCTCAGTATACCTTAATACCTTGGTGCCCCCAAGTCTAGTTTCAGTTTTTCCAGTGGGAGGATTTGTTATTTTTCTCTGCGATATATATGATAGCAAACTGAAGGCACTTGTATTTGGGACTGTTGTTTCAACAAAACAAGTCATTGGAAGATGTGAATTTTGGCTCTGATAAACCATAATGTACATTTTTCACTATTTTCTGGAATTTTGTGAAATACAAACAGCCACAAGACAGTAATCAGCAGATTAATCTATCATGAAAATACTTAGTTGGTTAGTTGGAGCCCTCTTCAAAACAACAACAATCCATTACGTATGCACACACACATACTTGGCATGCAGCATTGCTTTATGAAGCTCAGCCGCTTTAACATGTTTTTTTCTTGCGTTGCAGTGATGCCACTACCCAATAATGGCCCACCCTGAAACAAACCTCGTTGTTTTTCAAATTTAGTAATGGTTGAACGCTTTGCTGCTTGAAAGCACAGCAAACCACATGCCAAATGTCGGCATGTAGGGTCATGCTGCAACAGTGTGCACTTGGCACTGCGTCTGCCAACAGTAGATGAGCTGAGCAGTCGCTACGAATCAGCAGTCAGCTGATTGACAAATACTGAACGAAATGTTTAGATGGGATTGCATGTTTAAGTATATGATATTGTATTTGGGTCTCACATATCATGTACGTGTGAACAGATATAGTGCATGTGCCTGCCTGTACACACAGGACACTGTCTCCCTTATCAGAGAGTGTATGCTTGTCTAAATCAATGCCACAGTGGAAGTGTGTGTGTATATACGTGCCGAAATGGAAAATCCTTTGCATGGTCCCATATGAGTGGCTGAGACAGACAGAGTGTGTGTTTATTAAAAGGCTATGGGTGGTCCTTTTTCTTTCATTCACTCTCAGAAAAACAGCTGCTAGCTCAACTTTGTGTCCCTTTAGGAAAATCATATGACAGCCATCACACTGTCACTAGAGGTGTATGCATCTTCTTAAAAAAAAAACAAACAAAGAGCATATTCGAGCTTTACACGCCGATGATTTGCCTTCAAGGTATAGTATATGTTATTTGTATATTCAGGAAAATGAGTATGTGCCCCCTCAAGGTTGGGAAAACAACATCTACAGTAAATGCATTACAGGAAAGATTTAACCTCTTCTTTGAGTTCAGTACACATCAAGACAGGCGTCCACCCTCGAACTAAACATCTGCAAACATACAGCACTCTTAACCAAACCCGCAACCTCCAAATACACCCGTGGCTGGCTTTGATTTTTTTTTCTTCATTCCACTACTGAAAAAAAGTTGTGTAAGCAGCCAAACAGCGGCCGTGTCCACATCTCAGCACCATGATTAATCAGAATCACTGTCAATGCAACCGATAGGGCATTGGATTTAACGCCAAGGCATGCTGAATTGTGGGCACTCCAGAGGGTAATCCATCATGTTGGTAACAAGGCATAGCATGTGTCTCTGCTATGAATAAAGAAGAGGATGTTACCTACGTGCTTGCAACAGACATACTTTTGAGGCTGCTTGTAAAAAAAGTGATAATTGGAGCACATTTGAAGTCAACAACTACCAGCTAAAAAATTAAAGGCAGCTTCACAAGACTTTGAGCTGACCTTCAGATTAGCAACGAGTCCTGTACCAGGCAGCCTCAGAGGTGTGGGTAACTTATACATGTTCAGCAGGTTTAACACTAGCACACAAGATCATTCAGTGCTTTATAGACTTCTTTAAAAGGCCACGATGTTATCTACATCAAGCAAGTTCCAGTTATTTGATTTAGGGTTTTTCATTTACTCACACAGTCATAATTTATGACTTATAAACTAAGATCCAATAATACTTGAGACATGGGGAAAAAAGGTGAAAGAAACACTGTGGAGGAACAAGAAAAACCTGCTGGTGACTGTACATAAGCAAATGAAACTTAAATGCATCAAACTTCCTCAAAGCTGCTGGATCTTTCTCGACAAACACCCAGTGGCTCCATTTCACAGCACTTAGCGTGAAATACGGCAGGGAGGACTCATGGTCTTCAATACTCACACAAGCACACACACAAAAACACACACACATTCAGAGGCGGGAGGGGTAGGGGTGTAACACCCCGTGTCTCCCCCAATAACATACCAAATCCATCAAGGTGCCCCAGCATCCAGTGCTGAAGGCTGCCACTGCTGGAAGCACAGAGGGTTTAATAAACAGCACCAGAGCAAATGAAGGCTTTGTGGATTAAGGCACATATAGTGTGCCAGTCATATCGTGGGTCTGACCCATGATTATCATATATAATCCCATTAATGTCACATGCTCTTTAATGCTAACATTTAGCATGAATGCAGGCCTTTCTGTTTATCCAAAAGGGCACATTGTAAATAAACTGCAAAGATTTATGAGCTAAGATCTTATCTTAGGTCAGAAAAACCTTTTATGTTTATTACATTTTTACAAAATGACACTGGAAAGCTTTGGTCCATGTGTTAATTATTTCTATTTTGAAATATACTCGAACTGACTGCTCCAAATGCTGCACAACTCCATTGTGTAACATCCCAGAAGACTAAAACAAAAGGGGCAGTGAGGCAATACAGAGAAAATTATCTGCCGCTAATTTAGACTGCCCAGTTACGTAATCTCTGCCATTTTTGCTGTCTTTTCCCAAAAAGCCCATAAACTTTACATAAATGCACGAACACACACAAACACTTACTTCATTTTGTATTTGGAAGCACATGCCGCACCACACAGCAGCAGGCAAAGAGTGCACTCTAAAACGAGCTGCACGCAGACAGGAAAAAATGTTCTCAGTGTTTACATAACCCACAAATCAATTAAAAGAATGTGGCTCTCGTATAATTAAAAACAAATGAGATTACTAAAAGTCAGTTCACTTCCTGGAATGTGGCTGAGCTTGGCCGGGTCAGGCCACTGGACTTAGACCTGCAGAGCAGTGGGATCCAAACAGCAGTGGGACATGGAAGATGAGGGAAAGGGAAAGAGAAATCTACATATGAGCAAGCATTTGGATGATGCCACTCATGTTGCTGAGTTTCATTTCTGGCAGATGGAAATATGAACATGTGTCTTTGCTTTTCTTACAAAAGCAAAAAGTAAGAATGGCTGAACAGTAGTGAAGTAGAAATTAAATTTAGACAAAATACAGGAAAGGTAATGCTGCGAAAGATGACGGGGAAGGTGGATGTGTGTGTGTGTGTGTGTTGGCAGAGGAGATAGGAAGAGAAAGAGAAGCCTGTGGAAGTGGAATGTTCCCTGTTGGTTTTAATAACTGACCTCAAGACTGAATTCTTTATATGACAAGCCAAGCTCCTCGAAACACCCGCTGCAGGTCAAAGCGATGAGAGACGATGATAAGGATAATGTACACTACAGTACCTCACTGGTTCTTCAGTAGATAAGGTTTCCATGGGGACCTAAATTTCACCTCAAATTGACAAAATGTGACCTAATGTCAAATCAACTGTAAAAATCAGTAAGATTTGCCTTAATAATGAGACTAATAACATGATCCATGGCAGCTATACTGTACCTTAGAGACAGTCTAACTGAAATTGTCAACACTTCCTTATACCTAAACCACAGAGTAGGGTGTTTGCCATTGACTCCCAAAATGACATGATCGTTGAAGATTACCAGCAACAGTCGAACATACTCATAGAAGAGGAGCTACAGCCAGTAATTATTACTTAGTGTTGTGAAACAGTCACATTTTGGTTAAGTTCATGCACCAAAGCTACTTGTTTAGGTTCAGAAAAAGATGATGGTTTGGGTTAAAATGAGCATGTTACCAACGTTGACATTAGATAAGTATGTGACGTAAGTTAGGGACATTATATATGTGAGGTAGATTAAGGAAAGAAAAGTCAAGTAAAGTTAGGGAATTAACGTACATGACATAAGTTAAGTATGTGAGACTAATAAGTAATAAGTTAGGGACGTTACGTATGTGACAAAAGTTAATACCTGATGCAAGTTAGGAACTTTATGTACATGACTTAAGTATGTGACGTAAGTTAGGGACTTCATGTACATGACATAGGTTACTATTTGACGTAAGTTAGGCACAATATGTACATGATGTAAATTAAGTATGTGACGAAAGTTAGGGAACTTATGTATATGACAAAAGGTAAGTATGTGACGTAAGTTACGGACGTTACATATGCCATCTAAGTCATGTATGTGATGTAAGTTAGGGATGTTACGTATGTGACATAAGTTAAATATGTGACTTAAGTTAGGGACTTTACTTACATGATGGAAGTTAAGTGCGCGATGCAAGTTAAGGATGTAACTGACATGACCCAAGTTATTTATGTGATGTAAGATAGGAACGTTACGTATGTGACATAAGTTCTGTATGTAACATAAGTTACGTGCGTGACATAAGTTACGTATGTGACGTACGTTAAGGACATTACGTACACGATGTGAGTTAGGGACGTTACTTACATGACATAAGTATGCGACATAAGATAAGGACATTACGTATTATGTCAAGTTATGGATGTTTAGTAAGTCAGGGACATTACTTACATGACGTGAGTTAAGTGCACAACGTAAGTTAAGGATGTTATGTACGTGACCTTACTTAAGTATGTGACGGAAGTTCGGGACATTACTTACATGACATATGTTCAGTACATGACATAAGTTGGGGATGTTACGTACCTGACATAAGTCAAGTATATGATGTAAGTTAGGGATGTTAGTTGCGCAAAGTAAGTTACTTAGGCCTATGTTATGTATGTTAACTTATGTATGTTAAAGTAAATAAATGTTAACTTTTGCTTTCACACTGGAAACAAACAACGATCTCCTGCGTGAAAGTCCTGTGTTTATTTAACCAATCCATCCACGACAACCTCTTCCCTAAGCAGAGTTTGTCCCTCTCTACATTACGTAACCTGACTTGTTTCATTGCTTGTGTTGTGATTACTACATCCACTAGAGGCCACCGCCCCTGATTAATAAATAAGGGTTGTAATGAACTTTTCTGGCAGGGGAGCAGTCTTTAGAAAGATTTATTATAGCATGACCTTTTTAGGATACCGTAAGTGCTTTACTTTTATTACTTTTAGCAATGTAAACATGTTTTTCTTCAAAACCCTTCAGACAGTGTTACACAATATCCAAACACTGGCAGCTGTACAAGAACTTTACCCAAATAGAATAGTTTCAAAAGAAGGTTACAAATCTGACCAGATCTTTGATGCCAACTTAAGACACAGTTCTCAATACTCTGCACGATAGGCACTTCTGGTTGGAACCAACACAGGATTAAGGTTTCATACCTAGCCCCTTTTAGACATAAGCATAAAAAGAATCTAGTATATTTATTGTAATTAGGTCAATGTAGTTTAGACAATAACGTTTACTTTGGGATTTATTGTCCATCTATCACCAGATTCATCTATCTGATTAATTGAAATCCTCTTCCTGCAAAGAACATGGTGTGCAGGAAGGGTTTTGCTGCTAATAAGCCATGACTGTATCATTCTTAATGTAATTAAAAAAGACCAGACACCCCAAGGAGTCCTTTTGGGTTTGCTGGTCCAGGAAAAATAAAAATGATGTTCAGTATAATCATCTCTTGTTACTACACATTAAATCTGACATTGACAGGTTACAGTTGCTCCTCTGTTTTCTCTATAAAAGGAAAAACAAGTTAGGCAACTGTGTACAGAGCAAAATCCTACAATAAACATGTCAGCAGATGTGGGAATTTAACTTATTGTAGCCGTTTGCTGGATCAGTCAGCTTATTCAGGCTGCTAGCAGAATAAACAAAGGTCTGCTCTGACATTTCCTACTGTCACCCTTACCATATCACGGCTCTGATCAGTGCTCCATCATGACACACGTGTGTTTACACACACACAACGTCTGTCTCCAGGACGGCTGATCGGCCTGCTATCCATCGACAGTCTTTCATTCACACTGACCCAACTGCTGTGAACAAACACATAAAACTCAGAGGAGAAGGATTCCTATACCCAAGCACAAACACACAGACATCACCCACTACAGAGACCCCTTCTCTCTCTCACACACACACACACACACACACACACACACACACACACACACACCAAGGCATCCGACCTGTCCGCCTGTCAGCACACCAAAAGGTTCCTTTGTCCTTTGATAACCCTTGTCCAGCCTCCTCTACAGGAGGCTGTCTCCCTGACAAGCCTTGCCCATGGCAGGAGCTCTGAGCTGGGGGCAAAGAACAGAACAATGCCCTCTCTCCTGGAGGAGGATCGTTCACACAGGGACCTCTAATGAAATCCGTGTCTCACCAGCCTTTCCCAATCTCCAACAACCCCCCTTTCTCTTCCTCTTCTTTCTCCACCTTTTCTTCTGATATTACATTTCCTCCATACTTCTTCAAGGAATTTGTTGATTTCTGAAAACACAACATCCTGGGAACTTCACACTCAAAGAATGAACCAAATGGCGTGATACTGGCAATGACGAACTGCACTCTCTTTTCAGATCCTGGAAATAATGATGAATTCACTCTCCTTTTCCTGCCTTCGGGTAATCGAGAGCAAGACATTAAACAATCTTTTGGCCTAAAGCAAGGAGAAGGCTTTAAATCATCTGGCCTTCTGGATTTGAGTAAAACAAACCTTGTGAGCCAAAAAGCAGAGAGAGAAGTGGTAAGAAAGGCAGAAATTAAAAAAGACAGGCAGAAAAGAGATGGAGGAAAAGCAGAGACAGCGGGGACAAGGAAATGCTGACCTCTGTTTTGTGTGAGATGGGTTGTGAGGAGTGAAAAGTGGCGGGATCATAAAAAATCCTGTGTTCAGTTTCCATCCGCTGTGGAAATCCGTCTGGACCAGTCACCACAACAAACATTCGACTGTCCATGAATCACATTTCTCTACTTTCTCCTCTCAGTTTATCCTTTTAAACTTCTCAACTTGCAGTCAAAACTAAGAGATAAATCAGTGGATAGTTGCTGTCTCTTTTCACATTATTAGGATCCATAGGAATACACTGCATGCTTGGTGCTATAAAGCATACTGATAGCTTAAACTATCAAACAGCTTATTTCATTTTGTTAAATCATGTTTAAATGATGGCCCAAAACATTTCCTGTCTCAAAATGACCATTAATTTACTGTTTTCCCTTCAAAAGACGATGACTTGAATTCTTGTGAACAACAAAGTTCATGGTCAATGTCACTTCCTCCTAAATTGAATTTCTCCATCTTCTCCTCCTCTTCAACGAATCGGCCTTTAAGCTCATTTCAAACTCGCCTTCGTCCCAAAACCTTTCGTCAGTGACAGAGGCCTTCGTGTTTAATGTCTCTGTCAACACTTTAAAAGAGTTGGCGGTGTTGTGAAAAATGAGCCAGAGCGTATAGCGGAGGGAGGTGATTTCCCCCGAGCCGCTTGTAATTGCTTCAAGCTTGGACCAGACAGGACGAAACCAGGAGGCCTGGCGCAGGAAGTGGGACAGGAAATTGTTCAGATTCAGCCAGCGAGGCAACATGCTGGCTTCTCCTAGAAGTGGAGTGGGTAGATGTATAGATGACATTGCCATCTTTCATGGTATCTAATACTCTACTACTCTAATACAAAATTGGTGTGAGTACGCGGGTTTTCTGAACATGGTAGAACAGCGTGATACAGTGCTTGGTGATTGCCACAGATGGGCCTGGAAACAGGTTAGTAAACAGTAGAAAGCAGCATGGAGGCTGGTAAAAAAATTGTTACCGTGAATACTTCTTTTTTATTTAACTTACTTATTCAGTCTCTCTTTCAGACTCTGTACTAGCTTTTTAACAATGTTCGAGCGCTGCTTGGACGGAGACGGACGGTGTATTCTAGTGGCCCGTCATTGCATCACGCCAGCAAAGGAACTAACATTCACCTGGATGTCTCATTTCCATGATGTCAGTAAATATCTGTGACTACTGAGTCATTTTACCCTGGAGTGAATGCCGATTGTAACCTTTCCCATTAAATACCAAAGCCAGATGTTAGCAGGTTTTAGAAGGTTAGTGGAGAAGGGGCTAAAGATGTGCTAAGTCATTACTATATTCATTTTAGCGCAAATGTGAACAGACAACACATCTACTATCAATATACACTGACAAAAAGACTGCTTCCCATTTACCAAATCACCTTTTCAACATGTTCGGTTACTTATAAATGTGTTTTCTAGTTATTTTAAGTAAGTAAACCCATGTTCCCTTAGCTCCAAGTGGTCTGGTTCCTATCTAGGGGTCAATCTGATGCCGCAGCCTTCTCCTGCCTTCATACAGAGGCTTTGAAGATCTGTTTTAAATCCAAAAGAGTCAGATTCGATCTGTCTCTTCTCATGCTTGGATTGAAAACATAACTGCTCATGCACGCTGACAAACACAGCATGCATAACAGTCTACACAGAGGTTTTTAAAAATCTTTACGTGCCTACGTGCAAAAAATATATAAGTTACAGATGTCTGAGATTTGGACGTTTTTTAAGATTCTCAGAACAACCTACTAAATATGCACAAGGAATCCTTATTGATTTAATCTACTGAAAAGGTCTGAAATCCTCCATCCAGTCATAAACAAAACAGTCTGAGGTGGGCGTTTGTTTCAATATAAATGGCCCTTGAGGGCGAAAATGGCATTACTCACTCCCCTCAGGACTAAAAAGACAAGTGAGCACTGGGCCATACAGACTGAGAAAAGCTGATCTAAAGGACTTCACCTCTCAAATAGTACAGCTGTCTCATTAACTCCAAATGCCTCGATAACTGAACAGAGACCAGTTGGACCACCAGCGAAAAAGAGAACACCCTAAAGCCATAGAGAGAAAGCAGGTGAAAGTTAGATAGAAACTCGTGAATGGGAAGAGGATTTTTTCTCAAGCAACCCTTTCCATTTCTGCCCAAACCCTGGGACCTTCTTTTGCCATCTTATCGTCTCCTCCCTCTCTCCCTCGCTTTCCACATTTTCTCCTTTCTTCCAGCTAGGATTAGCTCAGCAGGACACCAGCATTCCTTCTCTACTGGTAGTCTTTGTCTTGACATTCCCACTCCTCCCAGTGTCCTCTGCAGCCCTGCGTCCAACCAAGAAAACCAACTGTTCCATAAACTGGCAACAGGTTTTTTTTTTTTCCTCGTGGTTTTATTTTTTTCCCTCAAATGTGAACAACTTTATTTCTCAATTAAAAACAAGAATCAAAGGATAGCTTGATGTCATAAGAACTTTTAAAAACTGGTGGGTTGTTGGTCAGTGGTAGATCCAAACTGCCAAATGTCCACAAACAACAGTTAGAAAGGGTCATGCCTACAGAGCTGCAGCCCTGCTCCATTCACACTCGAGGTCGGGGGTGCCCTTGCAGTGACTTTGATCTGGAGTCAGTTTTGCACTGCCGACTACCTGTTGTGAGGTTTTTGTACAGGGGGTAAGATAACTGATACGCAGTCAGAAATGGAGGGGAGCCATACTCTATACCGGTGTGCCCCACCAGGGAAGGCCTGCATGCTGTTGCAGCCATGTGCTAATCCTATTACTCCAATTTTAGTGTTTGTGTTGAACTTGGAATCAAAGGTTAGGCTACATGTTCCTTCTTCCTTCTTTAGCCATCAGCTGCAGCATTTCAGAGTTATGTTACTCTCAAACGGAGTGTAATGAAATCAGCTCAGCTCAGGAAAACCTATTTTTAGAGATCTAATAATATTTTTATGTACATTTAAACAAAAGCATACTGAGCAAATGAAATAAGTTTTATGATCTACAAAGTAATCCCCGTCTCTGACTTCAGACATAACCACTGATCACCTTTGGAAACCTCCACTCCAATGAACGCCAGAAGATATCAATGTGAAATAAAAGATTTCATTGCTGCATATTTCCATCCTGCATCTAGAACCTTTCTGCATTTTTTGGCTGCAAGTCTAATTGTCAAGTGTTTTTTTTTTCCCTGGAAAAAGGCTCGACTGATTTAGCCAAACTGTGTAATGTTTAAAGTCTCTGTAAGTCAGAGGCAGATTTCTGAACAAGAAAACTGTTTATCAGGGACATCTGGTTTTTAACATGCATAATATGGTGATATTTTCCAGAGGATTTTTAGATGATGGAGCTACTGTAACATTTCCTTGACTTATATTCTAATTGCAGACTGCTCTGCAAAGATTGCTGGTGAACCCTAATGAGCCAATTGTCTCTGAAAATACTTTCCTCAGCAGATTAATAAAAAAATCAAAGATCATTAAGTCGATGTGGCCTATTTATTCATACACCGAAGTTTTTGCATCATGCTGCGAGTGGACACTAACAGCTGGTAAGGTTAGACTAGCAAGGATTTACAGCAGCAAAGGGGATAAAGAGACCACAGGTATAAGAACCAGCTGCTCTCAAGGAAGAGGCTGCATTATAACAATATGACAGCTGTCAGCAATGATATACCAACCAGAGGATGCTGCTAGGTTCTGCATGCAAATACACATGCTCACACATAAACCTGAAAAGCACATGTTGCACCGAAAAGAACGGCGATGGCGTGTTTTAGTTTCATATTATAATCGAGGCTGAAATCTGTGTATTCACGCTACTTGACCTCAGCACATAAAACAGACATAAAGAGGACAACAGGGAAAAAGAGAAGGAGAGAGAAAAGACAGGGACTGGGAGATACGATTAAAGAGGGAGATATACTGTAGCAAAATGGTATTGTTAAAATAGGGTGAGGACAAAAGGCAACATGAGAACAAGCAGAGATGACATGAAGACAGATGACTGATGGGGTGCCCCATACAAATGAGCGTTCTGGCCTTGGGCCTTGACCTATCACTGCTTAATCCTTTCACCTGGTCTTCACAACTGCGAGCACACACACACACACAATATAGAAAGCACAATCATCTATACTGCAGACAAAGACAAGCACTGGTGCACTGTTGTTCTAGATAAAGGTACACCAGCTCTTTTGTGTTTAAAACAAAGAGTGGATAATAGTTTCATTAGTACCACTGATTCCTCCATAGGGCTTTACTTCTTAATCTCCATGGTGATTTGGCCTTGCCGCAGTATGAACACCCATTGCTCTCAGTCTGTATGTGTGTGTGTGTGTGTGTTAATTACACAGACAGAATTGTTCATACACCGTCCAGGTCCCAAAAGGTCCTGTGTATGTGCGCGCCGCTCTCAACCCGCCAGCTTAGTTTACACAAGAAGGTCATTTTAATCAGGTGAATACCAGGCCGCCTAATCTGCGGGTCTTTGCCTGAGCATAAACAGAGGATATCCCCGGGCTCAGCCGGGATCACATACCTGGAGTCATGGAAAAGTCATTTCTGGAGCTGACCGGAGCAATCCAATAACCTCCTGCCCTCCTGGTCCCTTTTCCTCTCACTCCAACTCCGTATCACAATCACCTCGGGTGCTAGCTCGCGTTCTCACGTCTCGCTCTTTTACTCCATCTCTACTTTCCCCCCCTTCCTCTCTCACTCACTCTCCTTATTCCCTGGCTTCATGTAACATTATTATAATGGCTTACTGACTGACCCGCAGGACCACGGTGTCAAATTTACACAAATGCACAGAAATGAAACATGCTCGCTTGTACAAGCATTTACACGTACGCAAGTATGCGATCTATGCCTTTGCTAATGTAGGAATTACACGCATGGCCGCACACCTAAAAATACACCACACAGTCATCTTCTATGATTCCACTCACATGATGTAATGAACTGCAACAACCAAAATCTCACGTAACACTTAGTATTATTCATGAACTCTATGATATATACTAAATTGATGCAGAGCTTTGGTTAAACTGTCCAAGCTACTCTGGCATCTGGTCAAACATGGGGGTCTTGAGCCTGAGGGAATTCGGGGCGGATTTAGTTCTTTGTCTTGCGGCCTGGACATTAGCAGACAGCCCAGCTCTTAATAAGGTTTGACAGGTTTAATCAAGAGCGAAAAAACAACTTGAACATAGGGACAAAACAAGTTGCTCAGCTCGAAACACCACGACACAGAAAGCTTTTCAAGTGAGGAGGGTTGCAATAACTTTCAGGAATCCGAAGGCCCTACAAAGTACAAGAAGGACTTGGACTGAATTATCATTGAGCATTTCATAATGCATCCTCACACCTCTCTGTAGCCCCTGCTGTCTGGCATGCTGCCTCTCTTCCGGTGGGTGATAACATATCGGTAAGGTCTGACTCTTTATCAATCAGGCACACCAGTTAAGGTAGTGAGTCAGCCATCAAGTGGAGACCTTGTTATCGCTGTCTGATTTGAGCTGAAGTAGACAGACATTTCGCCTTGTATGCACGTGTGTGTGTGAGGGAGAGTGAGACAGAACAATAAAAACACACCACATCCCAAAAGCTTTACCTTTCCTCTACAAAACAGAAAGTGATAATTAAGATTAGCATCACACCACAGTAGATTCATTGTTTAGATTCCCTGCTGAGACTAAAATAACTGGGACTTCTTTCTGGTAAAGATTAGAAACAGAAACAGCAATCAGCATCAGATCAGCTGTTACTAATGACATTTAACCACTTATTGGAATTGGCTTTAAACACAACAGTACGTGCCGGAAGTAGATGGTTCTCGCTGACTCCAGGGAGACTTTGCATTCTTTTTAAGTCTTTAATCAGGACCAGTGCAGTAAATTGTTGTGGTTGTTACTATTCTGGGTCTGCCTCTTATCCATGTGTGTCTATCAGTGCTGCTCTCTTCTGGAGGAGACTGGAGCCTCTGACTGCTCATCGACTGGACAAGCACTTTACTCAGTGTAAGGAAGTGTGTGTTGCTTTGACGCACTCTGAAAGTAACTGCAACCTTTGGAAAACCATGTGGATAAAGAAATGAGTTAGTATTGAAATGCATGTGCATCGTCTCATGGCAAGGAGACACAAACTGGACTCTCAAATTCATTAATCTTAGCAAAAATAAGACGTACATGAAAGCATACTGGAAGCGGGTAGTGGATATGGGTTGCTGTTGGTGCTTGATGATCTAAGTGCGGGTGTGTGTGCATAAATGTGTGAGTGTGTGTGATGATAAGCGGTGATTCAGACATTCAGATGGAACAGCCGAGTGTCTTTCTTCCAGATGTTTCAGTGAAGCTGACTGCTTGTCTCTGAAGTTGCTCAAGGACACAACAACAGGAACCAGTCACTGCGGGACCGGGACAGACAGTTTTTCAAAGGCTAAAACACAATCCAATCTGTCTGCACACACTTAAGGCTTTGGCCGCCCAGAGGACAAACGCTTGTCAGTTATGACAGCTTCCAAGAATTCCAGTTATCCTAAATGTGAACAAACATCACTCACACAATAGCGGCTCTGTGAGTCATACTTGAAGAAGAGGGGTCAAATGAAAGCTACCATGTCTGCTATTAAGAATCCCTTTGACTCATCTGTCCAGTAACACTTTAAAATAACAATACTACAGTTTTATAGTGAGTATGTCATCAATCAGTAATGTCACAGATGTCTATACCTTCGTAAACTCCATGTCTTAACCTCCACACACGCATCAGAATAAAGCCAACCAGTTTAACCTCTTAAAAAGAGTAATGGCACACCATTCTACATAATTTCATCAAAATCCAATCCGTTAAGTCTAAAATGTTGTGTGCCTGCTTCTGAAAACCTGAAAAGGGCATTATAATCATTGCACAAACTCAGCACATTAACCTATGAATATGTGATAGTGATATGCCAAAAATACAGGCCACTGGAAAAGATGCTAACTACATTACATTCAAAGGGCATCGTGTATAATCACAGACTGATTCAATTTTGTTTTACAAAATTACAAAATGACATCAATCAGGCGCTGCCTGTTTTTCCAGCAATCAAAAGTGGATTTGTGTACTATTCTGCTGTAGTCCTGAGCTGGAGTTTAACAACCCCTGGAACACGATGAGAGAACACCATTTTTACGTCAATCCAATCTAAATTAATTTGCCAGCTGGGTCAGGCAGAGTGGAGCAGTGGGAAAGCTGTCCATCTGCTTAAAGCAACAGGAGTTTTATACGATTTCAAACCACAAAGCCAGGTGGTCCTGCAGCAATGGGGAAAGCATACAGAGGAGATGTTGGAAAGAGACCTGGGATTAAAGGAAAAGGGTGCAATTTGGTGGGATAGATTAGATCAGAGGGATAAGGTGGTTGGATAAAGGCTAACAAAAGAAGGTAACAGAGAAAGAGGGAAATGACTAACAAGTGTCTGTTCTTGGGTTGGTTAGCTGGAGTCTCAGTGGACCAGCATCGGTGGAGGGAAGTGGGGTAAAGGAGAGGTGGGGGGTTGTAAGGTTTGTCATGGAACACCTGCCTCCACTTAACCCCTCTCCCTTCCTTTCTGCTTGAGCTGCCTCTTTCAGCCATCTCCTCTCCTCCTTCCCTGTCACCCCCTCCTGCCCCGTCATTCATGCACATAGCATTCTACGAGCTCACGGGCCCAAGGCCCCTTCTTTTCCCAAACATGGGAGGGCCCCATGGCCTGGGCTAAGCTGCAGCCTCATAGCCAGCCACCCAGTGAGCAGAGCTTTTCTTGAAGCTCCAGTAATTATTATAAATATTAACACTGATTTAAATGACTTCTTATGTGAAAAACAGAGAGTCAGCATCCAACTCTGAGGCTTTCTGCAGCTTTAAAAAGCTTTCAGCTCATCATTTTGGTTCTGCATGCTTCTCCCACTAAAGCTCTCACAGTGAACAAAAACTCGAATGGGTTAGTGAACTCAACCTGTGCAAAGAGCAGAAGAAAGTAACCTGGGAGAAAGTGAAAGACAAAGTCAGATTTTTGGTAAACAAAGTTGGGGCTAAAACTAGAGCAAATATCAGTTTAACTGGGTTAAACTGGTAGGAACTGTCTTAACTGTTAAAATTAACCATAGAGACCCAAACTGTTTTTTGTTGCAGGCTGTAAACCTGTTTATTTCTGCTGTAAAGTTGGGCATTTTGACACAGGGGTCTATAGGGATTGACTCTCTTTTGGAGCCAGCCCCAAGTGGCCATTTGATGAACTGCAGTTTTTGGCACTTCTATGTTGGATTCATTCTTCAGCCTAGGAGGTTGCCACTTGATTTGGATCTGAAACTCATAAAGTGCACTACCAGATATAAAAACAAATGTACACATGCATTTACACAGACAATGTGTAAAATCATTCACACTTCATCTCAAACTTCTAAGGTATAATAAGGTATATAAAAAGGTATAATAGATTGTATGAATTTTCTCACTTTTGTACAATATAACCAGTGAAGCACTCTTTCCCAACTGGTGGTTACACCAATTAAAGAACTGTGTTAGGTCAGGAGTTATTCATTGACATTAAAGAGGACATGGGGTCCCTCTATTCAGACCCACCGCAGGCATCAACTCCACCTCTCTCTTCTTTTCACCCCATTTTCCATGCCTCATAAAAGATTTGCCCCTGGCCTCCCCAGTCACTCTCCCCTCTCTTGTTTGCTCATTCTCCCTCCTTCGCTCACTCATTCTTTCCCCTTTCATTCGTTCTCTTCACCTCTTCAACTAACTACCTCTCATAGACGTTCTGGTGTTCAGGATTTAAAGGATTACCAATAACCATCTCTGCCTTGTCACCTCGTACCCTTTCTTGTCTGGCGGCTGCCCCCTTTTCACCCTCTGCTGGCCTCTTGTCTTTTCTTTCCATTCATGGATGGTGACTAAAGATGGAGCTGGACACTCCACCATTCACCCTAGAAGTCTTGTGCCAGTGTTCCAGTGTTTCTGTTCCTATTACAGATATGGATGAGCTTTACATAAGCCTCTGCAAGAAACACACACACATACACATGTGGTGAGCAGGAGGGGTCACTGGCCGTCAACAGTGTGTTATACGGTAGCTCTCCCAAAGGTCTTCTACTCAACACAGTGTTCAAATAACAGACACAAAGATGCAGTCAGTCTCCTCACTCACTCTTTCCCTGTTTTAAATGCATCACTGCCTGACTGGCGGTCCAGTAGCTTTTAATGTTCTGTGAATCTCTCACTTCTTCCCTTTACAACACCAAAATTCACAAAAACAGAAGAAGTAACAGCCATGTAGGCAAGAATTAGTGCGATCTGGGGAACTGCAAATAACAGCTTGAAACAACGATGCCAAGTCAAGTCAAATCACAGCCGCTTTCAGTTGTAAACACAGTGAATCAGTTAAATGTGGTCACCTGATAGCTCATTAAAGGGTAATGCGGATGGACAGAAAACAATTGGTGTTTGGTAGTTTTGTTTTTTAAAATGGCACAATAGTTGCCTGTGTTCCTTGGCCTTTTGACTCCTCACATCTCAAAATAGCTCACCTTCCTGCCAGGCCTTTTTATTGCAAGCCAAACTGAGGTAACAAGTTGATTGAATTCCATGGTATTTACCTAAACAGATGAAGCTTAGGTCAAAGCTGTGTTAAAACGGGAATACATGTAGAGAAATCTTCAAAAAATACATGATAGCCTATGTCAATGTGCAAAAGAAACGAGGGTTAGACAGACAGAGGTTAAGAATAACGTAGTTTGTGCTGTAACTTGATTTGAAAAGAAATTAGTCTCAGGATTCCTCTTCACTGCTCTTCTTAATGGAGGCTAGTCAAGGCATGGGTCTGACTGAAGTCTTGGTGGTCCAGTGGCACTGATGGGACTAGGCCAAGTCAGAATTTGAGGAAGTGTACCGATTTGCATGGCTTGCTTTATAGATCCCAGTAGGGACATTTACTTTTCATTTTCTCCACTCTACAGGGACGTAAGAGTGCAGGGTCAGTTAATGAAGAGCTCTCCAAGGGCCGGTAGGCGTTCACTCTCTTGTTTAGGGACACTTGAAGGGCGTGGGTGTTCACCAACACAGGCTCTTGAACTCGAGCCCTGTGGTTAAACAGGGGCTTTCCTTACTCACTACAGAACACCACCCTGATGACAAATGATGTACGCTACTTGTGGATGATTCAATTTAAACTCCTAACAAGCGATGCAAAGGCAAAACACATCATTTGGAGCAGGGGACCACAGCAGATTTGTGGCTTTGTGTGAGGGGTGCAATGACATTTGGACAAAGCAGGAAGGAGGGGGAAACTTTGGGTACATGCAGCATCTATATTATAAAGCTAAACATGATTATTTTGAGATGGTCTGCTTAGCCCAAAACCTAAAAGAAAATGCTCATTCATGCCATAGTATGGTTCACACAGAAATACAGCAGAGGGATTTAGAGTACTATTGTTATATCACACAAAGATTTCTGCTCTTGAATAAACAGAATATTACCAGAATGATGGAAACTGACTTTTTGCACACAGTAAAATAAGTGCAATAAGGTCTTTTTTTGGGGGTCTGAAAATGAGATCACAGTCACTGGTTGACGTATGCGTCAAAAACCGTAATACTTTAGTAAAATATCCATGTACAGGTTGTCTAAATCTCCTCGTAACAGTAGCTGCGGTGTGCCAGCTGCAGCTCTGTTTTCTTGTTTATTCAGTGCCCAACTGGTGTGAAAACTGGAAATCCTGAAATGACGGGTTAAGAGCGTAAGGCGGTAAGCCTACTAAATCTCAGTAGTGAGCCTTGCTTTGATAGACACGGTGGCTACAATTACTCCCCGGCTACAGTAGCCTTTCGTCCTGCCCAGGCAAGAAAGTGTAGGAAGAGGATGAGAAAGGAAATGACAAGAAAACAGCTGAATGGAGAAGAAATGCAATACTATGACATGTAAGCAGGGAAAGAGTTGCAGATTGAACAAAGGGAACGGGAGACAAGGAGAGAGGGAAGACGGCGGCTACCAATAAGGGCTGTTTTTAGTAAGCAGGCAGAGACTGAAGGATGCAGATAGCTGCTGATAGAGGCTCCCATTCCTGGATTGGCAGTGCTAAATGGTGCAGTCCGGGCCGAAGACAGAAAAGTGATAACATATCGTGGCTTTTTCTGCATCGTACCTCAGTATATAAAGTGCGCAGACATGTTTGATTTACACTCGGTTTGGAAATGACGAAGATAAAAATGTTCAACACTAGATCAGAGTTAAAACAACTTGTAACCCTCTCTCTTACTCCACCTCTCCTTCTACATCAAACTGTACATGCAGCCAAACCCCTGACGGCCATTCTTTTAAGTCAAGGTCATCGTTAATCTACAGTGTAAGAAGTGCACAGATTTATATGACTGTTTGTGTTTGATCTATAGCTACTAACGAGTCTGCTTTGTTTACTTTGCATTCCAAGTCTTTCATCTTGTTGACTTTTGCCTCCCTTTTCTTCTCTTCATCTTTTTTTTCCCCTCTCCTGTGTTTCCAGTTGCGCCGTATAGTTTATGATTTGCTGATAGAGCAGGCAGGCAGAGGTCTTGAGGGGTCGCCTGAGACAAAAGCTGCTTTTCAGCTCTCAGGGCAGATACCTCCCAGCTCTGCTCCCTTCAGATAGCCGAAGTATGCCGGCTGGAGGTTTGAGGTGAGGCGTGGGAGGGGTGGATGTTGCTCCTGGCCTCCTCTTCCCACAGCGGCCGAGGTGAAAATGACTTTACCATGTGAAGAGGCTGTGGTCGCTCCCGCTATGTATGTAGCCCTGCCAAACTGTCCTTCATGTCTTGTCTTAATCTGACTTCTGAGGTTATGCTAGGACAGAAGTACAGAATATCTTACTTAAGAGTATGGTCGTGTTTCAGGTCACGTCACATGTGCATGTTTTCATGCTTTTGCACGCTTAGTCGGGCCAAAAAAGGCATGCATATTCTGATAGGGGTTGTAAGAGAGAGAGGGAGAAAAATGCAGTAGGCTACTTAAGGAGAAGAGCAGGCACTGGATGATATAAAAATTCCATGTCACGTATCCTATCCAAAATAATTGTGAATCAAATCAAAAATATGCTTAATCTCTTAAAATGGCACTAAAACATACTGGAATAACCTTACATTTTGTTAACAAGTATTTTTAATACATCACAGATATGACACAGTTTTTTCACTGAACATCCTTTTTAGTGAAAAACAATCTTATAAAGCCAGGCTTTTTCAAATGGCGTCATATCTTTTAATGTGAAATATGCTGATGCTTGATTGTGATCTTTTACATTTTTTCAGGTTACTGCATATACAGCCTGTTTTTGCCAATTACCGTGATCAACTCATTGTTTGTGGGTTGTTTTTTTTATCGCGATCCGCAATAAAATCGTATATCGTCCCATCTGTAAACAAGAGTCTCTGTGAGTGTGTGCGTGTACATCTGCATGTTTTGTGAACAACAGCGTAAAAGGGGGCAGGTTCGGTGCAAGAGAAAGTGTGAGAGAGGGAAAACAAGGGACTTAGACGGCTCTGCACCAGGTGAGCTTTCCTGAGGGCAGCTGGGAGTATTTTTCCCCTCATTTAGCAGTTCATGAAAAAAACCACAAGCTGCCAGATGTGACAGAGGGCACGCACCCTGCTCGCACACTGTAAACACACACACACACACACACACACACACACACACACAGACACACACACAGAGGGAACTCAATCTAACTCAGCGTGAATGTGTGTGTGGCACTGATTTAACAGTATTCCAGCATAAGTCAGAGGCAGATTTCTATCAGGGCAAATGTCCGTCTCATTAAAATGAATGTCAGATGAAGTAAACGGAGGGTGAAGACATCAAAGAGGCCTGCAGGGAGCTGAATAAATCTGGGTTTAAACTCACTACAAACCCATTTACGTCAGGACTCTGACTATGAACCCATCCAAGAACCTGAATATCACTTCCCTTGGAAGTTAAAAAAAAAAGTGAAAAACACCCTTTGTTTTATTCCTATTCATGATTTTGATACGTAATCCATTTCATTTCTTTATGGATCTTACTGCTAATTGTTTTGGGGCAATAAGACACAAAGTCATGTTTCTGAAAGAGCTAAAACAGAGCTAAATTAGCCTTAAATATGGATGTTAAGTACCTAGAAACATGTATAATCACTTTCCCAATGTCTTAATAGTTTGAAATAACTGCACATTGTCTGAAGAAATGTGATGGCCACACCGTGTACCTATGGCTCACCACTGACCTACATTCCCCTTTGTTATTCCACACATATCGGCACTGTGTAAAACTGCTGGCTGCTAATTGCTTTCACATTACAGAGCAGCCGGGTGATCTTGGTGGCTTTCCAAGACCACCAACACTGGGACATGGGGCGTGCACATTTGCAAATGCATACCACCAATCACCGGCTGCATTACAAGCACAGACCGAGGGCAAACATGAAGGCTGCTATCTGCTACGTAACCGGCAGTAAAACACTTCTCTGCTATTGTCTGAGACCATCTTAACTACTGTTTTTCTTCAAGTTTTATGGCTGTCGAGCCAGGGAAGCCCACGTAACTTACTTAAAAAAATGAATGGTTCACATTAAAAGTAAAGAGGCTTCACTACACACTTCAGGAGGCACCTTGTGTAAACCACCGAGTGATGTAACTCATTCAGCAAGCAGCAGATTGCTTGTTCTTGACTTCCTAAACACATTAAACAGGCATGCAGTGCACTCATTAGGGATGGGTTATTTGTGCCAATTAAACATGGAGGGCAGTGGGCAAGAAAATTGTACTTCCCTTACACAATCTCACAGGTCTACAGCTAATATTATAATAGTGTATTAAAAAAAAGTATGACCTTGTGGTAGCGTAGCATTTTTATCCCATTCTTCCATTACTTAATTTTTATCTAATCTGCTTTTTGAATTGGCTGTTTAAAATGATGGATGTAGATACCATGACATCACCCACTGGTTTGTGGACTCCCATTCTGATGCCTTGAGGTGCCATGTTGTTTTTATGGAGCCAGAAGTTAGCATGTTTGGATGAGAGGGTGGAGCTGTGGAAGAGAGGGGTGGATCTGACGCCTCCCTGACAGCCTGTCAGTCAACCAGCCCGCCCTTAATTATGGGTAACTTAAATGGGTGACTTATTAAAAAATTCATTCATTCACTTCCTTAACCGCTTATCTTGTTTGGGGGTGCTGGAGCTGACATTGGGCGAGAGGCGAGGTACACCCGTGACAAGTTGCCAGACTATTGCAGGGCTGACACATAGAGACGACCGAATTTAGAGTCACCAATTAGAGTCAGCAATTAACCTGCATGTCTTTGGATTGTGGGAGGAAGCTGGAGTATCCGGAGAAAACCCATAGTGACATGGGGAGAACATGCAGAATCCATATGGAGGGGCTCCCCCAGCCCAGGTTCGAACCAGGAACCCTCTTACTGAGAGGCGACAATGCTAACTACTGCACCACCGTACTGCCACTGCCCATACAATTGCATTAACATTAGCTATAGAGACCATAGCCATTTTTTGTACCACACTGTAAAGTTGAGTATTTTAATATGAGGGTCTATCTATTTTGTTTTGGAGCCAGCCTCAAGTGGCCGTTTGATAAACTGCGGTTTTGGGCACTTCCGCACCAGCTCTATTTTCCAGCCTCAAAGGTTGCTGCTTGTTTTAAACATCAATGAAGACAAATGATCAAATTCTTAAAGCTATAGTTGGTAACTTTTATAATGGCCTTACCGCATGTGGACAAAAACAACCAATAAGTGGCAAGGACCCTCTGACCAACACATTCTCACTTTGATCTCGTCACATATGGACGCTTGGTCCACATCAATATATGACGTGCAAGGTACCCTGGGTGCATTTGTTGCTGACGTTCTGGGACGCCCTGTCAACTTCGGCCCAATACATGCATTGTGTGTTTTCAAAATACAATTTGCAGGCAGTCTCTTTCAAAATGAATGGACTACGTCAGTACAACACAACAAATTAATGAGGTAATGTTTAGCCAACACATGCACTCGGTTAGGTTTAGGCATCAAATCTATGTGGTTAGGTTTAGAAAGAAATAAAAATGTTTGGCTTTACATTTAAAATAGAAGTAAATGCTGGCCTCCAGAGTGAAAGTTGGTGGTTGTTGGACCCATCCACCATCCCTCCCGCCCACCGTACTTGGACTTTTCGCACCCTTAACTTACATTATTGTCCGGCCGTGACAACACTACACAATAACGACGACCAGTGACGTATCATGCCAACATGAAAGGACGGCTTATTTCGTCGCTGTCTGTCGCTAGAAGTCACTGCCCAAGCACCGGTTTCTGACAACATCGAAATGAGGCCAAGTTGCTCTAACACAGCTGTCAATCATGTCAATCACAGCTGGTGAACTGCTGTCAAACAGTCAAACTAGGCAGCGCTGATAAAAGTATGAATCCAGATTCTGTTACTGCACGTTGGTGCAGCCAGTGAGCAGTGATTAGTACTTGGTAATTTGATCACCTCTGCCTAGTTTGACATTTTGGCTGCAGTTCACGAGCCCTGATTGACATGATTGACAGCTGCTTTAGACACTCCTCGGCCCTGAATGGCTGTTTTTGGTGCGTCACAGTAGATTCTAGCAAATGCCTTTGAGGCAATAAGAAGGAGGAGGAGGAGGAACATGATTCTTTTCACAAACTATCTGTCTCATGTAACACTTTGTCAGCAAATATGATGTTAGTTATTTTCATAAAAGTTACTAACTGTAGCTTGAGGAGGCCGTTGCTAGAGGTGAAAAGAGGCTGGTTTTAAACAGGATGTATGTTTGTTTTTCTTCCAAATGAGCTTTATTTCCCTGCAGTGCTAAAGCAAACAGCTATGTACCACAGAATCTACCAATATCACCAAAATTCAACCTTCACAGCCACATTTTCCATTTCCACGCATTCCACCTATTATCTTACAAGCTGTGCAGAGTTTCCACGTTTTTCTTATTTAAAAATGTCAGCCACAAGAAACAAAACTGTCCTAGGACATGCAAAAATAAATATATGCACACTAGGATGTTATATTGTTGCTTTTTCGGTGACCTAGTCTGATGACAGAGCGCTTGACCCTCAACAGAACACTGTTTGCACAACAGAAAGTGATTGAAAGATTGGGGATTGTTTGTAGTAGCTATATTTAACAATTATAAAAAGCACATCTTTCCTTGGAATTTGTTAACTTTAGGAAGAAGCCCATTTTTGTCCAGATGTTTAAACACCGACACATATCAAGACAAAGGACAATCTACCACTCCTGCTCATTGCTATCATGAGTAGAGGTTAAGCAAGCCAGCTGGCTGGAGTTAAATCAGTTTTAAATTAAAGAGTAAATGGACTAACAAAGCCTGGGGCGCAAAGCGAGGGCAGTGAGGGACGATGGGTCACTGCTGTCTGGTCATGGACACACAGACAATTAAAGAAGAAACAGTAACAGAGAGAACAGAACATGCTCCAGGATACGACTAAAATAACTGTATTAAAAACACTTTTCATAACAAACCCTCGGCTTTAGATGAAGTTTCCGTCCGAGGATGAGAAGAAAAAGAAGGAGATGGACAGTAGATAAAGACAGTGGGAGGAAAAGCAGGAGTAAGCGTAAAAGAAGGAAAGCACTCGCTCCCTGCCAAACTCTACCACAAGTCCCTGCCATGAGCTGACAGTAGTCCAAACTGTTGAACAGTACCAGCAGGGGAAACTTCGGACCGACTCCACCATTGTTTGAACTTCCACTCAAACAGTTATGAATCACAGTGATCTGTCTCGCTCCGAATTATCAGCACCGGCCCATTTCAAATCAGCGCTTCAACAGAGCATGTCAGGAATAATAAGCCACAATGCCCATAGCAGGGATTTGTTTCTTTCTTTTTCAATTTCACTGCAGCAGGACCCTTCAGGCTGGAGACATCTACAGGGACGGGGCCCCCGCCTTGTTGCAAAACATCATTACACAATGCATGCAACAGTCTAAACAGTTGTTCATCTCAATGAAAAGCTCAATAAATATTCTATTTAAGTGCAGTGGAACTGTGGCTGAATGTGGACAGATGCTGAAGCGGTGCCATCTCTCCTTTACTCCAATCATGGCTGTAATGACATGACAGGTTTTATGTTCCATTAAAGATGACTGCGGGACAGCGAAATGCGAGGAATCTGTTTTCTTCTGTTAGAAAATAATACGGCCCGTATGCATTGCTCAACATTTCCAAAGGCAATCATGAAAATGTTGCTGTTTTGCAAGCGTAAGCGTTGACATGACATGACTTATACTGTAAGAGCAGGCATATTTTTCACAGTTCACGTCATATTTTAGTATGAGGGGTTTAACAGTGGATACAATCAGAGGCTCTTAAAGCCATGTTCCAGTTGCTACGACGGCTGGATGAAATAGTGAGAGGGACGGCGGGCTGAGAGGTAATGAGCTCTTGTGGGCAAAGCTTAGCACGGCTGAGGCAGCCACGCAGAGGTTAAGCAAACAGGCAGTGGGATCACGCGGGCCTAAGCCTCTTATACAGGCCCCTCTGAGGAGAAGATCATTGACTTCTGATAGAGGGATGAAGGTCAGGAGTTGTCAAATATAGAGGGGCCACCAGTCCCGCTCTTCCCAGTCTATTTGTGTCTTCTTTTTTAAATCATGTGTTGTTTAATGAGCCAAATGTTTTAGCTTTGCGACTGATAAGACTTGCCGGGAGTTAATTCAAGCCTGCTGTCAGTCAAACGGCTCTATGAAAATATTTTCTCGTCTCAATATCGTTCCTGGCGCTCTCGGTTCTCTCCTAGCTGAGCCAGGCCCATCCCAGTCCTCACTCACATCCTCAGACTATCAATCTTTTCATCCCTTTCTGAAAAGAAAAAAAAAAGTATAGACTTCTTTTACTCGATGAACCTCTTCCTCTTTCCCTCCCTGGGTCCCCCCTCTCCTGCTGGGAGTCGCAGGGCAATGCAGTTTCATTTCCTGCCCTGCTGAAATCAATGCTTTCTGTCTGAGAGAAGGAGGGGAGCGGGGAGAGGGCCGGGGAGAAGCAGAGACAGATATATGGAGAGACAGGAAAACAAGAGTGAGGTGTGAGAGGACTGTTGGCAAGCAGGACACAACCGCACTAGTAAGTAAACTTAAACTTGACTCGGATCCAAGTCAGCATCAGCTTTGATAAACATCTACCGGGAAATTAAATAACTGTTCAAAGTGGAAATATAAAAAAAAAAACAGGGGGGCTGCTTTAACGGGTAAACTCAATTTTCCCCTCAACACTCCTCATCGTTTTCATTTGCCTAAGAGAGGGAGAGATTCTGCGGAGGGCAAGAGCAGCATTCGGCATCCCACAGGATAAATGTAAGAATTCCTGGGCGGGAGTTGACGAGATTCCTTTCCACCCGCCCCGGGTTAAATACAGAGTTCCGCTACATGAGCTTAAGTCTCGGAGTGAATGAGAGGGAGACGGTGATGAAGAAGATAGCATAAATTTTGTCACAGTCACACAAAGACAGATTCCTGCCCAATGACTATTCCATACCCTTGTATTACCATTCCTGCAAATTTCACCACAACAGCCCACAGCCGCTCAGACATCAAACGCAGGACTCCCTCAGTGATTCTATGAGCCTCTGGTTTACGCATCTGGACAGTCGGTAGCGCTAAACATCTGAATGCATCCTTTCGTCTTGCTGTTCTTTTCACTCGCTTGTTTCTGTTTAAAACAGCCCCACAATCTGGATAGTTAGACTACACAGAAGTCAATAACTTTGCCTTTGAAAGAAGCCGGCGTATGGTGAGGCCATCAAGCCTAAATGGATTTAAGAGGCTATACCAGTGACTATGTGGGTATGGTAACAGCTTTTCCCCAAGACTGTGAAGAAAGCTTTGAGGGGCTGCCAAAACGTTGGGTGTCGAGGCTCTCTAACTCACAGCTTGTTCCTGAAACAAAAAAAGGGATGATTTCTTTTTTTAAATCTTAAGCTAGAATTTTGAGAAATGCAAATTCAAGGAGCGAGTTATCCCAGCTTTCACCACGAGGCCGACCTGATCACTTTCGCTTTTTCCTTGCGGCCTATCACAAAGTCTGATTAATGAGACAACCCGTGACCGTGTCTAACGCCACACAGGGGCAATGATTTCCCGGTTGGTGCGGAATTATGCAGATGGCAAGCCAGCAGTGGTTTGCTAGATGGGCATTTAACGCACAGTACTTCAGAATTACAGCCAGGGAGACCTTTAACTCCGGATTCCTCGGTCAGTGTGGTCAACACAGGATTAGAATGGATAGAAAGGGAATTTCCATTTAGGTCAAATTTATTATGGTCTTTTGTGCTTTTTCTATTTGTGCAAAGTCACTGTTTTATTTATGGTCTCTGGTTCCTGTAACAGTTTTTGTCCCTAAACATTATCGTAATTTACAGCTGTGCCGGACGTTTAAATAGACGAAAGTTTTAGCAGTCGTGCTGGCAAATTAAAGCAAAGTTGCCTCTACGCTCAGTAGTGCCGTAAGTGGGATCAAAAGGAGTGCTTGTCTGTGTAACGTGAAAGTTTGAGACCAGTCCACCAGTTGAAGACTCCCCCTCTTAAGTCTTTTGTGTGTGAGTGAAGCGGCTGGGTAAACACTAGCTGCTGGTTAATAGGGAGCTTGCTTAGAGAACAATGTGACAAAGCCTTTGGTTAAACAAACATGTTGAGGCCATGTCCACACTAATGCAGATACATTTTAAAACACTGTTTAAGACCATGTCAACACTAAGCCAATAATCCAAAAATGCATCATGTCCCTAATCTTCCACACACATTTCACACCAAAATTGGTACTTTTAGAAAAGGTGTAGATTTAGGTTTATGCTGTCACAACCTAGAGGACTTAGCAAGCATGTAAAAGCACAGCAAACTAGGGATGCACCGATCCGATATCTGGATCGAATATCGGCCCGATATCATCAAAATAGATGGATCGGGTATCGGAAACCTATACCTGAGGCGATCCTTTCCCTTTAAATCTATTGTGACGCAAGCTACGTCATACGTCATGGAGCGAAGGAGAGAATCTGCTGTGTGGAGGTATTTCACACTATTTTAACTGCTGTTGCACAATTGTTTATTTTTGTTAAAAATAAATAGCTCATCATTGCATTCATCTGTTTCATCTTGTTTCATTTTATCTTAGGAAAGAACTGTGTAGTCATCAATGCCTGATGCCTCTAGCTTTTTCTGTTCTACATGAAGGTAGCTTTTTAGGTCAACCAGGTATCGGATCGGTATCGGGTATCATCTGATACTCAAAGCCACAGCATCGGGATCGGTATCGAAACTGAAAAAGCTGGATCGGTGCATCTCAACAGGAAACACTGTTCAATTTCAAGTTAATTGTACATAAGGTCATACCCTCATTTTAAAAAATTCTGCTTACTTATTTTCATTCAAGTAACACCTAATGTGCCAACATTTATGTTGAAAGTGCTGGGGCTTTTTTTTCGGCCTCAAGAGTCTGTTATATAATATGGAAAAATGAAACTGAAAGAAAAACTTAAAAGTGATACAGCAGGAGAAAAGGCAGACAGATGATGAAGAGAAAGACGAAGGCAGAGGGACCATGAGTTGTTCGTCACCATAAATCCCATACAGTAAAACAACACCTCGGTTGATACAACTACACACACATCACAACACGAGCCTGCCAAACATTTTCAGCAGAGCAGAAAAAACACATTGCACAAAATGCAGTCGGTGCCCACAGCAAACCCACTTCTCTCATGGGAAAAGGACAAAGAGAAAAGTGGGAAAGCGTCATCTTTTTCCTGTGAGGGCAACAATAAATTCAAGATCAGATGCAACACTGCAGACTTCCCTGATTACACATTATTGTGTGGAAACCTGCACACAGATGGACGGCTGAAGGCGGACATTTCCGATAAGATAACATCATCTACATACAGTGCACTGGCAAAAAATTTTTGATGATGTGATAATCTAAATGAGGCATGGCTTTTAATCAAACAAGGTCAGTGTGTGGGTTCAAAAGAAGCTTATGAAACATCTTGACTTTGAACCCCCACTGAAGACAATGAAAGGGAAAAAGGCTTATACATGCACAACCTCGTTGTTATTACTTTAGCAGATCTCCAAATCTATTTGGTGGCCAAAGTCGACTTGTTAAACCGGCAGCTTTGAACTAAAACCCATTTGCAGGAACTAATCTTCAAAAGACAGAATTCCTCAACTTCAGACTACAACGGGATTATAGTTTCTGTTGCTACTGATTGTAATTAAAAAGCAATAAAAGGCCACAACAGCCAAACACACTTCTCTCTGTGTGCTACACAAACAGAAAAACTTCCTGAACGACTAAATGAGAGGGCGAACCACAAATCAGTCCTGAGCCCTGAAAAGCAAATCCAACACTATATACACACACACACTAAAAGGGGTTCGGTTAATTCAAACTGAACACAAATCATTAGATGCCCCGTAAAATTCAATTTCCTGCAGTCCAAACATCTCTGGTTTAATAATTCCACAAGCAGACCGAAGTTTGTATTCTAAGCATTTTCCACATTACACAGCACTACAGGAGAAATGTGCTATATACATTATATGTGTGTGTAGGTTAGAGGCTTGAAAAAAAAAACACAGAAACAAAGACAAAGAAAAATTTTAATGATGGAGCTGCCAGGAATCATTTTGGAATCACACAACAGTGAGAAAATACATGTGATGATGTTGTATTAATAACTGCAGAGTGATAAGTTTATACAAAAGTCTCAGTGGAGCTGATGGTCCAATGGTTTCGCAGTGTAACCACAGCACCACGTGGGCGAGAGAGCAGACGTGGAGCCACAAAAGGCATATCAAGACTGATACAGAGAAAGCCAAATTATGACTAAACTTCCTTCTCATAATCAGCACGTAACTACAATGAATGAACTTAAGTGTTTCTACACTAACTGACATCACAAATGATGCCTCCCGCTCCAATCAGAGCCGCTCAGTACTGACAAACCATTACCATAGGCCTGCATGAGTCGTTATGATTGTGTCTCCAAAGAGAGCAGGAGCTGGTGTGGAGCCACCCCGCTCTCAGTTATTGTTGAGTAAACACACACAGCGTAGCCAAGAGCAGCATGTCAGTCAGCCAGGCAAGAAGGGCCAAGTGAAGGAGCCACTCGACGGCCAAAATGAAATGTACAGACAGAGAGGGAAAGGGACAGTGTGTGTGTGTGTGCGTGTGTGTGTGAGAAAGACAAAATACAGCCAAGAAAGTCAGAAAGAGAGCAAATAAGAAAAAAAAAAAAACAGTGAGAGAGTGCCAGCATTTGTCTCATGCCAGTCAGATAAGAGGAGTGCCAAGGAGTTTTGATGTCATGCTGATGGTGGTGGGGTGACGGAGGGGTTGACTATCCTCTAATCCTCTTGCAGGCAGAAAGAAAGTAGGTCTGTGTGTGCAACTGAAAACATACTTTGAGGGACAACTTTATAAACAACTTTTCCAAAGAACACAGATAATTTGTATCCACAAACAGCATGGACTTGATTAGTGTTTCTGACCTTTCACTGACATTCTGGGATTCTTTTGTTATTTGCAATATATATTGTGATTTAAAAAAACAAAAAAAAAACAAAAAAAAACAGGAGTTAAGAAATTCAAAGCAGAAGACACATGCAGGTGTAACCAGCAAAGTAATAAATGAGACTTAAGGCCCTTTCCCACTGCACAAAAAACCCACCAACACTCACTAACATCTTGCTTTTGTGCATACTCGGAAAAGTTACAATTGGCATCCATACCTGGGTCAACTGACTCTGCAGCAGTCACAGGTATTAATCGACTCAGCAGGGATAGAAAAACAGCACTTGGGGTGAACGCGCTAATTTGATGCCTTTACCAGCGAGATGCAATGACACGCCACCACAAATTACCATCCGTCTCTGCCCGAGCAGCTCTCAAACATCTGTCCAAATCAGTCTGCGCTGAGTTTGAAAGAGAGACTGAATAAGTAAGATATATATATATATATATATATATAAAAAGAAGTGACCATTGTAACATTTTTCACTAGCCCCCATGCTGCTTTCTAATATTTTCTAACCTGTTTTCTGGCCTGTCCGTGACATTGAATGTGACACACCAGAAAGAAAAAAAAACAGAAATGCACACTCATCTGCTGCAGAGCTGTGTGCACAGCTCTAGTCTCCTGGCAATAAGAAAGCCGTCATTGCGTATTTTTAGCATGTTTTCCCGTGTTTAAAAACAGTACGCGTACATGCACTCATTTTGGTGGAAAAGCTGTATTTATGTTGTCAACTGGTGAATGACTGTGCAAGCTTTTGTTTTTCTCAAGCAGCAACTCCTTAGGCTGCAAACATGGAAGTGCCAAAAAACTGCAGTTCTTTGAGTGGCCACTTGAGGCTGGCTCCAGAAGCGAGTGAGATCCCAGATACCCATGTTAAAAAAGGCCAACAGATATGTTTAGAGCCTGGTACAAAAATCAGTTTTGGTCTCCATAGCTAACTTCCTTGTTCATGACAACTGTACAGGGGGTGGATTTTTTAAAATAAGCTAACTCACCCGTTTAAATGTTATTACTGCTTTGAGTGTTTGCTGCTTTTCTGTCCTCGGCTTCTCAGACAGATACACCCCTTGCTCCTCCACAGCTCCAGCCTCTTGTCAAAATATGGTCACTTCTGGCTTCAAAAAAATCAAGGTGACGATGGCCAAAATGCCGAAATCGAGGCTTCAAAATTAGAGTTCACAAACCAGTGGGTGACGTCACTGTAGCTACATCTATTATTTTATACAGTCTATGGTTTTACTAAGCAACAAATTTTTTTCAGCATGCACTGAATGATGAGCCAACTTTGATTATGACTAACATTGCAACCTCTGAGATGTGAGATGTGCTCTAATTGCGATGATGATGTTGAAATGATATGTTGCTCAGGCATAACACAGACCACAGTTTAGATTTTGTTCTCACCAGACTACTTAACTTAGGCAAAGTACTTGCATAGGGAAAAAAAAGCTGAATTCATTTGGACAGAGATGAGACACATCTTTGTGGGATACAGTTAGTGAAAGGATCATCCACTGACTGATAAGCTCTACATATTTTTTGGAAAATAAATATTAAAATTTTTGGTGGAGAAGCCCATAAAGTTTGGGGTATTTAATACCTCGGAGCATGGCGTTGTACAAAGACCTACTTGTGGGTGGACGGAGATCTGCCCGTCTGCTTGCAGAGGGGGTTTCTGAAGTCCTTAATGCAATACAAACAGGGTTTAAAAAGATTTACTCTGACACATATAGGGGAATTTAAAAAGCCATGTTTCATCCTACTCCCTATTAAATGAAATGTAGCATGATCTCTTCATATTAATCCCGGTGCAAAGCTAGCTAGGAGGACGCTAGCAAAGTAGTAATTTGATAAAACTGCAGTGAAGAGTGGTCGGAATGAAATTTAGAGCTCTTTAAGCTCGTGCTATTCCCCACAGTCCCCAACATTACACCGTGCCAAGTCCATATGGGAAATTGATATGCAGTATGTGTGGCTTATTCCATTAGACTCATTAAAGTGTCACTTTGTCATCAGCACACTCTCGCACTTACAGCTTGCCTTACAACTGCAGCAAAGGACTCATTGTATTGTGTGTTTAAAGTACAGCAGAGAACATTTTTTATGTGGCGGGCGTAATTTGTCTTCCAGACAGCAGTTGAAAGACATCAACATAGAGAGTATTGAAAAGGAGGTATAGAAAGCTATTTAATTTGTAGTCGGGCATACAGAACAGGGGCAAGTATAATTTTAGTCTATTAATGTACCATACACTTTGACAGAACTTAATGCTACCTTGCTGCAGCTCATATCCCCCCTCTGTCCAGACTCTACCTCTGTTAAAATCATTCAAGTGCCACACTGTCCTCCACACGCTGGCTTCTCAGCTGCAGCACTAAAACCTGAACCAATGTTTTCTGTTCCCTTTGTTAATCCGCCGCTGCATTTCCCTGAGCCCTGCAGAGGGCTTTTCTCACTCTAACAGACTGACCTCCTGTGCAGACAGTAAATTGCAGGAAAAAGGTTTTTTACGCTTGGCTACAGTTTGTAGTGGCAGAAACTTTATCAAACGTCTCCAGCGAGGATCTGAGTGAACTGTGTTTAGCCTTTGATTAAACGCTGCCTCTCAGAGGGACTCTGACCGCTAAAAAACAAGCACGCTCCACAGAGTCTTGTGAGTTTTGTGGAAATAAGAGCCGTTTTCCTGCCAATATTACGCAAATGCAGGAAATTTACACTTCGTACCATTCACAGAAAAGCATTCGCCGGATTTGGCAGGAGAGCAGATCTACCAAAAAGAAAAAAAACCTCAATCAGGCTCTCCTTTCAGAATTCCTCTGTCAACCAAGCATTGACGACATATTATCGGGACATTCCAGCAAGCAGCTCAATGGAAAACAACTGTACCATATACTGGCATCACACATCACAGGGAAACTTCATATCTTGTGAATTCCGTAGTAATCAATAAGGTAGCCCTGCTTGATATTTGATATCTTGACATTTTTTATACAATTTAAAGCAAATCGTCCGCTGGCTGTACATCAGTTAAACAATTAGCACACAATATTCTCCAAACTGTTTGCCCTATGGCAACACTGAGGCACGCCGAGCCTTGGCAAACACATGTGCTTAATAACAAGTGGGAAGTAGGTAATTGCCAGTGCACGACGTGGTTTACACACCGATGTTTTAAATCAGTGACATAAAACAGAGTCGGAGCGTATGATTTATGGCTATGTCCTGATTAAATTAATGTCCACAGCTTTCTCTCCATTTCACACGCTCAAAATGGAGTCGAACTGTCTCAAAAAAAAAAAAAAAAATCACCCCCTCCTCCCAGAAAAAAAGACCATACATCTGTTTCACACATACAGTTCCTGCCACATTCTTCTCTGTCTGCCAAAAGCTTTTAGGGATGCACACCACTTGATGCCTGAGTTAGTGCAGCGTGCACTGTGCAGAGTGGGAGTTGAGTTTTAAACACGGCGGAGCCATCTATCTGAGAGAGATGTACCACTCAGACCACGATGGAGCCCAACATTCCCCAGAGCATCTGGATGAAATACTGACAAACTGGATATAGCCACACATAAAGGAGAAAATATAGCAATATCGCAATGATGAAAAGCACAGGGCAAACTAAAAATCTTGAGAGGAAGTGGCTGATTTGCCTTCATTTTACAAGGGTGCATAAAGAAAAGTGCTACCATAAACTCTGACATCGCTTTCACCCCCTTGAAAACTGCTCCCTTAATATGAGTCTAAGAAATGCCAGAAGAAATATAACAGTACAGATAGACATCTCAGTAGCAGGGAGAGCAGGACAAGCTCCTACACACTCAGTCTGTAGCGGCGAGGATTTTTTCCAGGGGTGAAGTGCCTTTAGTGTCAACAGTGTGTCCTGCTGAAAACTGCACTGAGGCAGTTCCACCCAACATGATTTATAGCCTCCCTGAGTGTTATTAAAAGGCTAAATGCAACTCTAAACAGATTTCACATAGTCGCTGCCCTGCACAGGACCTTTTATGTTTGGAGGTGAATGTCCCATGTTCAGAAACATTTACACAGTTTATATAGCTGGGAAACACTGCCGTCAATTTATTTTTATGAACGTGTCACAGATTAGTACTTTGGAGCTAAAGAGCAGGGGCCGAAAGATGAAATGATAGTGACTATTCTGAAATAAAAAGACGCTGCACCCACCTTGAGTTTGAATAAAAGGTGCATTTACTTGCACTGCAGTAACGTGACTGTTCCCCGCTTTCAGCAGAAATCTGATTTCCATGCTGCAAAATCTGGGTTCAATTTCAGGTTAACTGATTAAGAATAAATCCAGTTGGCGAAAATAGATTCCTGCTGGAAAATACTCGGGCATGTCGACCTTCGTGTGGGTTTTTCAGTTTTTCCAATTGTGCGCAAATGCATGGAAAAGACCTCCAGAGGAGGATGGTTATGATTTGCAAGTGACGCAATGCCCATAAGAATAAAATCTCATGATTTGTGCTACGTGTTATGCAGCTGAGAGTATATGCAGTTGCTCAAAATACATGTACATATTGTTGGTTTATACATCCTTTGTCAAGTCTGTCATGTAAACAGATTCCCTTGCTGTGGCCAGGGGAAACTCTGATTGTTCCTGGAAATGTTGGCAGTTCAACATATCCTCATGCAGCAGTTTGTATGTTATCTTACAAATTAGCTTAGGTTTAGGAAAAGAACCATCACTGGGCACAACGTAATGATGTGACATGATGTGAGGATGTGACATGAACTACATACATAATGTAAAATAGCTCAGCATTAGCTTTTGGTTTCCTATGGGACATGAAACCATGTTTCCTCGGTCAAAGCCGGGTATTTGTCAGACCTGTCCAGCACCCTGACCTTCCTCACTACACAGACTCTGTCGCTCTTTATACTACCTCACCTGACTTCCTCCTTCGCTCTCGTTATATGATGGAGGACAGCCTGCAGCCCATAGGTCACATGATTACGACCTCCTGCCTCACGCTTATGTGGGTTAAATACCACATACAGTGCGCTACTTTTTTAAGGTATGAGAATGAACAGTGAATGCGAACAGCCTGGACATTTGAACCAAAGAGATAAAGAAGTGACCTCTGACCTTTTGACTGGACGCTTGCAGCCTGACCAGTAAACCAGACAGCATCAAGTAAAGACAAGACAGCCGCGCCTTTCAGTTTCTTCCTCGTTATGTTTGCTCAGATGCTTTCACAATACAGTTACATTATAGC
This sequence comes from Epinephelus moara, assembly GCF_006386435.1. Taxonomy (NCBI): domain Eukaryota; kingdom Metazoa; phylum Chordata; class Actinopteri; order Perciformes; family Serranidae; genus Epinephelus; species Epinephelus moara. The sequence continues at coordinate 25,693,386 of NC_065515.1, forward strand.
CACTGGCCACTGATCACATGGTATAACCCTCTTCTCTTCATTCTAAGTACAGTTGAACCACACTGTTGTTCCCCTCTGACCATTCCCATTACAGCAAGCCAGAGAAGAGACAAGACTCTGTGTGTTATCATCTACCAACAAATCCTGGAGCTGCTTCATTGGGGGGAATGGCAATTCAAGTTTGTGGATGCAACATATGAACAAAGCATCTTAAAGGAATACTTCCGCCCCCAAATGATCATTTGTATATCAATTACTCACCCTGTGTTACCTTAAATTTGTGCGGAAAATTTTGCTTTTTTCACCTGCTGTCACGGCGAACGAAGGATCCAAAATCTGAGAAAATTCTTAATGTAATCATGTCATAGGGGGCCATGTTTAACAACAGCAAAATTATATCACACAATCTAACTCATGTAACTAATTTATCCAGTTGTACGCTTAGTACTTCTCAAATAGAGGCATTTTTGCTAATCCCTTACTGTTTAAAACACTTCTGCATAACCAGTGCAGGTGTGTGACTGGTCCGTGCCTGAGACTGTTTATGCATAAGTATTTTAAATAGTAAGATTTTAGCTAAAAACATGCTTCTGGGAAGTACTGTGCATACGACTGGATAAATGAGACTTGTATTATACTGTTTGAGTTGTAAAGTTTAGATGTTTTGATATAGTTTTGCTGGTGTTAAACGTGGCCCCCTATGACTTCAATTCATCAAGAATTTTCTCAGTTTTTGGATTCTTTATTCACCAAGAAAGCATGTGAGAAAAACAAAATTTCTTCATGAAGTCAAGGTAACACGGGGTGATTAATTGATATACAAATTATCTTTTTGGGGGTGAAGCATTCCTTTAATGGGTGTCATTTTCCTGTCCATAGCTTTAACGCTACAGCAAGGCTACAATTATTCTGATGTACAGCAAAGTCAGTATCAAAATCTTTACACAGAGAAGCTGCACGTCATGTCTGAGAAACAGCAATTGAAGCTTTTTAGTAGTTTCCTGGTTTCCAGCTGTTGGAGGGAGCGCAAAACAAATCAGTTTTGCTTCATGAAAAACAGCATTAGCATATGAAATGTAATTTTCAGGGTAGATTTTGCCTCGAAACTCTGGGAATCATTTCCACTTGTCTATTTCCAGATATGAAGTAGAAGGGCTTGGCTCTCCTCCACTCCATATTCGATCATGAAACTTCATTTGAAGAAGTTACAGCTAACTCATCCAGTTAAGTAATGTGGATTAACATTCCTCCCTGCCTCAGAGCCAGAAAGAGAGGCAGAAAGATACAGAGAAGAAGAAGATGGCAGGAAAAGGGCCATAGCTTTACGCTCGACGCAGCATATTCTGTACACCTCCATTATAAATAACAGCCAAGAGCATTTAAGGAGGACAGAGATAATCCAAACAAACCCCAAAAAACCATCCGGAGATAATTCATCACCACCCATCAGGGAGGGGAGGATTGTTTTATACTTGCTATACACTAAAAAGCCAGAGGACAGGAGAAAAAATATAAAACGCTCTCCAGGAGCGGCTTCATAAACAATTCAAATTTAATTCAAACTAAATTCAATCATACTTATATTAGTCAACCAAACACCAGTTACATATACCATCAGGCCGTCCTTTCTTGAACACCACACACTCAGCTGTGTGCAGCAGTGGAAATATCATTCTTTAGATTGTTGAATGGGCAGAAAAACCCTAAAACTCTAATTTTTTTTTGACAAATAAAAATATTTATTTCACTGTTTTGTAAAAGGCACTTAAGACAGATCACAGAATTGTTTCCACTTACAGGCCTTTGCTTCCAAAAGTTGTCCATGCATCCTCATCTCACTGCTTCACTCTCCTGCCATCAGTCAACCCTAAATGCTTAATAAATATTTGCCCTCTAATTAAAATGTTATGCATCTCTTATCTTTAGATTGACCCAAATCATTGAGGGGGGTACTTGGGAGCACAATAGCTCTCCAGCTGACTAGTTAAGAGCCCCTTTATTGTCTGCCAATGGAGTCAAGTCTTTCCCCGTGCAGAGGCTTCAGAATGACAATGGGACGATAATCCAAAAACCAAAGATCATTTAAATGAGAGGGGAGGCTGGATGATGGCAAACAGTTTGGGGATACTCATGAGATGATTTCAGGAGCGAGACACAAATTAAAATATAGAAGAGCATAAGGACGCATAACTCAAAGTGCCTTTAAAGTGAGTTTAAGTCACCATGAAACAACTATGGGAAGATTTTTCGTCAAGCTTTACATGTTGCAATGTTGAATCCACGCGTGTTGGGATGAACCCCAGAGTGGCTACAGCCAGCAGAGGAGCAGAAGGAAAACAGGGAATGATTTCCGAGTGAAGGCAAAGGTCTTGAGACTCACCAGACGCGCTCAGGTCCTGGACACTGTGGAGGAGCAGGGCGATCCAGAGAGCGCACGTTGGACATCTCCACAGACGCTGGCTCGCTGCTGCCCGAGTTGGATACATTCCTCCGGCTCTGTGTTAAACCTTCGCCCGCTTTTCACATCCACTTCACTCAAAATTTAATTTCGAGCCCCCTCCAGAAAAAAAATGAACGACTCAAAATACGGTGCCGTGATAATTTGTGCACTTTTCAGCTGCTCTTTTAAAACACACCAAAAACCCTCTCGGTTAAAAAAATATAGCCTATAAGAGACAGTCTGGAAGAAAGTTGTGCCCGTCTCTCCTGGTTTGTGTCTCTTTCCTCCTCGCTGGAGCCCAGCACACTTTCCCCCTCTCTGTGTCTCTCTTCAACTGAGCGCAATCCTTCCTACAAACTTCACTGGAGAGACTTGTGCCCACAGCAGCCACATGGCTCTCATTAGCCACGTGTCGCCACCCTGTGGTCACTACAGGAACTGCCACAGGCTAGGATGAGACATTTAAATTCAAGAACTCTACTTGAAATTGTACAGGATCTACACCTCAAGCATTTTTGGGCTCCAGATCAGCCATTAAAGTGATGACTGTCAAATACAGCCATATTTTCAAGGTCAACAGTTAACTTTGGATCTAAACATGTGACAAACATGGACGACAAGTCTTGAGAAAATGGAAATCTAAAACTGAGTGAACTCCATTTGCAGAGGAAGGTCATGTGATACAATTGAAAGCTTCAGAGCAGCTAATGAACATTAAAGGTCCAGTGTGAAGGATCTAGAGGAATATATTGGCAGAAATGGAATAAAACATGTATGTTTTCTTTAGTGTTATAACCATCTGGAAAATAAGAATCTTTGTGTTTTTGCTACCTTAGAGTGAGCTGTTCATATCCACATAGGAAGCGGATCCTTTCAGAAATCGTCATGTTGCGCCACTATGTTTCTACAGTAGCTCAGAACGGACAAACCAAACACTGGTCAGCCGTTATAATTAGAAGCCACTCCGAGATGGGAGCGTAAGAAAACACAGATTTCTCTATTGTGAAACTGCTTTATTCTGGGTTTTTACCAGTTTAAATCACTGGGTCTCTTTGTTTTGGACAATAAAAGACCTATGCAGATAATTCAGCTTCCTTTAAGAACCTCCTGAATATCTGGATCTCAAGTTGTTGGAGAAAAATGGTGAACACACATCAGGTAGTCACGCAGCCCGTCTCCGATATGCCAAACAGCCTAGGAAAAACACTGATTTGTAATGTCAAACTGCTTCATTCAGTTTTTTTAACCACTTCAAATAAACCAGAACCATTTGTTTTGGAGAGGAAGAGACCTCCGCAGATAATTCAGCTCCCATCAAAAACCTCATGGACTTCTGGATCTTAACTTATCAGACCAAAAAGGTGAGCACACATTAGCAGGCAGGCTAGCGGCCCATCTCTGACATGCCGAACTGCATTGGAGAAACACTAATTAGTAATGTGAAACTGCTTTATTCAGTGTTTTTACTGATTTAAATCACCAGGTCTGGCTGTTTTGGACAATAAAAGACCTCTGTGGATAATTCAGCTCCCATTAACAACCTCCTGAACGTCTAGATCTTAAGTTATGAGAGCAAAAAAGGGGAGCACACATTAGCAGGTAGGTGAGCGGCCCATCTCCGACATGCCAAACAGCATAGGAGAAACACTGATTTGTAACGTGAAACTGCTTTATTCAGAGTTTTTACAAATTTAAATCACCAGACCTGTTTGTTTTTGAGAGGAAGGGACCTCTGCTGATCGTTTGGCTCCCAGTAAACACCTCCTGAAAAATGAACACTGAAGGAATTCTAACCAGGAGATGTTTAAGCTGGTTGCATTCTGCAATCCTCACAGCTAGACGCCACTAAATCCCCCTAAATATTACACACTGCTTCTTTGAAATAAGATTTTGTTATGTAGCTCCCATTCCACTCCCAAACTTTATTAGTTATAATCCTCAAATTTATGTGGGATATGTGGATATGCTCCTGGCACTGTAACAAAATCAGGGAGTGTATCTTTAAATGATAACCAAAAATGAATTGAGTAACCCAAAGAAGGCTCCTCAGTCCCCTGCAGGCTTAGGGGCACTGAGCAGCCACTTTGTTGGGCTGTCTCTGCTACACATGATTTACGAGGTCTAGTATTTACAAGGAGGAAAATATTCTCCCATGAAAAAATCAGGGAATGTGACTCGTGAATTCAGCATGTTCTTTATTACACTCATGATATCCCTGAGAATATATATACAGGCTTAGCCTTTTCCGAAAAAAATGTATAGCATCTATTACATAATATACTGTCATAAAAAAACATTAGCACTGTACATTTTGGCACTTAGTATCAGGTTTGTTGAGCAATATTAAATCAGTGTGATGCCATTGGGTTGTGCTACTGTACTGCTACCTGTGACAGCTTGACCCAAGCATGTGAAAATAGATATGTCTTTAACCACACACCTTCTCATTTGATTTAAATACAGACCAAAGCAATTTGAATTAATAAACAACTGTTTTTGAAGCTGGATTTATTTCTCTGGATTATCTGATAATGATCCAGCTGGGCCTGATTAGATAATCACATGTGCTGGTGGTGACTTTAGCAAGTAGATGTGCTTTAGATGAATTACCCGTCTTACTAAAACCATATGCAAATATTTACCTCAGCAAACTCTATTTTATTTCCACCCATGCATCACATGTACGAGGACAAAGACAGACGACTGAGGGAAAGTAACGAGGGGGTGTAAAGAGAAGAGGCCTCATGTGCCGTGAGCGATCACGCCTGCAGACATGTTAACTTCAACTACACACCACATACACACACACCTTCATACAATTATTAATTCCAGAGCCTTACAGTATTATTAACCCACCTCACCTTCTCCTCTATACCTCCACACCTTGTTTCACTTTACTCTGCTCACTTCTGGATTTTGACACACACTTTGTCTCTGCATGTGTCTGCACACACAGAGAGCTTTGACAGACTAATACCGGGGCAGGAAAAGAATGGTAGCAATTTAGCATCTCCGGTTCTCCCATATTGTGACCTACCCCAGCTCATTAGGGGGAAATATCATCCTCTCTGAAGCATGTTTTGATTTAACTGTTACAGAGAACAGGAATAGCACGTATGAATAATGCTTTAGACGGGATTAGTTTCGATTGAAGATCTGAGCGCGGGTGTAGCGGGCTGCTCACAAGTGTCAGGGCTTCACCTCTGATATCCCTTGTCAGGCCCAGGGGTCCAGGACATGGTCCATAGCTCCCGCCTTTTGACTCCTAATCAAAACCTTCCTTCCCCTCCTCTCCTCTCCCTGCATACTCAGAGACATCCCATGAGAGATGCTGCTAACCACAGCTTAGCGATAACTCTACATAAGCTTCCTGCAAACCCTGAGATAGGATGAGGGTGTGTCTGAGTGTGTGCTGGTGGGATAATAATATTTTCTTAAACAATTTTTAATAGGCTTCTATTGGTTCAAAAATCCCTGTATTGCTGTACGCTGTATGTCAACACATATTTGCAGCGTCCCTGGTCCGCTGTTTCTAAAGTGGTTGAGTAAATTAAGAATATGGTGATCATGAGAGTAGATGGATACAAAGCAGCAGTTTGTGATAGCTGCCAAAGCTCTGATCAAAACCAGGGCTGCGGTCAGTTCAAGCAATTCAACATGTAAATACAGACTGCAGTTCATTCGCTAATGATGATTGAGGGTTCAGTCTCACTTTAATGGGTTGGACATAACAATCCTTTCATACTAGAGGTTGTGATTTTGAAAAATTGGAACTTTAAAGGTCCAGTATGTGGACTCTTTTTTTAGTGGCATCTAGCTGTGAGGTTGCAGAAGTAAAACTTCTCCCATGTGCCAAGCATATAGGAGAACTGCAGTGGCTGACGCAAAAACATGAATAACTCTAGCTTTAGCCATTATTTGATTAGCCCATGGAAAATAGTGGAATTGCTGTAGATATAAATGGCTCATTTTAAAGTAAGAAAAACACAACAGTTCTTATTTTCAGGTGATTATAGATGAATGAAAATATAGTTATGAATATTACACATCATTTCTGCCCCTAAATCCTCCACACTGGACCGAGAATAGGGCTGAATAGATGCAATTAGATTGGAAGAATGAGCTGTATACCCTTCATAGCCTTGAAAGTAGCAGTTGCCATTGCCATTGCCAACCATTTTTAGAAATTGGCAACCAATTCTTGGCCTTTGGTTGCCATCACTGGCAAACACTTTTTAACATATAAAAGTAGGGACAACAAACAGTAAAACATGCACCTAAAATGATTTTTTTAATTTAATGATTTGTTGCATTAGTGATATTAAACATTGCTGGTACAGTCAGAACTGGAACCAGAAAAAACTGCGTGTGTGTTAGTGCGTTCACTCATGCACACAGGCATCTTTTTTAGAGACAATGGCGAAGCAAATAAGGCTGTTTGACTGTGGGGTGAAAAGTTCACAACTCAAACAAACATCTCAAATGAAGCTCAGTGTCACTTCAATCAGGACAACTTTCTTTGTGCTCATCCATTCACAACTCTCTCCACCCTACTCTAACTGCTTCCTCTAATCAGCTGTCTTTGGGTGATCACTCTTCTAGTTATCCAGTCCAACTTTACCACGATCTCTATCGGCCAATCAGGATGCTACTGCAAAATTTTAAGTCTGCTCTCTCCTCTGCTGCTGTTTAGGCAGAACTGTCGCACCTTCCTCCACCCCATTCACCTCCAGCCATCATATCCAGAGTCCAGGACGAGCTCAACAAAGGCTCATTCCTCTACTCATCCAGATCATCAGCACTTCTCCATCTTCCTCTTATCTCATCTTCACCACCTCTACCACCACCACATCTAGACCAAGCGGGGGGTTCCCAATTTGACTATGAATTCATCACCCTCCTAAAATCATACCATCTCTATGGGGTTTAATCGGCAAAGACTTATCACATTTTTAATTTTTATGTGCACATGTTCATAAATATTCTTTTTACCATTAAAAACGAGTCTCTCCTGATTAAAATGAGTGTGCAAATTGACTCAACTGATGAAGAAACAAGGGTTACACGATGGTCCAGTGGTTAGCATTGTCGCCTCACAGCAAGAGGGTTCCTGGTTTGAACCCAGGGTGGGGGGTTCAAACCCTGGGATGGGGGAGCCTATCTATGTGGAGTTTGCATGTTCTCTCCATGTCAGCGTGGGTTTTCTCCGGGTACTCCAGCTTCCTCCCACAGTCCAAAGACATGCAGGATAGTTAATTGGTGAATCTAAATTGTCCGTAGGTGTGAATGTGAGTGTGAATGGTTGTCTGTCTCTATGTGTCAGCCCTGTGATAATCTGGCGACCTGTCCAGGGTGTACCCCCCTTCTTGCCCAATGTCAGCTGGGATAGGCTCCCAACCCCCTTTGATTTAAGTGATTTGTGATTAAAAATTGGCCTGACACTAAAATATGTACACTCTTAGCTCTAACTCCTTGAAACTACAGTCTGCAACTTCATGGACTTTAAGTTGTTAGAGTGCCTCTTGCTAGTCTATCAATGTATGATACTTTTGCAGAAAGAAAGAGGCACACCAAACGTGTGTGAGATTGCATGTGCAGACGTGGCATGTGTATGATTTCACATAACATTTCAATTAACACAACAAAGGGCTTTTGTGCTCCAGTGATATCACGCAGGGAGCAAATTCAAACAAAGTAACTCTAAATAACTGTCAAAGCAAATGAAATTGGGCATGACTGATTGCAGTTTGGAGGAACGTGTGAGGCGATGCACATCACATGTCAGCTGAGGCACCCTCTTAAATTTGCTGTTTAAGCAGCCAAATGAATTTAAGCTAAGCTGTGTTTAGGTGGTTTTCTCTGTAATAAGGACCCTCAGAGGAGTGCAAGGGGGTTTTCAGAGGGGGAAGACCTCACCGCTGCGCCGATCAAGTAGCAAGATTATTTCTGACATTGGCCTATTTTTCCTCCTTGATGTCTATCGACTTCATTTTGCCTAAAGTAGGATATGATTATTAAAATTGCAACCATGCATGGTGAAAGTCATCTAACTTTCATGCTGGAGTGGATTAGGGTTCTGAAGGTCTCTTTGAAGAGCAGATCCCTGAGGCTTTCTCCAGCGGCCACAGCACATGGACAGGGAGGCCCTTTGTTACAAAGCTGGCAATGATGTCTGAGTCAATAAAGGAGAATGAAAGGATGAGGGCGATGATGGCCTTTCTGCCACATCTACTCAGAATTTTGTACGTGTCTCCAGGACTTTCTCTCCGTCTTTCCCTTCACATCCTCAGATGACTCTAATAATTTGCGCTTCAGTCTTATTTTCTTTGCCATCGTCTGAAAATGTGCGAGCAGTTTGCGCATTCTTTAATCAGCGGATAACTCAAGACGATTTCCGTCCTAGTTTAGACATCATTAAATGGCTGACAGATAATATTGGCCACACTGCATCCTTTGTGCCCCTCCATATCCGTCAAAATCCGAGTGCCTGTTGCACTGTTACAGTACTCTGCTCCCATGGGGTGTCTTTTGGAACATTGCAGTCAGTGGTGATATACAACACATGCAAGATGGAGGGAACTTTTCATGGCCAATCCTGAAGTCTCCCTACATTAACAGAAAGAGCAATCTTCACTGTGAGCTGGCAACACGATGTGTTACAGATACAGTTTTACAGAACAAACAGAGCACCACAAACGCATTTAATTTTCCGAGATTTACTTCAAAAACCTTTCCGAAACCTCTTCAAGAAAATAGGTAAATATATCCACTGATGCCAAGGCAGCTTTACATTCTCCAGTTCTTCTCTACAAGGCCTCACAACATGTGTAGTTTTAGGCAGCAGAACAATAATTGCTTGCAGTTGAACACGTGTAACACACAATACATCGCTGGGTTTGATTGTGTGATACATTTCCCTGCTGTTGTTTGTATTTTTAGTGCAGCACATATGGAATTGGGATGAATAGGGCGAGAACAGATTTTTGTTGTTTGAGATTAAATCACGCTAAAACCGGATGAAGACTCATTGCACTGTTGCCTGCTCACAGCACACAATAGATTAAAACGGTATTTCTGGTACACTGAAGTCTCAATATCTGAAATCCTAGATTCAAAATGTCCCCCCATCAAACATACAGAGGACAATGGGCTATAGGCATGTATTGTTATCTGGCATAATTGTCTTTATATTGACTTGGAGCCAGAGGAAGAATGGATGAGAGGCTACGGAGCCGCCTGTGGACACGAGCCAGCCTCTACGCCGCGCTGCTCGGTTCAGCTGTGTGGTCAGAAATGTTCACAGTCATCTCATCCCGTTGCTGAGCCGTTTTTATGGCCTCACACATCATCCTGTACACTTTGGCTCCAGACCCTGAAAATTGAGAGTGTAAAATGGTGATGACTCATGTGGACCCTCTACATCTATTAATGCCAAGTTTTTTAAGGCTTGCCTGAGACTTTGTTAACCTCACACACACTGTCAGAGCGTGTTCACATCCAGGGGACGAGCTAGAGGTGATATCTGATTTTAACAAGACAGACTAGTTTAAGTTCTCTATTCTCTAGCTTTGGCTTTACATCGTTCAAGCTTACAAACAGACTGTGTCATTTCAGTTGAGTGGCATATAGTTAATAGGACACACTGTCTCGTTTGAAGTGGACATGATTAATTCATATACAGGCAGATAAACAACATTAACACATTCTGCTTTAGCACTTCATTCATGGTATGAGCTTTTATTTGGGACTATTGGTGCGTTCGTTTTGTACTTGGAGGTTGGAAGTTGGAAGTGGGAATGACGTCACCTCTGAATTGACAACAGTTTTTGCATTCTAGTTGACAACGATGGACAAGTCGGGAAAAAACATGGACGCCTGCAACAAAGCCTTTGTTGCCCTTGCACTTTCAGAGTATAGACAACTTCAAAACCATCATGCACTCCAACTGATGCACGCCGCAGATGAGGCTGATCTTATGTAAAACAAATAAGATAAAATTGCTATAAACAGTACTTTAGCAGAGTGTTTACTCACTATGTATGTGACCGGCAGCCATCTTGAATTCGTAAGTCGGGGTTGATGTGGTTGCTCCAAGTTTCCGAGTTGGAAATCCGATCTCAGGGTGTGTTCGAGTTTAAACTTCCGACTGGGAACTGGGAATTTCTGACCTCCAAGTACAAAACGAACGCACCATCAGCATGTACCCAACAGGGAGGAATGAGTTTGTTGTCGACTGCAAATCCCGCAATGTATATTAGCGTTACATTACAGTTACTAATGGCTCCTTTACAATGAATTTATGGGTGGTTAACTTGTTTGCTGTCTTCCAGGGAGTTCATCGAGAGAGCCAACTTCAGTTTGTGTGTTAAGTGAACAAATTGGTCCAGGAAGTGTTGGCTTGGATGGAGTTGGGGTTGATGTCTGAGGTGGCTAGCCACCACCGAAAGAGTAGGAATATGCCTTCCTCTACACCCAAAGTTGTCTTATTTACATGTCTGCATAGTAGGCTGGCTAATGTGAAAAATGACTTTTAATTTTGAGTTTAAAGTCAGAATTCTGACTTGAACTCAGAACTTAAATTTTCACATGTGGCCCTAATGTCATGACCTGCAATTTAGCCAGATTCATGTTCATTTGCCATCCCTGTGTTTCCTGTTTTATTTTGCTAACCATTGGCTCATCTCGTTTCAGATCCCATGTCCAGTCAACTTTCCCTCCTTTGTGACTCCTTGCCCCGCCCTAATGTGTTTCACCTGTGTCTCATTGTTTCCCTTGTCTTAGTTTATTGAAGTCCCTGTCTTCCCCTTGTTTGTTGCCAGGTCGTCTTTACCCTTGAGTAAGAGTTCTAGCATTTCCCTAGTGTTCCCTCTGTGTGTGTTTTTCATAGTTTTTGCTTGTGACCACCCTTTTTGCAAGTCGTTTTGTATACTTTTGCCTGTGTGACTGACTGCTCGTGTAACGACCTTTGCCTGATTAAAAACCAAGAACTTTCATCCGAGTCTGTGAGGCTGCTTAGGCAGTCCATCTCCAGTTTGTGTCTGACACCTAAATCTCGTCCCTACTAACGTTAGTCACCAGCACTTTTTTTCCCCCAGAGTTGGGTGTGGTAGCCTGGCTGGCTGGCTGCTTGCGCTCCATTGCAGATTTCACCTCCTAAGTGCTTCGAAGGATGTGGTGCACCCCCAGAAGCCCCAGATGTATTGACTTACAAAAATGGTTTAATTGTAAGGGTGGGAATCACCAGAGGCCCCACGATATGATATTAAAACAATATTTAAGTCATGATCCAATATTACTGCAGCTGTAAATGTATTTAAAGTGTTGTGATTACGTATATTGCAATTTACTAAACTTTTTTCAACCCGCAAATTATGGCCCCAAAGGAAAACTTTGTCAACGTGTTTTATCTAATAATTTTTCAGTCTGTTACTCTAACTTAAATCCCTTTTATTGCAGCAAAATGTAACTAGTTGACTGAAGCAATGGATTTTTTTTATTCTGGTAGGCTACCAAAAGTTGAATTTGCATTTGTAATATTATTAATTCAAACAAAAAAGAAATCCATACTTGGTGTCCATGTGTCAGTATAATATTGCCATGCACAAATATTGAGATACTTTGCTAAGCCAATTTTTTCCCCGCACTAAGTGAATTGTAACTTTGTTTAGTGAGCTAACATGCACCACTAGTTTCTCACTTAGTATTTTTGAAGAAGATGACTGTAAAGTTTTATATACATGGTATCTATGGTGACATGTTGATCACATGACAGATCATTGTGTTGTGTATAAGGACAAATCGGTCTCAGACACCACACTGATTAAGGCAAGATCGCAGAAAATGTTTGGTGGCTAAAGCATACTGGAGTAAAGTTGTGTTTTAATATTCGTGATTATGCACCACTAAAGCACAATGTCAATAATATAACATGATAAGGACCTTCAGGTTGTCCCTACTTAACAAAAGGCTGGTGTGAAGATCTAGTTTTATGACCTTCATTATTTCAGCTGATCCTCTGCTTGCATGGTGCATTAACCTAAATATAAACATGTTTAATCAGATCACAACGCAGCAAGCCATTTATTTATCCAGCCCAGGAACACAGTGGGAGGACCGGGGGGCCCCTGCAGCTCATTTTTACCCCTGAGCCCATGAAAAGGTTATTTCCATCCATGACAACCATCATAACTTTGTAAAGAACAATGTTGCAATCCTGCTAACACATTGCACAATCCCCACTGGCCTCATCCCCATGGCCATTAAAGTTCTCAAGTGATGACATTAAATGGGAATTGAATTATTAGTTTTGGAAGAAACACACTGCGATAAAATTATTTAATGCAGTAAGGTGTTATGGAAGCTTCACATTTCCTAACTCTAATACTACATCACTTGACACAGAAAAGGGTGCATAAGCAAAGCAGGGGACTCACAGAGAGAACCACATGAACCAGAGGAGTAAAACCTGATTGCACAGTGCAGAGCCACAGCCCATGCTTTGAGTCCTTACTTGAGGACTTTGAGAATGATGTCTTTGTCCGCCGCGTTGCCCTCTTCTTGCAGCAGAGCAATGAACAGGCCGCTCTAAAAACACAAGGCTCCATGCCAGCTCCAGAGAAAGCCATTTGGACATCTAATAGCGGCGGACCAGGCCAGCTTAATGTAAGCCTTATTGTGATTACCTGATGTAATGACAGCCAATCCAAATAGAGCCTGTAAGCTATTAGGAGCAGAACAAGAGGAACACATTATGTATTGCACTGTGTCAGCCTGACAGGGTCTGAACAATGCAGCATGAAAAAGTTTCCACTCCGTTAGTGTGACTCCTGAGGGACCGGAGAGGAACTGTTTAGGGCAGTTATACATCCCAAATGCCACAGACTGTGCCTTTGAAGGCCGGCAACAGGCCTTAAAAGCCCTATCCTCAATCTAAATCTAAACACAGATAAAAGATTGGAAACATTTATTCGTATTTAGCTCCTAATGGCCGATGATGCTATTTGAAAAATGTATCTCCAAGCTTGTGTCAGTGAAATTACAGGAAAGGCAGTAACATAACTGTGTCATACATCAAACTTTTCAAATAGTTGTGAGAAAATACAACTTGAATGGCCAATTAGTTCCAGCTCAGGGACTTTTACTGCTTGCCATGTGTTTTGGGGTGATTAGTACAAACAGGTAGGGCTGATTTTGTCTGTCAGCGTGAATGACACTGACACGCGTGACAGAAATTGGCGAATAATGTGCCATGTGTGATTGAGGCCAATTTTCCTTTTTGTGCTCAGAGTGGGAAACACGGAGCGTTCTCTGTGCTGTGCATGGGTGCACCTGATTTTCCACCCTCACTCCTATTAACTAAATTGTAGCCAATTTAGGTCCAGATATGGAAGTTGTGTGAGGATAAAGTTGACACCAGTCCAGTACCTGTAGAGGCTCAAACATCATTCATTCATTTTGCTTATGAAAAACTATGTTTCAAAGCAATTACAAAAAAAAGAAAAAGAAAATGTGTTTCAGCTCTTCTCTGTTTGTCTTTAGATATAGCCTGTGGGATCCCCCGACCTCATGACACTTTATAACTCTAATCGTTAATCAGGATTACCGTGACTATCTCATTACACCAGAAGACTTGTGAGGGAGGAAGAAAATACATCAGTTAATGCTTCTCTGCTTGCCTCAGGAATGTCTTTGGAGAGGCAGTGACTTTTTCAAAGCACTTAATTCTCCTGGAGGCTTGTCCTTCGACTTGGCTCGCCCGCCGCAGGGCAGGATCTTTGCGTTTATCTAGAATAATTTCTCGGCTGAAGAGAAGCCATCATTAATACAGCCCCACACGCTCTTCTTTCAGTCTCTCTTGTGAATGCTCACTTTTCTAAATCCAGGTCTGCTAAGGCAATTACAGCTGCACTGGACACTTTGTCAAGCAGCAGCTGGTTTCTTTAGAGAAAGGTACAGTATATATAAATACTTCTGTGTGCCTGTGACAGTCTTTGTGATGCATTTGAGACAAAAAATACTGCAGTTTTTCTAAATAAACAAGTTCATCTCAAACTTACTAGAAAAGTTTTAATCAAAGTCTGCTGTTTTTCTGAATTAACAAGATAATCTCATAAATTCTCACTTTTCTAAATTAACAAGATTATTACATTAGAATGATAAGATTAGTTTAATTTAAAATCAATTGTCTGAATTAATTAGATTACTATTTCAGAATGGTGTGAACAATTCTAATGGAAAAAATACTTTTGCTCATTTTTCTGAAATAACAATATAATAGACTAAATTACATTATTATTATTATTATTGCAGAATTATGAGATAAATTGTCATTAAAAAAATCTGCTCAGTTTTTCTGAATTAAAATATTATTTCATAATTATGAGAAGTTTTAATGGAAAATATTTTCTAGTTTTTCTGAATTAATGAGATAATCTTGTAAACACTTGCTTTTCTAAATTTACAAGATTACTACCTTAGAATTATGAAAAAAATCAGTTCAATTTTCTGAATTAATAAGATTATTTTTTTCAGAATTACAATAAAAGTTGGACAATAATATTCTAATAAGACAGTAAACTAAGAAATTCTTGTTTTTCTAAATTACATTATTATTGCAGATTTATGAGATAAAAAATCTGCTCAGTTTTTCTGAATTTAAGAGATTTTAATCAATTATGACAAAAGTTAAAATGGGGGGAAAAAAAATCTTGTTTTTCTGAATTAATTAGATAATTATTGGTTAATTTTTCTTTTTTGAATCAGCAAGATTATTGCCTCAATATTTCAGAAAAAAAGAGAAATTTATTTCCCATGAAAACTTTACTCATAATGCTGAAATAAAAATCAAATTAATTTTTTTCTCATATGAATGTGCTCCGCTTTCATACATCCTCCTATAAATGAATTAAATATTGTGCAACCAAAATTAAAAGGACAAAAAACAATGATCAAACATGAGCACAATACTTCTTTTGTGTAACATTATTTTATTAATGGTGGATGTGTTAGTCTGAAGGCGTTTGCTGTGGGTCATGGTTAGAGATGAGAGGCTATTTTGGTGGTTCTGGAGAACAGAGGGAGGGGAAGGCACCAGGTCACAAAGTGAGAGGTGGGGTGAGGTTGCCCCAGATGGCTGACTTATGGTCAGTTTCACCATCTAATGATACGGTTCAGAAACAGATCTGGACAATAACATGGTTAAACATGGTTTCAGAGATGACATGAGGGACACTCAATTCAAGTTTCTCAGTCCACTTTTGACTTTTTAAATGTTGTTTTCCTTAGACCACATTAATAAATCAAATAATAATAAATTAACATGTAACCATGTCTACAGTATATGTCTGGCAGGTCACTTGGAAAGAAAACAGCACATTAATACTCACACTAAACAATGGCAGTGGACACATTTCAATGTAAGATATATCAAGAGCTCCTCATGCATTTTCTTGCATTTAACCTGCATGTTGAGTTTCACTTTTTCGTCCAGCTCTAAGCTTTCTAAGAGTCCCGGGAACCAAAGCCAAGACAGCATTCAAGGGCAGCTTCACCCCCGAGAGAGCGGAGGTATCCTGTTGCTAAGGGTGACAGGAGGCAGTGTGGTGGAGGAATCATGTGATCACAGTGGGGCCAGTGCGTCCAGTCTTCTCTTGGAGCTGAGAGACCTTCAGGGCGATGTCTACCAGGGGAGCCAGCATCACCTGCACAAAGACACAGAACATATGACTTCTTAAAGCCTTGTATCACCTGCAGGTGTTTAAATCTTTATCTAAGGACCACTTTTTACTACACTGTTACACTTAAAGGAGTAGTTTGACATTTTATGGACTATACTTATTGGACACACAAAACAACTGCTGTTAAAACTAATGTGAAATGTTAGTTGTGAAGCGCTTCCTCTTTCCTTCACAACCTGCATGTGTCAAACGTTGATGCTCTTGGTGTGTAAATCAAACCTACCCAAAGTCAGCCAACTGAACCATTAACCTACCAGCCATTTATCTGTCAAGTTAAAAATCTGAAGCAATATGTTTCTTCTTATCTGTCCGTTCATGGTGTGTAAGCACTGAAGAGGATAAAGGCCTTGAGTAAAACGCTCATTCATTTTTTTTTTTTGTCTTGTCTCGCCTTCTTGTTCTACATCACCTCCCTGTCCTCACCGGTCAAAACGACTTTATGAAGTGTCTAGTTGGAACTCGCATACTTTATTTCTCCCTCGTGCTTTGTTTCCCCTCTCTTCATTCTGGCCTGATAAGCTGCCATAACTCAAGACTTGGCCAAACATCTCCATCATCTCCCACGTTGAATACGAGCTCTGGAGCTGGTTTTTGTAGGGCTCCACCCAGTGCGAGCTGGCCGTCCTGCAGGTTACAGATCATCCCAGCCGGCCTGACGGCTTCTGGGGCCCATGTGAGCTAAACTTTGACTGCTTTAACTTTGCTGGGGTGTCAAACTATATTAATATCCCTGTTCTTCCTTTTTTCTGTGATTTCTCAGATACAAAAATAATCAAGAGAAAGGAAAATTAGTGCTGGTTCTACGCATGTTTATTTTCCCATCTGATGACTTCACTGTCTAGTCTCTCTCTCACTGGATCTAGCTGGCTGGAGTAACTCCTTGTTGTCCTGACCTGTGGGTCCTGGTAAATCTTCTGAGGATCCTTCTCATAGCTGTCTATGTAGAGCCTGATGGTTGCTCCCGCGCTGCCTGTACCGCTGAGACGGAAAATGATCCTAGAACCATCGGAGAAGATGATACGGAGGCCCTGAGAGAGAGACAGAGAAAGACAGGGAAGAGATTGTGATTAATGAAAATGTACAGTAACTGGGAAACATATGGAAATATTATTATGAGGTGTAATGACACCGTTGCATGCTGGTAGTTATTCATAGGCCAAACTCTCTTCGATATGACTTCATTATGGATTCATTCAGATTTCAATTAGGTTAATACGATTAAAATACAATTTTAAACATGCTGGAATCTCTTGAAATATCAAGTCTTGATATACACATTTAATAAACTTGTCGAAACTTTGAATGTGCTCCGCCCTGCTGCCTCTCACCTGGTTTTTGGACACACTTCCGTCCACAGGGTCTGTGTAGGCAAAGTTGTCAGCGATAGCCACCTCATAAGTCTTATCCCCTGATGAGAACTTCTTTCCCACAAAAGCAGGGTCGAACATCGCCGTCTCCAGATCCTTGATCATCTTGTTGGCGGCGTCTGAGTCGACCTCCTCATAGTCGTACCTGGATGTGAAGTTGGACTACGTTGATGCAAAAATATAATCTGGTGTCTAACGTTCACACAATTCAGATTCTGACTGAGTGATGGCTTTGAAGGTCTCTGCAAGTTATTCATTTTAAAGATTTTCAGTCTGCAAATTGGATAAAATGTTGATCTGGTCAGAATAATCACAGGAAAATCAGAAATGTTTAAGAAGAGAATCATAAAATGAATGGCTGGCTGTGGGTTTTTCTGTGCTGCGGTTCTCTTATTCACCACTAGAAGGTGCCAGAGTGCCATTTGAACAAACAACATCCCTGCATCATCCCAGTTACAACTGTTTCAACCAAACAAAGCCCTGGGATCAGCTATACATATATATTTTTTAAACATACATTCCACTGGCAGCCTGCAATACTCCTCTTTTGGTACGCTCGCTCACATTTCATAAACCATTCTGCAGAGATCGTTCCTGACCTGGTGAAGAAGTTCCTGCCAAATTTCTGCCAGTGATCCTTCATGATCTCTTCTACGCTCTGTTTCCTGGTGGCTAAGATTGACAACCATGCAAGCACCGCCCACAGGCCGTCCTTCTCACGGATATGATCTGAGCCTGGTCGGTTAGCAGACAGGGGGGAAAAACAGAGGGAATGAGTGATTGAGTGAATGAGGGGAGCTGCTTTTATGTACTGGAGCTCTGGCTACATAAATATGACGACATTCACTCACCTGTGCCGAAGCTCTCCTCTCCACACAGTGAAAGTTTTCCAGCGTCCATCAGATTCCCAAAGAACTTCCAGCCAGTTGGAGTCTCGTACAGCTGCATCTTCAGAGCTTTCGCCACACTGGAACAGAATTGGCACACACAGGAAACCACATGAGGAAAAAGTCGATCTGTAACTGATCTGGAGCACTTTTTTCAGTTTACCAAGAAAGGAAAACTTAAGATTGGCTGTTATGTCGTGTGGTTTTTACTTGTCAAGGGCTCCACTGGTGGGCATACTGCGGGCCAATCCTTTGACTCCAGTCTTCTGGAAGTAAGGGATGCCGGTAATGTTGGCAGCGATGACAGCCACTGAGTCTGAGGGGTTCACGAAAAAGCCGTGTTTACCCAGCACCATATTGCGGTCCTGAAATAAAGACACAAACGGGGTATATAGCAGACAAGATTTGTGACATTTATGAAGTAGTTTCCTGAGTGCTGCAGTAAATAGTTGTTAATTGGCAGCAGGGACGTTCAGTGACAGTCCCTCTGAGGTTTTCTTGTGGAAGATTCCTGTTTATGACACTTAAACCTGACTTTATCTAAAGGCTAATGCAACATTCTTCTGAAAATGGTATCTTGAAAATCAATTTTTCACAAACATTTTACATTGAGTTCTGAAGGTAGAAGAAGGATGACAAATTAACTAAGTATAGCTTATTGACTTCAGCACATTTTCTTCTATTAGCAATCCTGTAATGTATTAAAATTTGGTCTGTTCCTGTCATGAAACATGAGAAAAGTGTCAGGGGAAAAGCTACAAAGTAAAAGCTTAATAAAAAAACAATTCACTGTTGTAATTAAATGCTGTGCCAAAGTAAAAAAAATACTTAAATTCAATTTAATACCAGGACTCAGGCCCATTACTTAAGTCTATTAAAAAGAAAAACGTTTAATTAAAACCTTAATAGACCAGACTTTATTAAATTCATTTCATGCCAGCTGACATCATAGATTCAAATCCATTCCAAGAACTTCACAGCTTATCTCATACCTCTCCCCAATAAACTGAAAAATTAAACCACAGTAAAATAGTCTTTCCAGAAAAAACATTAACTTACACCATCACCATCAAAGGCTGCGCCAAAATCATATTCTCCTCCTTTCATTGTGTTGACCAGGTCAGCAGCGTAGGTCAAGTTGGGGTCAGGGTGGTGGCCCCCAAAGTCCTCCTGGGGGACACAGTTGACTGCTGAGTTGGCAGGTGAGCCCAGCTCTTCACAGACTATCTTCTTCACGTAAGGACCAACCACTGGAAGGAGAGAGGGACTCTTTAAAAGGAACCATAACCAGTCTTCACAATTTATTTTAGCCTGTCACAAAAGTCTAAATTTATGCTGTGCTGTTTCCTACCTCCGTGCATAGCATCCAGGCGGACGTTAATGTGATTGGCTCCAGAGAGAAGCTCTTTCAGTGCAGCAAAGTCAAAGATGCCCCTTAGCATCTCAGCATAGGCCTCCACAGAGTCCACGATCTCCACTGAGACAAATAAAGAGGAAACAGAGCAAAATTACGACAGCAGTAGATGTCAAGATAAAGACGTTAGGTGACTAACTAAATTTCATCACGCACTGGTTAAACTTGTTCTATTGGTGGTTGGTGAATCATACAAGTCAGCAACTGTATTCACTCATTATTTCAGATGACAGTCAAAAAGACAAACCATTTGCCAACAGGTCACTGATTTTCATTCTCAACCTAACAGCAAATAAATGAATGAACTGTGATAAAATCTCTCAGGTGAGATCAGGACTCTGCTCTCGATGCCACTATACCTGTGAATGGCTTGAAAGTGTCCACCTCAAAGGTCTGTTTGCCGATCTTGGACAGATCCACTTTCAGCTCTGGGCAGATCTGATACTCCTGCAGGGTTTTGCTGACCTCAAATATTTTGTTTGTGATGCCCTCAGGAGCAGGTCCTGGGGACAAAGTCAAAGGCTGGTTAGAAATTATAAAGTGACAGATACACCGGGGCAAATACAGATAATGATGTGGCCAACAAAGGTTCCTAAAATTACCTCATGCACAATTCTCCTCATCGTTTCCAGTGCAACATTATAGGTAGAGGTCACTTGGTTCTGTAAGCTCATGTGTTAACACTGTCTCCACTCACCTCCGCTGGAGATGTTGTACTTGATGCCAAAGTCACCATTGGGGCCTCCAGGGTTGTGGCTGGCTGTGAGGATGATGCCACCCACTGCCTTTATCTTGCGGATCACACAGGAGACAGCTGGGGTGGACATGATGCCATTCTGACCGATCACCAGACTGCCAATCTGCAAGAGGGAACATAAAGAAATACACAGATTAATACACACATGCATACACATATACAAGCAAAGAGAGCAAGTGCAAGAAAATGTTGGCTAAATATTTGGGGACCATATGAAAGATGCCATCTTCTAATCTATCTAGTGTTTTTCTCATGTTTTAAATTTCTTTACAATCAGCTAAACTACTAAATGTTAAGGCACATAGTGGAAATGCGAAGAGAGGTTGCATAACAGTAGAATAAGTATATCTTATAGATGACTATTTTTAAAAATGGTGTCACTATCTCGGTCCAGGAATTCCTATTTAAACATGCAATATTTAGCTTTGTGTAAACACATGAACAGAAGTGCCCCTGTCTGTGTACCTTTGGCAATAACAGTTTCTCCACTGCTACATTTCCTCACATCAACCACTTGTGGAGAAACTGAGAAATATCAGACATCTTTGTGCAACTTCAACCTGAGGAACACTGCATTTACACTGCATTTACCAGCCCTTGCTGTGGAGGAGCTGCACAAGAGACAGAGTGGCCTTCTCATGAGAGAGAAGGTCACAGATTGAGACTAAACAGCAACCATATTGGGCTGTGCAAACATGATGAGGCTCTGTTAAGCTTGTAATTGCATGCACTACACTTGGGATAGGAACATAGTGTGGTTTAATGCTTAAAATGTCAAATAAAACGCAATCGTACTGTATGTACTATTTTCCCATCTATGCTACAGACCTATGCAGAGCAACGTGACTGTCTGCACGTTGCATGTCACGCCCCCTTCTTGGCTAGACTCGTCTCAGTAGCATCAGAGTGATGGCAGCCAGTAGCATCTAGCCACAGCTCATTATGAAACAACACAATGTCAGTCTATTAAACTTGCTTCTGCAGCTACAATCAGTTCTTGCTCATTTGTATAGCAATGCAGGACTAAACCTGAGTTCATTTATGCAATCTCTTATGGTAAATGAAGGGAAGTTTCCGTGCAGGGTCAGTATGTAGCCTTAAATGTCAAAGGTAATCGCTGTGATATCCAAGTGGCCTCCTTCATGCACTTTCTCCAAAGATCACTGCGGTCAAGCTGGCATCACAGACAGTGCAGGAAAGAGCAGAAGGGTGTAAATGACACCTATCTTTGGGTCCACTTTGACCTTATGAGCATCGTCGAGCAGTTTTATGAACTCAATCTTTGTAAAATGAAGAAAATATCTACAAAACTTAACATGACAAGTAAAGGGACATGATGCCACCATTGCTCCAACACTGTTTCAACACAATGAGGGGAACCTTACAAGGGCATGTAACGTTAGCCAGCTGTATAGTCGTTTTTTAACAGTGCACCTATTGAATTATTAAAAGTTGACTGAATGTGTTTGAACCCTTAGCAAAGTCCTGAATTAGGCTAACGTTAACACACACCTGTGACCGCATAACTGCAGTATCTTAGCTCTGACAATAACACATGTTCGTTATCAATGACTTATTAGCGTATTAATTTCGTTAAAAATAACCGTTAGCAACATGTCACCGAACTTCTCCTGTTAGCTAACTTAGCAGCTACACTAGCCCACAACACAGGCAGTACAAAAGTTAAATAAGTTAGTCATAAGTAGCTAAAAGTAGTAAGAGTAGTACTGAAGACTTCATGTGTCAAAACTGTCAGTAAGCTTGACGTTAACTTGCTAGCTGACATGCTAACCAGGAGTCTGCACACTCTTAGCTAACTTAGCTAGCTAACACCACACACAGGGGGGTGGGCTGCAAAGGTTGACAGTACTACTTTTCTTACTGACCCCGTTGGCAGCAGCAATCTGGACGATCAACTGAATCGCGTCTTTCATGAAAAACCTGCCATCTCCTCCCACCACCACAGTGGCAGCCTGGCGCTCGGCAGGCTCGATGACAGAGATAATGCTCTGGATGAAGTTTTCCGCATAGTGCTGGTTCTGTTGAAACACCGTCACCCTCTTCCTCAGGCCGCTTGTCCCCGGCTTTTGGTCCGTGTACGGCTTGGTCTTCACAGTCGTTATTTTCACCATTTTTGACCCCCAGGAAGCACCTTTGGCCGCCCCGTGCGATCCGCAATCTGGCCCGATGAGGAGGCGACTGCAGTGGCGGAGGAGCCACACGTACACACCGGGCAACTCCCCCCTCATAGACCCGCCCTCTCGGTTTAAAGGGCAAGTGGAGACCATGGAGGAATTCCCTATATACTGAACAACAGGAACTAAACATGAAGATTTCACATATAATTATGATAATTATGATTTATTGTGATTTCCCACCCTTACTTTGATATTGTAAATAGTTAACAGTTTTGCAGTATGGTAACCTAAAGGTGCACAGGGCCGTAGCCAGAATTTTATGTAGCCAGAGTGTCCCCCTGTGGCCCCACCACCACCCTTAGATAATGTTCATTTTTAAACTATATTTCTGTCACAGTTTTGCCTATATTTGACAAGAGATGGTAGAGAAGTCCTCTCATTGATTTCAATGAGGCCAGTCAGTCGTTGCAGCAGGGGTGCCAATGTACAGGGCTGCAGCAAAAATAAAAACAATATAAACACAGGGTCGTCTGGCAAAAAGAGTCTATTTCCGCTATCCATCCATCCATTTTCATCCGCTTATCTGGGGTCGGATCGCAGGGGCAGCAGGCTGAGCAACGCACCCCAGACACCCCTCTCCCCAGCAACACTTTCCAGCTCCTCCTGGGGGACCCCAAGTCGTTCCCAGGCCACATGAGATAAGTAATCCCTCTAACGTGTTCTGGGTCTGCCCCGGGGCCTCCTACCAGTGGAACGAGGCTGAAACCCTTCCAGCAGGAGGCGCCCAGATGATCGAGCTGATCGAGCTATCTCTAAGGCTTAGCCCAGCCACCCCACGACCGCTTCCTTCATCAGGGATAGTCCCTGATCCCTGGCGTCGCTCATGAAACTATTACAAATTCGGATTATCCTCCCATGAAGGAACTTGTTGTCGAGCATGTGTGCTACAAATTCCTTCAAACTGCTTTGTTAGGGATAGCTTAGCAAAAAGTAGTTGTGTTTGGATTTCCATGAGCCCACACAAGGACACACGACACTTTGATAATACTGCACAATTTTAATTAAGTGTTTTTGATGTTTAATAACCTTTTTTTCAGACTCACTTGAATTTAAGGGAAAACTTTTTCTGGAACCATGGAGAGCCAAAGAGGAGAGTATTATATAACCTATATTATTTTGGGATAAACTAGTCCTTTAAGTGCCCCTGAGCTAGGCACTGAGGCCCTGGCAGTCTTCTGTGGTGTGTCATTGCAGTCTTTACCTCCATATAGAAAAACTGCAGTTTCCTAATGAAGGATCTATGAAGCTTTGCAGCTATTCATGCCGACTTTTGTACCTTTAAGGTCAAGTCCCATTTACAGAAGGGTCAATGACTGCAAGGCTTGTTGTCTTAACACTTACAGCTAAAACAAATCTGGATAGAAAGTAAATAAAATCATTAATCCTCTAAAAAGTCAACAGAATTTCAATATCATGACACAACCCTTACAAACACTCAGAGAGAAAGGTATTTGCATGCCACACTACATATGAGTGAAAGAGTGAATTAGGGAGAATATTGTGAAATAGTTCACTTCAGGCCACTGTTGTTTGCCTGTTGCATCACTGTCTGTTTGATCATCCTAAGCAGAGCAAAGTTTAACGTCAGACATGCATTCATAAAAAGTGTGGGGTGTGTATGTCTGCGGAGGATGTTCCAACAAGACATGTATCTGTGGATGTGGTATGTATATGTATAAAATGATATCTCTCAATAGCCTTAAGAGCAGAACAAATGCAAAGTATGTACCAAGAGCAGGGTCAACTTACTCCCAGGGCTATCAGTTTATAGAATTAATTAAACACACATCTTGAACAAAATAACAGCTTGAAAATTAAACGTTAGATATTCAAATTGCTTCACAACCCTTGATTTCCGACTGCCATGAGCAGTCAAGTGTTACTTAACTTCTGTGTTGGGAGAGGAAGAGCAGACTGAGGCTGAGGACATTAAATACATCTCACATGCCGTGTGGCATTTAGTTAGCTGGCTCTACTGTTTCAGCAGAGAAAGTCAAAGGGCAAATAATGGCCTGAGAGATATAAATAGAAGGTCAAGACTGCTGTCAACTGTAAAGGCCAAGGGCAAATAAAGTTTAGACCCGAGCGCAATGCAAAGGAATGCATTTCATTGCCAACTCCAAATCCCCACAGCTCCCCATACTGTATTATGAGTATGGAGAGTGGTGACCAATTGCTGCACATTAATATTCAGGCTGAAACAGATTTTGTGTACAAGAACTAAGTGTAAGAAGAATATTCAGCAAGCAGTGATTGTAGTTAAAACCAGGCTACATTTGGTTTAAAAAAAATAATGTTTCATTAAATTCCCAGGTTACATATAACCATTGTTTCAGCAGCCTTTACAAAGTCATATTTTAATGTGAAGTAACTACATGTTGAGACCAGCTTTGGGCTCTTCCTCAAATGTCACACACATGGAATACCTTCAAAACTATTGATATGATATGTCACATCAGTGGCTAAGTAATGTTGATTTTCAGCCTTCATTACAGCAAATGAAACCATCAAACATTTTGCTGTGTTTAAGATGAGCTGAAAGAAATCTAGCTTTTCCAAGATCCACTGTGGTGCAGGGAAGGCAATCCAAACACTGTAAACCTGCCTGATCACAGGGACCTAACGTCACACGGAAATGGCATCTGTCTTTATTTTATGTATTTCATGTTGAAACAAGATGTTAATGTGGGCATAATGAAGGGTTGCATTCAAACCAAAGATATATCAAAGTCTATGATGGTAATATTTTAATAGTAATATTTACATTTACATAAGGGAAGCGATGCAATATTTTTCAAAGTAAAACATGAAAACACAACAATATAAAATTTTAGCAAGTTTGGTTTGGCCTTCAAAATTAAATAACTGCATATTGGGACATGGAAAACTGGTTAAAACTGCGAAACTCATCTTTCACATCATTGCGATTGTAGCATGTTGATGGAGAACCACGATCGTAATGTATAACCTCACTGAAATAATACTCTATTCTACAATATTCTCAATTACTGTGATAAAATGTATATTGATGTTACATAAAGTAGCAGACACAAGAGTAGACTTTCTTCAAAATTATTACATCTACTGTCAATTCACCGTGACAACAGCCTTCATTTAGAGGATGAAATATATAAAAAAGAGTCATGTTGGCAATTTAACCCTTGATCTAAACATTGTATATATTTAAAATGTTAATTATGGTTAAAGAAATTTCTGTCCCACATACAAAGGCACGACAAAAGCAGTAACAACTATTATTAGTTGTACTTTATGACTACGGTGACCACTTCTCATTGGCATCAATGGCTAACACCTCTGATGCATCCAGTCACTGAGTTTCTGAGACACTGTTCTCAAGCTGCTGGCCACAAGCAGCCAGAGGGTCTCAGCTTCTGGTGTTGCTGCCTGACATATGAGGCTTTATAAAACTTACAGGCAAGCGTTGAATGGTGGGCTTCTAAAAGTTAAAATGATTCTGCAGTGTTCCTTTTGGACCTTGTTATTTACAGTACAATTACACATAACATCTATTAATCCGACCAGTAACAACAGTTGTCACATTGTCAGTGGATATTTAACAGTTTCTCTTTGTCATATATCCTTTATGAAAGCACTGGTGTATGAATAATCTTTGCCCATCACTTCTCTGTATCAGTAGCACAGGTGAGTGATGGGGGTGCAGCTTTACGTGCAGGGTAGTATGGTCTCCACACAGTTGTAGGTCCAATCCTGTCTCTCATTAATGGGCAGGACGTGTTGGCACACCTAGAAGACAGCACACACATCTTCTTATTAGTATCCAAAATACCATGTAGTAATTTCATTACATTGTAGCATCACATCAGTTATAATAAAAGTATGTTCTTATTGAGAATGAACAATTCAATTGTACATTTTAATGCAGTAGAATTGAACATTTTCAAAGTAATGGTTTATGATTTTCCTCTTGTCATGAAAACCAAGACAGGATTCTGAGGAAGACTTCGTACCATCTTAGTCCTGCCTGGCACCTCGACAGCAAACACACTCATGCCTCTGCTGCTGCAGCAGTTTCTGCTCTGCTCGTTGTTGACATGGACAGTCACTTTCTGGTTAGTCTGCAACACAAAAGACATTTGTCACTTCAGTGATCAGCTTTCTTAACTTAAAACCACAGAATAGTAATCACAGAGTCTGTTTTCTTTTAAGCATAAAAAGGGGATTTAAGTGCTTTATCAATATTAGCTGAACAGATAACCTTACGCTAATCTCAGAAAAAAAAACATCTCCATGTGCCTAACAGCTGCTCTGATTGTTTACATCATAGTGATTCATCCCACTTGTGAGTCATTGGTGTTGGATTGTAAGGCAATGGGCAAATATAAAACAAAACAAATGACAATCAACAGTCTCATTAAGACTAAGTCAACTGCATACAAATGTAACTATTTCCCTTCTTCAGTAGTTCCTTTGTATCACAGGTCATTCTCAGTGAGAAGCTCCTGTTGCTATGAGAATCAATACGACGGCTGCATATCAATTACCGCAACCATACACTGTATAAACCACATTTTCACGTCATCTATGAAAAGCACACATTTGAAAAACGGCTTATTCACCTGGACTCTTCACTCAGTCAGTCAATTAAAATTGGGCTATAATCCCTCTAGTGGTCATTAAGGTGCATGGCAATTTGACATCACACTAAACCAGGAACACTCACTCATATCTTAATTTCAGAATTACGCTCCACCTGCACAGACTACACAAAGTTTTGTTGTCTACCTTGTTGGCTATGAGGGAGGAGATCCTGTGTTCTCCTCTGTAGGTGTAGACAAAGACGTTGTCTTGTCCCCTCAGTGCTTTGGCCCCTGTCCTGGCTGTGATGGACTTCTGGACGGCCTGGTTCAGAAGCTTGGGCCCTGAGTCCATGCTGAGTGGCTGGACAGATGGCTGAGTGCCTTCACAGTGTACGTCTATCTGGAATGGACAAGCCTGACAGAGTGGGAGGTAGAGGAGTGAATTCAGTTGGTTAGTATGATTCAAGTGAGATACTGAAAGCCTGAGCATGTTTCTCTCTGTATGTTTGTATAATAT
The DNA here is from genome assembly GCF_006386435.1 of Epinephelus moara. NCBI lineage: Eukaryota > Metazoa > Chordata > Actinopteri > Perciformes > Serranidae > Epinephelus > Epinephelus moara. Next base: position 25,721,261 of record NC_065515.1, read on the forward strand.
AACTGCAAATGAGAGTCATTTCAGTAGCAAGTTGTGTCGAATGGCTTAATGAAGGTTGAAATGTATTTTCTTATCAAGTGTCAAATGTAGGCACTAAATTACAGCATATTAGGACCACGTCATGTCATTAAAACTGATTGAAATCTGTGTGATTGCATGTGATTGTTTTAAGTGAGGGCAGATATGAAACTAACCTCTACCAGCTCCAACATTCGGTTGTAGCCCATGGCTTCCAGGGTGACCCACAGGTCCGCGGGGTCTCCATCTTTCTCCGTGGCCTCCATCAGGTTCAGCTCCATGAAGCCCTGTCGGGTCAGCTGGTTCTTCCTCATATCAAAGTTCTCTGCACGCCCAACAAAAAAGTAATGAGAGCCTGAGAGGAACCGTATTTAACACTGGCCATCCTGTGTATCAGCGTCATAATGAGGATGATTACCTTTGCAGACAGCCCAGGCATCCTTGTCACATTTCTCCCCACTGGTCCTCAGCTCAAAGAAGTTGTACTCCTCCAAACTGAGCAACCCATTCCCATCCAGGTCTATCACCTCAAAGATGTCAGACAGCACCTCCCTGTGGCACAAAGGGAGCAACACAGGGGGGTGTCACACAGGACCCAGGCAGCCTCGATTCATACACCTGTCTATCTTTCCACACATGTATCTACCCATTAATTTATCCATTCAGCTGCTGTGGGGACAGCAGAGCTAGCAAAGCAGTCGAGACTTGAGGGCTGCAAATCACAAACTAAACTGTGTCTTTTGTCACACTGGAAACCTAAATCTAAATTGTTGGACATTAGCCAAAGCTGGTGTAATTTCATAAATAAACCTTTGCTATGCAGTGTGTTTTTATAGTACTGATGGTGGGATGAAGCAAATGCACACATAGGCACACACACACCTGAGCTCCCTGGTGAGGTCTAGCTCTCCAGTGTCAGTCCTGTAGACGAGCTCTACTGGTTTATTAGAAAGGCTCTTTTTGCTCCTTTTCTTTAGTTTGCAGCCACTGGTGAAGGGCAGCAGGTAGTAAGTCCCAGCATGCAATTCTCCTTTCCAAACATACTTCTGTGGGAAACAAAGGAGCAGCAAAGTAAGATGAAAAGACGAAACGTATCCTGGAAAGTAGGAAATGATTAAACATGTAAATTAAATAACTCCAAATGTTAGAGCACATGTACATCTGTCGACACAAACAAACATACTTCTTTGTCTTTCGACTCAGTGAAACACACAAAAGTTGAGTCCTCTTTGGTTTCACCAGCTGACATGACAAAAAGAGCCGTGTCCACTGTCATCCATGAAGACGGCTTGTCTGAAAAATAACACAAGATAACAGGTTGTCATCGACAAATCGTCGTCTGTTTTGTGCACAAAAAATCCCAAAACTAACAAAAACAAAACCAGATATTGAATACAAAATTACCATATACAAATCTTTGATATAATGTATAGTACAAACAAAGAATCAAATGTAACCTTAATACTGTATATGCAGTCTTTTCTGATTGGATATACAAAGCTTTCAAGAGACCAAAGACTCTTTACAAGCTTTATCTTTGCACATACATACACCGATCAGCCAAAACATTAAAACCACTGGAAGGTGAAATGAACAACATCAATCATTTCATTGCCAGGACCAAAGGTTTCCCAGCAGAACATTGCTGGGAAACCTTTGGTCCTGGCATTCATGTGGATGTGGATTTACGCACTCCACCCACCTAAACATTGTCATAGACCAAGTGCCCCCACTCATTGCAACACTACCCCTGATGGGAATAGCCCCCCAGCAAGGCAGAGCGTCATGCCACACCACAAAAACTGCTCAGGATATGGTCCAAGGAACGGGACAAAGTGCTCAAGGTATCGGCCTAGCTTTGATATTCCCCAGATCCCAATCTGATCAAGCATCTGTGGGACAAACCGGTACCCCAGAGGTCCTTTGACCAGGCCTCGATAGGTCAGAGTCAAGTGAGGCATCGTGACAGGACCTCTGGGGGTGTCCTGTGTTGTCTGGCACCAAGGTGTTGTTGACAGATCCTTTGAGTCCTGTGGGTTGCGAGGTAAGGTACCGGCATGCTCAATGGATGTTTGATCGAATTGGGATTTGGGGAATTTGGAGGCCAGGCTGACACCTTGAGCTCCTAGTTACGTCCCCTAGGCCATTCCTGAGCAGTTTTTGTGGTGTGACATGGTGCATTGTCCTGCTGGGGGGGAGCACTGCCATCAGGGAGTGCAGTTCCCAATAGGGGGGTGTACTTGGTGTGCAATGTCGTTTGGGTGGGTGTAGCGTGTCAAGTGGCATCTGCATGAATGGCAGGAGCCAAGGTTCCTCAGAAGAACATTGCACTGTAACAAAATAATCAATGTTATTCACTTTACCAGCCAGTGGTTTTAATGTTTGGGCTGATTGGTATACAGGTGTGACTTTTCACCACCTACATCGATTTATTATGTGCTTTTGCATTCTCTAAATTAACAGAAACTGAACTGCACCCTCTTCTTGTTGTTTGTCATAAATGAGCTGGAACGCTATCTAGCACATTTCCAAAAATGTAATTGGTCTTTTTTCTTTATGATTCATTATCTAATAAATTACTGGGGCGATACTTAATGTTACAATGTCACAAAACCATCTTTAAAACTGCAACAACATTGTATACCACTAAAAATAGTAGTGAAGTAATGGTGGAGGAAGTGGCCCAGCAATAAACTCAAATATGGGCAAGTAATGAATGCTGAGGGACTGAGGTCCAAATCCAGAATTCCTACCAGCTCCAGAGGTGTTGTCCTGTCCTTGACCCTAATTTCCCACCTCTCTAATCAGGGGAACAAGCAAACATATAACCCTATGTCCAGTGGGGTAATTTCTTCGCTACCCATTATGATTTTTATGTGTTATATAAAATAGTGCTGGTACCTGGTCCGTGGCTGAGGCTGAGTGGTTGGATGGTGAGGTAGACGTTAGTTGTCTGGGGGATGTGGAGCTGGTACTGCAGAGAGCCGATGCTCCCATCGTCCTCCAAGAAGAAACAGCCCCTCGTGTAACTGTGAAGCCACTCCTGGAAAAATGGACATATTCATACAAACTGATATAGTGTGGCAATTAATGCAGGACAATAATCTTTATCAGACCCTGCTGTTTGCCATTTTATGCCCTTCTAAAGTATCATACATACGGCATATCACATCATATGCAGACTAATATATTTTATGTGTGGTCTCCGAGTAGATCCTGACATAATCCCCACAAACTGTTTTGCAGCTTGACAACAAAATGCATTTATTCATTCAACAGAAACCAAAACTAATTTGCAGTTCTTATTAAAAGGGGGATTGATCTTGTGACAGGGGAAGTATATTTTGGCACAAAAAAGTGAATTGAGCAGTCAATCATAACAGTGAGGTTGCTCACTTCATTAACAGAAACCGCCGTCGTGATAATTACCACTCCAACCTTCAGGGGGCATATTCATTACTTTATAGTTTATGTCAGCTCGGCAGCATGTAAACACTTGCTATACTCCCGCTGATCCAGAGGAGGGCAGGAGTGTCACGCTGTGTTTCTGCTGAGGGCTGAAGTAAATCTCCCTCCAGGACCTGATATGGCAAATTGGAGTCCATTTAACTTTGATAAATACAGCCTTTTCAATCTTGGGCCAGCGGTCATTCAAAACTATCAAGAGGCTACTTTGGCAATATTTATGAATCCTAATATTTCTCTCATTTTGAAATCCTGTTGTTCCTTTGTCTGGCAGCACAACTGAAATGAGGTAATAATTTGAAATTGAACAGGAACATCAAAACAAGGAAGTTTTCCTTCCGCTCATTGGAGACACATTAAATGAAAACACAGTTGGTGTGGACACACAGTAAGAGGACACCGAGGGCCCGGCGAGTCTGGAATAGGCCATATATCCTTTTAGTGGACAAATAAATCACCAAGTTAAACAAAGAAAGTACCATAAAGACGGAGCATGTCACTCCTTTAGAGAAAAGCCATTTTCTCAAAGTATTTATCTTGGGCTGTGAGAGGCATAAAAGATCAAACCATAACACTTCAGTGGTTTGTCCAGACAATATTAAATGAGGGAAATTGCCATGGGCACCCATCAACTGCTTAAAGACATCAGAATTAATGCCCCCATAGAGAGAGGGTCAGCCTGCAGACTAATACAGGCGCTGTCACCAGCTCCGGCCACAGGTTTGATTTACTGCGACGCAGAGGGTCGCGGGACGCTGAACCAGCCACAAACACAATCACACACACACAAACAAACACACACATTTCAACCATGACCTTTACCTCATCTTATAATTCTCATCATTCTAACCCATTTGTAAAAACAAATCCTGAGAATAAAGAATATTGCTCACTGGTTGTGTTTGTATTTTGAGGATAAATTTGCATCACACAAGGCACACACACATACACGCATCACACCGCTACGAAAACACAGCCTGCCCTCCACCCGCCACCTCCCAATTATCAGCCTGTGGCAATATAGCAGCCAATATAGCGAGCAGAACTTCCCTCAGAGGTAATCTCTGGACACACATTCTTTTACCTCGATGATGTCTGGCCCTTTCCAATCTCAACACAGTGCTCGGGCCTGAGAGATGGAGCAGGGGGCTGTTATTTTTATTTATTTATTTATTTTTCTTGCTGTAAAGCAAACCAGCCGAGGTTAAGCCAAAAAGAGTGAAAACAAAGAGCGTGGGATCAATACAGTGTATATCTATCCACCCTGGGCTAACTCGCCCATCAAAAACACAGTGGGTAACAGTGACACTGGGAGAGCAGCGGGGCTGCAAGGACCTTGTTATCATGGAGTCTCACTGGAGCACACACACACTAAGATATCCAGGTTTGGTCAGTGATGGTACACACAATTCATCTTTCAGATTCATTACATAGCATGTCGCTTATAGAGGATAATAAGCATATGTTGCAAATCATGTAATGGATGAAATGTTCCTGTAAATTACTGTATTAAATTCAATTTACTGACATCAAAGATAATATATAAACATTAGTGGAAAGGAACTAAACTGGGACTAAAAAGTGAGCTATGAGTTTACAACTGTGCTGATGTTTTAACTTTGTTTAGTACGAGAAAGTGGTGTCCAAACTTTGTGTTTCATGGGTAAGTGAAAAACATGAGCTCAGAAATATAAATAAGGTCCATATTGATACACCTGTTTGGATATTCTTAGGAAACTATCTGTAATTATTTGATTAGTTGATTGACACAAAATTTATCTCCAACTATTTTTTATTAGCAATTAATCATTATTATAGGTGGCACGGTGGTGCAGTGGTTAGCATTGTCTCTTCACAGTAAGAGTGCAGAGCATGCATGTTCTCCCTGTGTCAGCGTGGGTTTTCACTGGGTACTCCGGCTTCCTCCCACAGTCCAAAGACATGCAGGTTAGGTTAATTGGTGACTCTTAATTGTCCGTAGGTGTGAATGTGAGTGTGAATGGTTGTCTGTCTCTATGTGTTAGTCCTGCGATAGTCTAGTGATCTGTCCAGGGTGTACCCCACGCCTCGCGCCCAATGTCAGCCGGGATAGGCTCCAGCCCCGCCCACATTTGGGTTTGCAGTGTTGATTGAAAAACTTATGGGCATTTTTCACTATGTTTTTGACAATCCATAAAAACAGAAAAATCTGAAAGATTGACAGACTAATCGATAATGAAGCTAATCATTAGCTGCAGCGCTACATACATTCTGACTATATGGGGGTGGTTACCTGTAATCCTGACGGCTCTGGTATTTTGCTGGCTTTAATGCTGCTGGATGTCATAGTGATTGAGTTCGACAGGGACGACCGTCTGCTGCGAGCGGAGGAAGGCCGGGAGGATGATCTGCTGTCTGAGACACAAACATAAAAAGTCACATAGGTAAACAAAACAATACATATGCTAAAAAATACATCCAAAGTTATGATAAATAAATCGAGTTGCTGCAACAGAACAGAGCAGAACAGAACGCTCAACTGACTGACTGACAGATTAAGTACAGCCCTCCTCTCTCCAAACAGTAAACACACTTTCAAAAGAAAGATGAGGTGCACAACATAATTGACACTGTAATCTGTCTTCTCAGAAGTCCGTTCCCAAGTTCAAGCGAAGATGGCTACTTTACATTTGGGTTCCAAGAAAGTGTGGTCTCAAGTTCAACTCCCTTTTAATTAATTATGGAGGCCTTTTAAATCACAAATGGCATAACAGCACCCTCTCAAATCCATTATCTCCCACAACTTTTTTCCTCCCTTGAACTCTAATTGAAGCCAGAAAATATCAATTCACTAATTAGGGGTCTGATTGTTTCCAAGCCCGGGAAATCAAGATGCGGAGCAATGTGAGAGGCTTACAAGCAAATTACCGCAGCAGAGAAATAAATAGACCCACTGTCGTGGAATTTGTGATGGATCTATTTTGTATTGATGGCAGTATTTTTAATCTAGAGGGCCAAAGTGTAGCTGTTGTGTGAATGTGGACAAAGATGCATTGAAACTTGGCCTAACAAAAGCTTCAGTGTGAGTTTACACTGAATGTGAGTTTAAAGCCAGCAGTAGTGGCTTCCTGCTGCTGGAAAACTGCAAGAATTGAACTAAATAGACCAATTATCAGAGACAGCTCATCAATTGGTCTGACTGTTTGCCAAAACTTGTTAGACACGTAACACCTGATGCGGTGATACCTGATAATTACTCTGTACTACATCAATTATTCACAAAACAATTATCCAAAATCAGCCATCTCCCATTCAGTTAGAACATATTTCTCAGTGTAGTGCTGGTTTGTACTGACAAATGTAGGAGCAAATGAGCAGTCAAAACTGTTTTTGAGCTCCAAGAATAACCCATTCAACATGTGCGATCACGTCGTGTCTCGTGTTAGAGCCTCGTTAGAATGTAACGGGTATAAATCAATACGTGGGAGAGGCACAATAATGTGATAATCCCGACAACTATGTGGGAGCTCATTTGTTTTTGCAGTGGTGGTCGACTGGGCCCTCCTCTCGACCCACCGCCTAATCCCTCATCATCTCCCCAGTGAGAAGTGGTGAAATCCTCCGAATCAATAACATGAACATGGACTGACCACTTAAATCAACCCCATCTATCTTCCCACTGTGGGCCTGTCCCTGGCTCGCTCATCAGAACAGGATCTCTGTTCTTTTCTTTCCTACAAAATTTAAAGTGTAAAAAGTGGATTTTTTACACCCACCTTCAACTGAATGAAGGTGCTGTCTTTTGGAGAGAAAAACTCTGTTGCTTCATTATCTACAATTGCAGAAGGGTAAAGCTGGACTTGATGCGCGTCACCGTTTGTTTAAGCTATGAAAACATATTTTTTTGGCAAGAGCTTTAACTCCAAAGCCACAGTTGAAAGGCGGCATTCTTCATCGGCATAGATGGAGCTTTTGTCAATCTCTTAATGGCAGAAATGATTACCCAAATCACAACGCTTTACAATCTCCTCCCTCCAAACAAGCTGCCCTAATTGTGTGGCTATTATGATGTATGGACTGTCTTAATGAGGTGATTTGTCACGGGGGGAGTGAAAAATCGATCAATAACAGAGCTATTATTTATTCATCAAAACTAATCGGTGAGGCGTATTGGGGCAAGCAGTGTGTACGGGTGTGCAACTATAAATTGGAATCTGAAGTGTACTTGATGTGCAGTCCCCATTGGCTGCTACACTGGACTGCGTATCACTATTATGTTCTGGACTCATACACCATAAGATATTAGCATTGCTACGCAAAAATAAAGTCTCTCCTACATTTCTTCTCATATTTTGATATCAGGACTATTCAGCAGCAGTCACTTTTATTTTAGAATTTTCTGAGAAAGTCACAAGTTGTACCTTTCTTGAGTGTCATGTCTGATTCTGCCCGGGGTGTTTCAGGAGGCTGGGGGAGAGTCACTGCTGCTTGTGCTGCTGCTGCTGTTGCTGATGATGCTGATGACACTGAGCTCTTAGGAGGGCTGTATGACTGACTGCCAAAGTTCTGTCTCTTCAGTTTGGCGTTAGCCTCGAGCCTCTCCAAAGCAGCCATCTGACACTGCTCTACTGTAGACACGAGCAATCTGCAGAACTGACAGCAACAAGGAACAAGCAGTGAGGGCATGATACATGATCTGAGGCAAGGGAGAGGTTCAGAGATGCGTCTGTGCCACTCTGCATCTCTGATTCTTCTGTATTTTATGTGAATTCAAATCAACTTTAATGAAAAAAGTTTTGAATGAATGATTTTTATCCTTTACTGTGGTGCATTTGAACTGGATCAAAAACAATGTCTATTAGCAAACAATAGCTTTGTAGCAAGTAATAACAATAAGGGTGGAAGACCTGTTACTGTTTCCAAAAGTTTTTCTCCTGACTGCTTGGGATAGTAGCCTTTGTTCTGAGGCTGTGCTGGTGCACTGATTATTTGAAGCTAATCGGTCAGATGAAATACTTCATAACTGATACACAAACTTACTTCTGCATAATCCAGCTTGCCGTCTTTGTTGATGTCAGCTAATGCGAAAATAGCATTCACCTCCTCAGTGGTCATTTTCTCTCCTCTCTGGAAGATTCAACATATTTTCTTTAGTAGTACAAACACCAGAACAGAAACATTTCTACTTTAATTGAACAAGAGTTGATCTTAGATTTTAATCAGTTCATGTTCAGGCTGTCTACAGTGGCATGCAAAAGTTTGGGAAAGTTTTATTTCAATCTAGCAGTTTCAAAATAACAAAAAAGGAAAAGGGCCTGAGGCAAAAGTTTGGGCACCCTGCATGGTCAGTGCTTATTAGCGTCCCCTCTGGCAAGTATCACAGCTTCTAAACGCTTTTTGTAACCCCATTCTTCCTGCAAAAGGCTTCTAGTTCTGTGAGATTCTTGGGCCGTCTTGCATGTACTGCTATTTTTGAGGTCTATCCACAGGTTTTTAATGATGTTTAGGTCGGGGGACTGTGAGGGCCATGGCAAAACCTTCAGCTTGCGGCTCTTGAGGTAGAACATTGTGGATTTCTAGATGTGTTTAGGATCACTGACCTGTTGGAGAAGCAATCCTCTCTTCTTTTTTACAGATGGTGTGATGTTTGCTTCCAGAATTTGCTGGAATTGAACTGAATCCATTCTTCCCTCTACCTGTGAAATGTTCTCTGTGCCACTGGCTGCAACACAAGCCCAAAGCATGATTGACTCACCGCTGTGTTTAACAGTTGGACGAGTGTGTTCTTTTTATTTTTCTCCAAACATACCTTTGCTCATTGTGTCAAAAATTTCTACTTTAACTTCATCAGTCCACAGGACTTGTTTCCAAAAGCATCTGGCTTGTTTAGATGTTCCATTGCAAACTTCTGACAGCTACATTTTGTGGTGAAGACACAGGAAAGGTTTTGCTTCTGATGACTCTTCCATGAAGGTCATATTTGTACAGGTGTCACAGCACAGTAGAACGGTACACCACCACTGCAGAGTCTGTGAAATCTTTCTGCAGGTCTTTTGCAGTCAAACAGGGGTACGAGCAGCTCTTGCAGAAAGTTTTCTTGGTCTTCCAGACCTCAACCTGACCTCCACAGTTCCTGTTAACTGCCATTTCATAATTACATGCACTGAGGAAACAGCTACCTGAACTTCCTACCTGAGCTACCTGACACTTTGCTATCTTCTTATAGCCTTCTCCTGCTTTGTGGGCATCATTTTTTTTTTAGTTTTCAGAGTGCTAGGCAGCTGTTTAGAGGAGCCCATGACTGCTGATTGTTTGGACAAGATTTCAAGTGTCAGAATATTTATAAAGCTTTGAAATTTGCATCACCTGGCCTTTCCTTGTGAACAAGCCATAGCCCTAACAAACTAAGGAAGGTCTGAGACCCTGGTAAAAGTTGCCTGAGAGCTCAAATGTCTTTGGGTGCCCAAACTTTTGCATGGTGCTCCTTTTCTATTTTTCTCTCTAAAATTGTACAAAAAAAAATAATACACTAATGCTCCATCTTTAACTTCATGCCTTTTGGAGATCAGTTCATCTTCTACTTACTTAACTATTCACAGTAAAAAACAGCATCACTCAATGGACACAGATTAACAGTTGTAACCAGAAGGGTTAGGCTACTCACAGTGGTAAGGGCCTTCTCCAGTTCACTGTGTGAGATATAGCCATCACTGTTCACATCCATCCTTTTAAAGGCTCTCATTAGCTCTGTCTCCTCAGTTTTCTTCTCATTCTTGAGAATTTCACAGAAGTCATCAAAGTTCAGTTTGGACGTCCTCGGGGTCCAGTATTTATTGAGAGTTGCATAGGTTGGATTTCTGCCAGCCTGCTGCAGAGCTGAATGGAACACATGGGAAAGAGCATTGAATCTACAAGTAGTAAAGGCTGATGACAACCCACTGTGGCACAAGGACTGTTTGTTTTTCTGTGCTTCTAGATTTCCTGAATTGATGTGTAAATCAACCAATGTTGCATCTGTGCCACTAATTACTACAAAAGTTAATGCATCAACAACAATTTCTCTCCCTTTTGTTTCAACTAAAGTAGCTTTAGGGGCTGGGAAAAACATCTTGTTGTACACTATTTCAGACAGTATCACAACTCTTTATTGCAGCTATAAGATATGTACAGTGAGTAAGATGATTAAACCTAAGACGCTATGTTTTAATAGCGTCAAATAGAAATGCTCTAGATATGCTGAGCATCATGTTGTCATATTTTTGGGATACCCTCTAAATGCTCTGTGGGTTTTATCTATGTTTAGGTGCACAGCATAGGTTTATAATGACTGACCCACCAGGAGGTCAGCAGAAATTCACCCTAAAAGAATGACATTGCTCTCTTCAACATACATTTTGGTCATCTGAGTCAATATTTAGGAACACAGACAAGGTCTTAACTGGAAATTAGAGCATCAATGTTAGATTTTATCAGCTGATACCTTTTGTAAAGTGGTTCTGGATGAGCCTGAGGGCTCTTAGATTTTTTGAGTTTTACATTGTAAATCTACAGAGCAAAAAAAGCCCCATATCACAATAACAGCCTCATGACTGCTGCCGTTAGTGTCCAAGGAGTCACCATACACTTTGCCGAGATTTATTCCGAGGTTAAATCATTATCTCTACTGACCTGAGCTAACGTCATAAGTTATAGAAATTACATGAAGTTTTCTTTTATTGGCAGACGTAAACGTGGCATGCTAACAGCTGACTAACGAGCAAGCTATTAATCTATATCTTTCTAATTAATAATCTTAGGGTTAGCTTACCACGACATAGCTGCTGTTTGGAAGCGATATTTGTCAAACTAGATCTAAACACTGCGAGGTACGCGGCTCTGCACTGTATGTAGAAAGCCTCCTCTTCATCAGAAGGACGAGGTGACTCTTGAAAAGACATCTTTGGTCACCGTTAGCAAGCTAATTTAGCAACAACAAGACGACAGCCAAATATGGCGGCTAATTCAAGCTAAATGCGTTTATTTTTACTTTTTCACTACACCCTAAAAACATGAAGTGTCCATTTTATTGGATCAAATTCGCGTTAGCAGTGACATTCGCCAAACACCGTTGCTATCTTGCTCTCTGTTGCTAGGTAAACAAAAACTCATCGGTGTTCAGCAAAAGCGACACGGAAGGAACACACATCAACTTCTCCCGTTCCGGCTAAAACTAACGTAATGCCGTATTGTACTCCTTGAGGTAATAAGCACAAACGCAGTATTGAGAATATAAATAGGGAATTAATTTATGATTCAGACTGGTTTTTACGTCCTTCGAGTCGTTTTGCAATAAGGGGACATCGAGAACTATATATAGGACATGCTATGTTTTACTCGAACTGTTTGAGTGTAGCAAAGGCGCCAGATTCATTAATTTGCGACAAACTTTTGCTAAAACAGCCTTAAAATGACGTGAGTATTGCTCAATGTATGTTTTTTTTAATGTTGAATTGTTGTATAAATTGTATATCTTGTATTGCTGTGTTGATTAGATAAATTGTATATGATGTAAGGTCGTGTAAATTGTCAGACACTCTGCAAAGCAGCAACAGAAGCTCACCTGTCAAAGACTTAAAGCACTGTGTATTCATGTATACACTGTATAATCACCACTGACAGCGTTACAGTGTTTGCTATATAGTTTGTGTCTGACTTCAATAACGTTGCTTTACTCTAATATGGACTGATAAGTGCTTTTTGCTCATTAGAGTTTGTTGTGGTCTTATTCTTTTTTTTTTTTTAACCCTGTGGTTGCAACATTCCCATAGGCCTATTTTGCTCTTATAGATGTTGCTGAAGTGGGAAGTGCAGGGAGTGTCTCTAATGTTACTATTCTGATGATATTTCAAATACTGCTGCAAGGCTATTATTTGTATAAATCACTTAACTCAGCAGGCTTATATTTGGGGCAGGTGTCTATATGGGACAGGCCTTTAATTCCTTTTATACAAAAGTGTTACTCAGCAAGAGAGGAAAATACAATCAAATTGTTTATTTGAACCAGTTTGAATATTGTTTACATATTAGGCTTTGAATACTACATTAATTATGTATCATCCATTTGATCTAGCTTTGACAGCGCATCAGAGAGAGAGCAATTACAACAATACTCATGGATTACTTTATTATGAAAAACCCTTTTGATTCTTTTGATCTGTGGACCCTTTTGGACCAAAGAAATATAAGAAAACTAAACAGGTAGCCTAATTGATATTCTGACTTTATGACAGCTTCAGGGGCAGGGAGTCACCACTTTTTTTTCTATCCCTTTTGTTTACCATGCTCATAAATCTGAATGAAATATTCTTTGGTGTTCATGGTTTCAGTAGAATTGAAGTGAATGATTGAACTGTGGAGGACCTAACTAATAAATTTGTGGAGGAGCTAACCTAACTAATGATATGAAGCATGGCTATACTGAAAAAAGTTTAAACATCCATATTTGCATGTGCGATCTATACAGCTATTTAACTTAAGATAACCCCATCTAATTGGGTTGCCAAAAACCTGGTTTTACACATCCAAATAACTTCTATAAAAATGAACTGCTTGGCAACCACACCAGGCCTCTAATTGAGACAGGCCTTTATTTGTCAGAATGTGTAGTCACACCAGGCTAGTACAAGGGACTAGGCTTTTAATTGAAATTTTACGGTATATTGTGTTGAATACTATTAAAGTACAATGAAGATTCAATTCATTTCATTGACACTTTATTTTTTTAACAGTGTGAGAAGAACTCTGCACATGGACAAATCATTTAAGTTAATAAATGGTCCTTATACCAGGCGTATTGATAATGTAGTCAGTTTACAGATCACCTGTACCTACCACACTGCTTTATCATTTCTGTGTAAATTAATGTTTTAAAAGTTTCACACATAACCTGTCTGTATTCAAAAGTTTTCATAGCATGTTTCAACCTAATTTTGCCTTCGCTCTGTCCTGTATAGCATCGGAAGCTGGATGCTGCAAGAGACCACACTCCTCACACCAAGATCTCAAGCAGGTGTGTGTAGACAAATGTCGTTGCAGATCTCTGAAGACATGTCAGTGTACCATGTAACAGAATATGTCCCAAACCTGCAGGGCAGTTGACTTAAAGCCATGTCCATGCCAGTGCAAGGTTAGCAAAGAGTGGCACTGACATGTTGGTCATTGACAGGGTATGTCTCATGTCCAACTAGTCCATTTGGTTTGTTTAGATAGTTAAAATGAACACCTCTGTATCTTAACTGGCTGCACACACTCAACCACACCCACATCTAAAACTCTAACCGTGGTTCTATGTGCGTTGTTTTCTCCACAACGACTTGTGAAGACTAGTGTCAACAAGTCTGTGGCAGTTGTGGTCTGAAGGTTTAAAAGAAATTGGCTTTTGACTAGAAAGTCAGCAGTTCTAACTTTGGACAGGGAATTTATAATTAAGGTGCTGAATGACTGAACTCTCAAAGACCCACAGCGAGGAACAGTGTATGCGTCACTGTGAGGTAGGGCGTTACTGAAAAAGTTTGTTTGTTCTCAGTGACCTTTGTTGGACATTTTATTAAAACTACTGACTAAACATTTAAAGCTTTGATCGTCTGGTAGTTTTCCTCTCAAGCTGACTGCAAAATTGTTCTGCCAGACAGCTGCTAGAAATATTACCTTAATCCACAAGCTCTGTTATCAGTCCACCCTTAGAAATGGCATGCAGGACTATTTGGACAATAACCTTAAATTTAAGTCATGTTGTGTGTACTATAACCCTTGTGTGGTAGATAGTACGTCCCCTTCTTAGCCCACAAGGCAACGCTAACTTGCATATATGTCAGCGTACTCTCAGTTGTGTTATTAAGGATGTGGTGCTTGTCGATGAAGCACATGAACAAGTGGTTCCACAGAAAGAGTTGGAAAAGCGAGTACCTAAGTCACAGCTTTTCCCATAATTAAGGCAAATTATTTAATCAATCAATCATATTGTACGCTGCAAATTATTATATTTTTGTCACTGCTAACTGTCTATACACAGAGAGCCAAAGTAGAGCACAGAGTTAAAGGGTTACAGAGAACTCCTTTTTATGAGTTGCTATATTTCAATTGCCACACTTTCCTGATGGTCATAGTGACATATCAGAATTTAATGACAGGAGACACGGAATGACGGAGATCCATCACCGGCCAAATTATCAGTGATTTACATAGCACTAAAAATAGTTGTATAAGAGTCACTTAACACAAGAACCATTTCCTTAGTCAAGGCAGACATTTGGTGTCTGGCCCATCCATCAAGACAAGCATTAGTTTTTAATTTTATAGTGCTGTCACTAATGCGTTACATGAGCTCGATTTACGGAACATTCATAACACTCACTTGGTTATGTCATAATAGGGTCATTTGAGGCACAGCAGTGTTTTAAGTTATTGCAATTTTAAAAATAAATTTGATTGTATTTGGAGGGGGAAAGTGGAAATCCAAACGGCCAGAACAAAAACAGAAACACCTCGACACCAATGACTTACAAAACTACAATACAGCACAACAAAAACTGACTTAAATAAACAGATTATTTTAGATAAACAATTCTTTAGTTATAGACAACTGTTAAGATCATGGATGGTTACCATTTTGAAATATAAATAGTACAAATGTGGGATAGATATAAGTTGTTTTTTTAATGTGCAAGGCTTATATTGCATCACAAATACCATTCTTTTGAATTATCTGCCTTTCAGTCTCTTCTTCAGGCTTATTCAGACTCCACTAATTACCTGCTGATCAATATATAACATCCAGCATATAAAACTACTCCATATTAGTTAGGTGTAGTCCTTTTAAGAGACTAGAGCCTTCGTTTAGGTTGAATATTGCAGCCAGTTGTTAATTCAGTAGAGCACACTGTCAGAATCATAATCCGAAGATTTCTGAACATGTTGTTGTGCCCATGTAACCCCACTCTCTTTTGCTTTGACCAGATTTGACTCCTTGCGATCTGAACTGGAACAATCAGTGGATCCATTCATCACGGCCAGGATAGAGTTGGAGGAAATACTCGTGAGGAAGACTTTTTCCTTTGGTCCTACATCTTTACAATAGGCGGAAATGTCTCCATCTCCGTCTTATCTTGAGCTTGAGAGATGATGGGTTTTTATTACACACTGAATATTCACTTCTGACACAGTTTTTCCTTTCCTTTGTTAACCGTTTTCATTCATTTCCAGCTGTCTTTTTCCTTTTTCCCAATATTTCCTGTGCATGGCTGGGGGGGGGTCTGTTCTCCTTTTATCCTATTGATCCTGTGTTTTTAATTAGTCAGCAGAGGGCAGCAGTGAACAAGGACGTTTCTTCACCGGATCCTCTACTGACCTGCCGACTGAGCTAAAGAGACAGAAAGCTGAGTGAGTGCAATGTTGAATATGAATGCTAGACAGTCAGTCAGTAAAGCTGGGGTTGAATGAGAGTTCTATGTGATTTTTTTTCACCCACCTAACTGGATGAAAAAACCACGAAACACGTTATGATCAATGGGAAGCTCTGTTGTGACAACTTTTTCGATAACTGTGATGGCATTTGTGTCTTTTCAGCATCCAGAGTAGAGTCATCTTTGAAGGAAAATGAAGACCCTAAGCATTACAATCAAGGTAATTCATTTGGTGATAAATCAAACACTTGTTAACATGAACAGTCTTTTACTGTTCAACATTAATGTGCAGTCATGCTTTTACGTCATAAAGACAAACACACCGACCTCACATTACTGGAATTTAACCACATTGATCACTGAGAGGCTTTATGGCCACGTGCTGAGCCGGGCAGAGGGTTGATCAATATCAGGGGATTTACCGAAGATTAAAGCTGACACACACATGTTTGAAGATAAGTGTAGAAATTAAATACATATTTTATCAAAGGCAGCATTAATTTTGGTCTGTTGGACAACATGAATGTTTTAATAGTTTGGGAGTTTTATAGTGGATATCCACGTTAAGTTATGTGCAGGGTATGAGGCTACCTTCTGCTTGCATCACTGTTTTTGTTTGCAGTATTTCTCAGCCACATCCTCCACTTTGAGAGTTGTGATTGAAACCTTATCTCTAGGTGTTTAAAAGGCTGCAAGAAAACATTTAGTCCCAGTTGTGTAGTTGATTTCAAGATGAGCAGGAAAACAAATGTAGTCACGAGGCCATTTCATCACCAAGGACACCCCCATCCGCTACTAGTTCACTGTTTGATTTGCTGCATCTTCTTTGCTATTTAACATTAACAGCATCAATGGACGCTTGTTTCAGTTCTTCAGACAATCTGCGACCTTTTGCAGAAAAACAACATTTTGTTATGGTTGCACAAACAAGTCAATGAGTAGATTTCCTGGGGATAGAATTAATTTGATTATTTTAGGCACATCTTATGCCTGCAGCGGAGCAATTCTTGTGATCCAATCATACAATGGTGACTTGTGGAAAATGAATGGCGGGTATTGTCAGGAGGCCAGCTTGTTTTCCGATAAGGTTGTTAGAAATTATTTTAATTAGTTCCAGTAAGGGAGCTGGACATACATGATGCATTGTGGATCCACACCCCAGGAATGTCACATTTTTGTCACATGGTGGAGCTGTGAAATTTATCAGTTTTGCATAAGCCTCCTTACAACAACAGACTTCACAATGTCAGGGCAGATAGATGTGGGAGAGAATCGGCCCTCTATGTGCATTGAGACACACATTTTAAGTAAACAAACTGTTATTCAAAGCTGCTGAAGAGTTCTGGCCTATATCCGCTGGGAGCGTGAAATCCAGACAGATGATGCTGATGGTATCTCGAAGCATGATTCTGCTCTAGTGTAAAATGTTTGTTTAGATTCGCTGCTATGGCCTTTAGGCTTCGGGCCCATGTGCTGAATACAAGGCAGGGGAGTGTAAGAAACTCTCTGGACAAGACTGAGTGCTCTGTGAGGACGCAGGATTATACAGTATGTGCTGGTTGTTCCCTTATCTTGACTCCCGTGGGAATCATATACTTACATACAATATTGTGTGGTGTTGAAGTTATCAGAACAAAAATGGGTTTGTCATACCCGAAAATAGCTACAGTTGTGTTATTACTTTATATCTACTCATAAAGTTATTATTGTATTTTTATGGGCATGTTGATATATTACATTAAAGCACTCATATACATACTTTGACTAATTTCCCTGCCACATTAGAGGTTTTCTGAGGTGCACTGTAGTGACTGATTTATAGATTATTTTAATGAACTATTTTCTGCTCATAGACTCGATACTTGGATCCAGAGTCAAACTTTTGAATTGAATTGTCTCACAATGAACAGAAAAAAAATGTGATGGAGGACATCCAACTTAAAGTGAGTGTAGTCATTAGTTCTCTTACTTAAAGGAAAAAGTAGCCACCTTTTATGTGGATGTCCAATAAGTCATTTGAAGCAATAAAAAGTCCTCAGAATGTGCTCTACTGACCAAGAAAGCTACATGTACCAGAATGCATTGCCTGTGAAGTCGGGAACAACATCCAACAAAATTGCCCACGCTGAAATTCAAATACAGCACAATGATTCAGTTTCTGTTGGCATCAGGGGGCACAGTGAGCAAAGGCACCACCAGCAGGTGTTTGCTCTCGGTAGGTTGTGAAGGGTTTCCACCTGCCATATATTCTTGTATGGCTCATGCAGCCACAGCCTCGTCCTCTCTCTGCTGCATTTATTCGGCTGTATCCTCTGGCTTGATTAAATATGGCTGAATATCCGAGCCACCCAAAACACTGTAAAAAAAACCCCTGATCTAATGTAGGGCTGGCCAATGTATCGATATTATCGATATCGTGATATGAGACAAGATATCGTCTTAGATTTTGTATATTGTAATATCATAAGTGTTGTCTTTTCCTAGTTTTAAAGGCTGCATTACAGTAAGTGATTTTCTTTCTTTTATTTTCTGAATTTGACTGTTCTATCACTGTCCTTTGCCAATTTAGTCATTATATCCACATTACTGATGAGTGTTAATCAAAAATCTCATTGTGTAAATATTTTGGGAAAGCACCAATAGTCAACCCTACAATATCGTCGCAATATTGTTATCGAGGTAAGTGGTAAAAAAAATATGGTGATACTTGAGTATCAATACATCGCCCGTCTTTACCGTAAAATGTATTCTCGTCCACAACATCCTCTGCACTCATGTTTTGAGATGTCATTGATGTCATGAGATGTCGTTAGAAATGTAGCTATACATTATATGTTTATATTTATCATTACATTATTTTTATCCGCCTATACAGGCAGAGAGAACACGAAAGTTCTGTTTTTGAGCGGCGTCTAGAGCACGTAACCTGGCTACATATCCAAGCTGAAATAGCCTGTAATTCTTCCTTGTCTCCAACTACGTCACTGTCACATCTTTGACGGCACTGGATGCAGAAAGATCAACACACTTTGCAGCTGAGGACCTAGCTTTCTCGGTCAGTATAGCGCGCACTGAGGACTTCATTGTGTCACTTCACTACATTACTATAAACACTGATTGGACAACCACATAAAAGGTGGCAAAGTTTCCCTTTAACTTAGAAGTTTAGTGAGGTGGCATCTTAGGGTGTTTTAAGTACTGCAACATGATTTCAAGTGACCAATACTTGAGCATTGCACCTGAGCTGTATTGATATGGCACTGGTTCAGGTGACAGTATTTACAAAGATGTCCCTTTAAATTAAGAACACAATTTAAACCTCTGTTGTTGTAAAGATTGCAATTTGTCCCCTTTCCTCTGGGACATCTGGAGTGTGGAGGCAAGTGTGAAGACAATAGCACATAACTGTGGCAAATATACAGACTATTCATAATAGTATGTATAACAGCAGCATGACTAGAGAAGAGTCATAAATTGACTCAATATTGTCAGGTACACAGCAATATCTGTCCAAAGCTTGCCAACATAGGCTACTAGTCTTACCAGAACTCAAGGCGCTATGGCAGTAAAACCGCTGCGAGTGTTACAATTCGTAAGGGTGAGTTTTTAATACTTAAACATTAGGAAAAATTTGATATTTCCTCTCTCATTACATAGTCTCGCTTTAAGCACTGTAAATGTTGGATCCTTGTGTCTGCACTTAGAGGTATGGTAAAAACAAATCTTCCATGGCAGCCATTATACACCAGGAAGAGCCCACGTTTTTACCCCGGACTCTCCGAGGTGCCAGCCCTATAGCCCCCCCAGCACCTCCGCCCTGCCGAGGCAGCTGAGTAAATCCACGAGGACATTTAAACCTTGAAGGTCAATCCTCCAATCTTCTCCTCCTATGTCTTCTTCCCTGCCACTTTCTTTCCCTCTCCCCCCTTTTCCTGCCTCGTCATCCCCCTTTTCCGCCTTACGCCGTGATAGTTAAAACTACTTCTTCCATCACAGTGAGAGTGCAGTGTTGAGAAGCGCTTACGACCATCCTTTAAGGTTAACAAAAGTTTCAGTAAGCATTCTAAAGAAGTCACTCTTGGTGAGCAATCAGGCTTGGGGCGAGCATAAATCCTCTGGGTATAGTCGCGGCATTGCAAATACCCGCAGCGCCTGTATGTGCTGATGACTACAAAATTGAAAAAGAAAGGCCCTAATAATTCTGAGGCAAGTTTCCCTCAGCAGTGGGTATTGATTATTTGTGTGTGGTGAGAGATTTGGAAAATTCAATTAAAGGAGTTGTGCAAAGGATTCATAAATTCAGCACCTCCAACCCGTATCGAGACATGGTTATGTTCTAAATCAATGCTGCACTTCACAATATATTTTCTTAGGAACATAAAAATAAATAACATTTAAACAGTTCTGCTTACTGCAGAAACAAATTTTATTTTCTCTGAAGCCTTTTAGTAACAGCCACGTACTGACTTGTGCACATCTTCGGAGTTGTAACATATTTTTATTGCAGTTTTCCCATAAGAAAATCCTTTATAATATGAATTTTGAGATGACAAAATGAGGAGAAAGGAGACGGCTCAGCAGTGTAAAAATTGATCAGGCCATAGATGGGGCCACGTTGGGGAAGATTTGTATGTCAGCAGTAATGGGCTGTATTAAAAAGAAGATTCCTTAAGATGTCATAAAAGTGATGGGGCTGTGTCGCAGGTCGTGGGCCGCTGGCCCAGGCGGCTCCCAGACTCTGGCACATCAATCCTTACAGGCCTCACAGACAGATGCCACCTACCCACCGGGAGTTTTATGCTTTCTGATTGAACACACGGTTGCAATTAAAGGGGGGAGTTGTATATTAGACTGTTTTGGTCCAAGTGAAGCCGGTGGCCTTCGATCGACACCGTGGGTTGCAGAGTATGCAATCTTTCCTGGCGTGATTTTTGATTTAGTGAATTTCATCTCAGGGTGCAAAAAATATACTTCCTTGTTTCTTTGAAATATTAACATAGTGAGCAAATGAGTGTTTTTTCATTACCGAAAATAGTTGAGGGTTGAATGAAAACGTTATTCAAAGGATAAGATTTTAAGAATGTAGTTAAATTTACATGTAGTGACGTCTTGTCTGTATGTGACACTATTTGTCTCTGCATTTTTTTTTTTCTGCATTTTCCTGCCACTTGTGTTGTCTTGAATATTGCCCAGATTATTAAAGGAACAGTGTGTACGATTTAGAGGGATTTAGTGGCATCTAGTGGTGAGGATTGCACATTGCAACCAGCTGAAACTTCTGCCAGTTAGAGCCGAAGTTTTTTGCAGATGTATTTTTTTCTCTTCAAAGTAAACATACCAGGTGATTAAAACTGCTGAAGCAGTTTCAAGTTACAAATCAGTGTTTTTCCTATGCTGTTTAGCATGTTGCAGACGGGCCACTAGCCCAGCACCTGCTAATTTGTGCTCACCTTATTTCTGATCCCGAGGTTTAAGAGGTTTTTAACAGGAGCCAAATAATCCATAGAAGCCACCTCCTCTCCAAAACAAACTGACGTGATGATTTAAATCAGTGAAAACACTGGATAAAACAGTTTCACGTTACAAATTAGTATTTCTCCAAAGCTGTTGGAGACGGGCCGCAAGCCCAGCACCTGCTACTGTGTGCTCACCTTTGTTCTTTGATAACTTAAAATCCAGACGTTCAGGAGTTTTTTACCAGGAACTGAGGAGAGGGCAGAGGTCTCTTCCTCTCAAATGGACCTGGTGATTTAAACTAGTAAAAATGCAGAATAAAGCAGTTTTATGTTAGAAAGACAATGTTTTTTCTGATGCTCTTGTTGTGAAGGGGTTGCTACCTACAGCGGCCGATGTGAAAATACGAATGGCCCCATTTAGAGCCAGTGTTTGGTTTGCCTGTTCTGGGCTACCGTAGAAACATGGCGGTGCAACATGGCAGATTCTGTTGATGAGTACTTGCTCCGTATATTGGTATTAACTGTTTATTTTACAATAATGAAAACACAAAAGTTCTTATTTTTTAGGTGATTACACTCTAAAGAAAACCTACTGATATTATATTCCATTTCTGCGAGTATATCCCTCTAAATCCTACACACTGGACCTTTAAATAGTTGCTATTTCTTCATTTTAAATAAACACTTTTACTTATTTTTCTTTAGGTTTCATCATTTCTCTTTTTCAGGAATGTGGCAATTGGGGCTACTGCGATATTCTGAAGTCCATTATGGGCTGAGGTGCAATAACCCACTTCAACTCCAATTTTTAAAATTAAATTAATTGTAAATTTTAGTTTAAAAAGTGACAGAAATCCATCTCCATAAATCTTTGTTCATGGAAAACATGCCTCCTGTTAACTCTCTTCTTTATGAACACTCAGTCTTGACAGCGACTGTTGTGTGTGTGTGTGTGTGTGTGTGTGTGTGTGTAATATCACTGGGTGCCAGTGGGGTTACAATCATGTTTTCCTCTCTGATATTCCCCAGGTTTTTGTTAGCGAGGCATCTCAACTGTTGACAGCTAATGGAATTGCTCTTCACCTCTTGTGCGTATGATCCCGCGGAGATAAGGCAGGAAATGAATGTGGAATCTGCGCTGTCAGTTGTGAGGCTGAGACGTCTTGGAAGCCGTCATTCATGTTCGGGGGAAATGTCTGAAACTGTGCGAGCGAATCCTCTGACATGTTAGACCCTGTCTACCCGTCGGAGCCCCTGCCTGGCAGCTGACAAATGTTGATTCTACATTAACCACAATGCTGCAACGCTGTGCAAATAATGTTCTTTCAGATGGCAACCCTCATCCCCTTTATGGCTAAAACTATGCAATCCTCCCCACCTGTGCAGTTTAACACCTTTGAAAAGTAAAGGTGGGAAGGGGGGGGGGGTGGCAAACTGTCTTGCACAACACAGTAGTCTCTTTATTTGGCAGTGCCTGGGAAGGCCGAGGCCTCTCGCTGCCCGAGTCGACCTAAGCAACAGCTGGTGTTCACAGCAACATTTCCTATTTCTGCCTAAGGTGGATCGTGTAACTCTCACTTTATCACCCTTAGAGGCCACGTGAAGGACAAAGCCAGCACGCTCATAAACAAAACTAATGTTTTCATACTGGCCCCTTTGGAGATTGATAGAAGGATCTGTGGTACTTTTAATGGCTCCCTTGCCACCACTGGTACATCACAAAAAATCTCTTACCAGTACCAATGGTTTTCACCAAGGCTGGGATCTAAAACTGGTAGCTCTTCTTACATCTTGTGATAATGTGTATCAGTAATCTGGAGTCCCTGAGGGAGATACTCTTCATCTCCCATTATAACAGATTTAACTACTGTATCTACTTCTTGTGCCTCTAGTCCAAGAGTTAGAGCCACAGACTCCTTTCTGTGGCTCTAACTTTCCTGGAAAAGTAGTCAGAGATGAGGAGGTGATAGGAGCTTTATTTCAACTGTGGCCTGAAAATGAAAAACGACCACTCTCTGGTGTGTCATGATTTAACTTTATCAAACTTTTTTATTGATGATTGTGACATTTATTTATGAGTTTCCATTTGCAAACCTAATTTGTCTAAAAATAGTTCAAACAGAGCAGTGGAAACACAGCCAGGCAGTGTGCTTCATTAGCTTCATTATTGCTGTTCTGTGATAAGGAGTGTGTGATCACACACCACAGTGCCTTACCGGTGTTTATCTGGTTTATATATACTGTAGGTTTTTATAAATAATTAATAATATATTCTAATACGAAAAAAAGAATGCTTTTTTCCATTAGTATTTTTTCAATTTCAATTTGAGTCTATAAAATCTCATGAAACAGTAAAAAATGTCCATGTACACATTTTAAAATTCCAAAATGTTATCTTTAAATTGCCATTTTGTCCAACCAACATACGAAATCCTAAAGATATTGATATTACAGAGATTTTAAAAAGCCTATCCCAGCTGACATTGGGTGAGAGGCGGGGTACACCCTGGACAGATCACCAGACAATCGCAGGGCTGACACATAGAGACAGACAACCATTCACACTCACATTCACACTTATGGCCAATTAAGAGTCACCAATTAACCTGCATGTCTTTGCACTGTGGGAGGAAGCTGGAGTACCTGGAGAAAACCCACGCTGACATGGGGAGAACATGCAAACTCCACACAGAAGGGCTCCCCCACCCTGGGGTTGAACCAGGAACCCTCTTACTGTGAGACAACAGTGCTAACCATTGCACACAGTTTTCTTGTATTATTCAATTAGTATTTATAGCACTATTTAATTTCAATAAACTGCACCAGAAATTATTGTTAATATTTAATATTTTACTCCAGCTGTATAAATTGTTTACCTGTGTTATACTACTAACTTACTACTAATAATATTGGTTTACCTCCCCATCGTAGAAGTGGAAGGTAAATTCCCATTTTTCTTTCTAACTGTATTGGCGTGACTTTATATAAACATGTGTAATAAAAACACAAGCCTCGCCTTTCACACAACCTCTAACTGGCCCCTTGTGTCCATGTCCCATTGTAGTAACAGTTAACTCAGATCTCGGGCTCCCATTTGTCCCTGTGGCTCATTACTGGCTAGCGGCCTGGAGCCTCAGATGCACAGGCAACCCTCACTGACCTGATAACATTTATAGTTGTAATGGATTTTTTTATGCCTGTCATTAACTCGCTCAGAGATTGGAGAAAGAAATTGCTTGTACCTTTTTTTTCTGTGGTATTTCAACTTTATGGCATTATGTTCAGATATGTCACCTTCCATCATCTCTTTTTAAGGCCTGTCCTGTCACTGGTTTTGTTTTAAATGAGCAGGTCTTTTGTGCAGGACCCTTGTAGTATCTAGGACTTGTAATGAATATTTAATGATGTTGAGTAAAAGCTTTGAAAGATATAATTTCTGTCCAATTATTGGCTCTGTCTCTGCCAGACTGTTAGGGGTGATTTAGCAGACTACTTGGTAAATGTAGACAGTTTATGTGAAGCTGCTCAAAATTAAATCATTTTAACAATGTGGCGATAAAACTGATGTTCACTTTAAGTCATTGAGAATTTT
Source organism: Epinephelus moara (assembly GCF_006386435.1). Classification (NCBI taxonomy): domain Eukaryota; kingdom Metazoa; phylum Chordata; class Actinopteri; order Perciformes; family Serranidae; genus Epinephelus; species Epinephelus moara. The sequence continues at coordinate 25,746,211 of NC_065515.1, forward strand.
ATTTATTTTCACAAAAACTAAGTTTGTACAAAAGAACTTCAATGATGGATAAAAATATACAGTAGAAAACCGTTAAAAAAAAAAAAAAAGTTCATGTGAATAATGATCAACTGTCACTGTTGACCTGAGTCCAGTCCCATTCAGTATGTGTTTTAATCACAATACCCAGAGGTGGTGCAAAATGACAGGAACACACAACAATATCATTAAGTCTTGCACCATCACCAACTTTAGTTTAAAAATGAACACAAAATTAAATCAACACCTCTCCCCATGGTCTTACGAATAACTGAACCTTACAACAGGTGTTCCTATTATTGTGGTCACCTCCTGTAGCTTTACCATACAAACACAGAGCTGTCTAAGGTCAAACGTGTTGGCTTCACACTGCTTGTCTATTTGCACTTGTGTGATTAGCCAGCAATGATGTAGTTTGAAGAGTGAAGTCATTGGTCCAAGCAAAAAATGATTCAAGTAAAGACGCTTTGTAATAAGGTTGGACAATGTATTGTTACTATCGATATGACTAGATATTGTCTTAAATCTGGGATATTGCAATTCTACAAGTGCTGTCTTTTCCTAGTTTTAAAGGCTGCTTTACAGTAAAGTGATCTGATCATTCTAGCTGTTGTGGTATTTGTAATTTTGAAAACACCAATAGTCAACCCTATAATATCCTTGTAATATCCATATTGAGACATTTGGTCAAAAAATATCATGATATTTGATTTTCTCTTCATCACCCAGCTCTACTTGGTCACTCAGATTGAGTTTTGGTAACGGGGGAACTGAGTTCGTTAATTTATTTGGTCCAAACTGGTGAAATGTGGCTACCCTTTCCTTTTGATGTCACAGCTCCTCTGAGTTGCAAATTTGTAGTATAATGATATTTCAGCCCAAAAATATCCCTTGGATGAGAATTTGTGTAGGGCTGCAACTAACACTTATTTTTCCTAATGATGAATTTATCTTCTCTACTATTCGTTTGGTCTATAAAAGTTAAGAAAACTTGCCCATCACATATTCTGAGAGCTCAAGGTGATGTCAACAAATCTCTTGTTTTGTCTGAGCAAAGATATTCAATTTACTATGACACAAGAGCAGAACACACAGACAAATTCTCTTATTTGAGCAGCTGGATCCATCAAATGTTTGGCGTTTTTGCTTAAAAACTGACTTAAATGATTGATTATCAAAATAGTTTTCAATTTAATTTCTTGAACTACTTGTTGCAGCTCTACATTTGTGCCTTTTGCACTGTGGACATGACGTCATGAGTGATAGCTTTCATGCACATTTATGTGCCCCATGGTGTAACACTGGCTTCCCTGAAGCATAGTTAGCGAAGAAACAATCTGGTCGTATATATCACTTCCTTTGGCATCGTTCAGTTGTTCTTCTTCTGGCTCTTTCTGTTGGGTGGCTCGCTAAACTGGACAATGTTGAAATGTACAAAGGTTCCCAAGAAGTGCACGAAAGCAGTAGTAGACACCAGCACGGGAAACAAGTCAGGTAGATGTGATGGAGGATCAAGAGCTACAGTCACGACACTCAGACCAGCCATGGCTGCGACACTGATGTAGAACTGTAACACAGAGAGATGGAGACAGAGGGTTTATCGACTGATTTAAATGAGAACTGGGACACAAGATCAGATAGATGTTGACTTGGACTTCAAAAACGTAGGCTGAGGTGAAACAGCTGTGGTCAGGTGCTACTTCAAAGAGACGATACGACAAAGCTTTTCCTTGAGCTTTTAACCACATCACACTGTCTTCATCAGAAATGAATACGCTCGTTTGTCGTGGAGATGGTCCAGTTGGCATCATGTGACCCAGTTATGGAACCTCAGTCATGTGATAACAGGTGGTTGTGTTGTGTATGTGTGGGGGATCGTAACCACTGTTTCTCAAGCATGCCATCTCCATGACAACTGTGCGAATGATTCACTGATAAATACCATGAGATGTGGTTGAAAGATTTGGAAAACCAAATAAGAGGACCTTGAGTTAGGACTGCCTTGTCAAACTACTATTTTTAAGGTCAAGACGAGCCTTTATTGCTCAGTCATTGATAAGCTTTTTTTTCAGTTAAGGTAACAAACTGCAATTGGGATGTCATCACATTGTTTTTCTTTATATCCTAAGTACTCTGCGTGACAGATCATGATTGATAAGCTCTAACCAGCAAGAAACTAATGAGGGTTGTTAAAGGTGCATTCAATGTAGCATAACAAGATTAGTATAGTTGTCATGGCGAGTAAAAATCGTTCTATAATATCTTCTATAGATCTGGAAATAACTTTTTTTGTTCAAGAAATTACCCAGATGACATCATCTGGGTAATTTCCATCAAGGAGACTGAATATTTGAAACCATTGCATTATAAAGTAAGATGTGGGTGTTCACCATGGAAGGAGGGTCTAATGAAAGCTGCACTGACTACATTAACATGCACACAACTTTCTACTTTTAATCTTCTATTAATATAAATATGACAATATTGTGGATTCAATAGGAGTTATGTAAACAGCATATTTGGTATAGATTTTCTGAACAGCGCATTCGGAATATGCGTCTCAATTGGCATTTTTACCGCAGTTTGCGACACATGGCCTCTTGCCTGTTTACCATCTGCTCTGTGTGTTGTCAAGCCAAAAGTTTGCAAGGCTGTGGTAGAGATATATGCCCAAAAGTAAAGCCCACATTTCTGGTCAGAAGCAGAAACACACTTACTTTCAAATACTATGAAAAAACTTGGATATCAACAGGATTTTGGATATGTACAAATATCGCAACGCCGACCTTTTCAAGAAGGTGGTTGGAGGAATGAAAGAGGGAGGCTGTGTGTATATGGTAAACTCCAGTATTTTTGGAGTTTGACTAACACTAGGGGCTAAAATTTAGGATATCTCAGCCTCTGTAAATTGCCAAGGTAACCCTTTGATGCAGACAACTCTTTTACGACAACTTCTTTGAGGTGACTGAATTGATATTCCATACCAGAAACTGTTCCTCGTAAAAACAATGACGAGACCGGGCACCTCAGGCCAAGAACAAACTGTTAGCTTTTCCCTTAAGTTTAAGTGTAACTATAATATCAAACCCAATGAATGATCTAATTTGAAAGAGCTCTCAAATCACATTGCATATTCATCACTGGATGACTCACATCAAACTGGTCATTTGAAAGGTGCTATAAAGAAAAAGAGAGTATCATGGAGCATAATGGCCGACCTGAATTAAGGTCTACAAAACTACTTTTTTACACAGTTGCAAACAGAACTGACAGTGAGATCATTCATGTGTCTATTTGGGCTTTATGAGCCAGAGATAAGTCAGTGAGTAAGATGGAGGAAACACCTCATGCCCACACCCGCCCCGCCACCCCAAACCTATGAAACCTTATCGCCGTCACCGGGGCTTGCTATTTATGCTGCTTGTGTAAATAAATATATCTAGGCAAACCTGTGTTAATGACACGCGCTATAAAAAGACACCTTCCCGTAATCTCTGACACCCTACCGGAGCCCCTGTCGCAGAGGGGTTGGCGGTGCAGCCACTTCAGACGCTGTGGAAACTTAAATAAGTGATAAATAATTCTTTGGCTGGCAGCGGCTTTCATCCCCGCACAGCTTACACAACTTACAGTGGCACATGATCTTTATTTTTACAGTTGGGTATATCTTCTCACACGCTTGCAATTTAGGTCTAGTGCCGCTCTCAAAGTACAGGCCATCTGGGATCCTGGAATCAGCACCATTCCTATTACAAATGCATCAGCTGTGTATCCTCCTCCCCCCGTGTATGAGAGCAAACATGAACCACTAACTTAATCAAGCAGCAGTATCTTAATTTTGTTTACTGTTCGTTGAGTATGAGCCTCATCAGAAGCAAAAGGAAACCATGCTTTAAACTTAAATCCAACTTTGGGGCTTTGTGATTTTGGTGACTCCTTGTGGTGGTATCCAAAAAAGTGGTAGAGAGAAACTTCTGTCAACTGACCTGGTATCAGTGACATGAATGAGCTGAAAGCAACACATAGACTGCAACATTTTTTACTGAGACTGTCTAATTTCTCTACAAACAAAAGCCCATTGCACCAAAACGATTTTACAGATGCTAAAATCAAATAGATATTTTACACTTAGTGGCTTTAAATTACTCCAATGTGCGCACTGCGCAGTCTGTTGATGTAATACTGCCTCCCCTTCCTGTGTTAATATGTATTAAGTAATCTGCTTGACCTTTATTTTATTGGCAGCCAATTAGAGCTCCAACCACAATGATAGAAGTTACCGCCTCTTATACAAGTCTCTGGGACTGCACAGCAACCTCTGCAGCGTGACCTACAACATTTAGCTGATATAAACCATTTGCACTAAGTTAATGTGCTCTTTGCCCCCCAGAAGGACATTATTGTTTTGAGTTCAGCAGGACTGAAGTCAAAAATTTTCTCTATCAGTCAGACTCAGGTGGCAGTTGTGCCGCATGCTGCATGTCTTTTCATGCAGAGTAACTTTTTTCTTTTTGCTATACATACTCAGCAAGGATGAAGTAATTTGGCAAAAAAAAATGATGGGAAAAGTTTTGTAGGTAAGTAAATTACATATAATCATTGTGGCAGCGGCTTTAAAATCCTAACGACACATTAAACGTAGCAATTAAAATGCTACTGAAATGGTTATATGTAACCTTAACATCATATTTAGCCTGGTATCAACACAGATGACCTGCAAATCACAAAGTAGGTATTACACTCTTATTCACTGTACCAGGGCTTGAACCGCACTCACCTTCCATCTTACAATCCAGGCCAGATTCTGTTTGGGTAGGCAGAAGAACAGTTTTTGGTAGGATCCCAGTCTCAGCTCTTCCTCTGAACAGTGCTCCAGTGCAGACAGTAGATAGATGCTGAAGAAGAGGAAGGCCAACGAGGTCACGACATAAGGCACCAGTAGGCCGTCCTTCAGAAGCAGAGGCAGCATGCTGCATGGAGGGACAAGGACAAGAACAATGGTGCATTTACAGTTTAGAAACTGAAATGCTGATGTCACTGTCTAGAGTGATGTACAATAACCCCAAACAGGGCAGTGTATAAGGACTCTTAAGTCTCTTTTCCACTATTTACGTGCAATGTGCAGCTAGAGCTTTGATGCACACGAATGCAACGGAATATGTAAGCTAGAGCTTTGATGCACACGAATGCAACGGAATATGTAAATACACATAGCACAACTTTTTTTTTTAATCTTTTAAATGGATTTCTACACATGTCCAACGGCACAACAAGTTCAGTTATGTGTGCTGAGAAGAGGGCAGCAGTAAACCGCATAGTTTTTATCGAGCAGGCCTGCGCAAGCACTCTGTCCCCTGGGGAGAGATGGCTCTGACATTCATGCCAAGCTTATCTTAGTTTAGCAGAGGGGCACGGACAAGAACAACAGTTGACTCATAGTAAATCGCACATCACCCTAGCTTGTAAAAACCCATCCCCTCACAACAAACCACTCATTCTGATTTTTACTGCGACAAAAAAGCTCCATTCAGTGAGATAAATGTTAAACAATTTGGAAATACATACTTGGTCAATTTAAACAGACTGGCTGCATTCTGCCCTCTTACAATTGCTATGGTTGAGCATCCATTCGGCCAATTAGGTTAACAAAAGATGTATTTCTTTAAGTGGAGTCTGTAGAGGATGTAGATAATGTGAGAGTTGGAGTCAGACTGTACTGAGAGGCAGCTACAGAATGACCTCCTGTCCCCACACACAACGCACACTTAGACAGCAGGCATGCAGACTATGCCGTGTAATCCCCAGATATCCTTATACTAAACCACACGCACAACAATTAGTGCTGCCGGAAGAATTTAACAACAGCTGGTGAAAGTTAGACAGAGCATTTGCAGCACTACTTGTCTTTTCCATTCATGGTCCTCAGCTCAACCCAGATCGTAGATCCATTTGGCTGCTTAGGATTGTTTCTATGGTGTTTGATAGTTGACAGCGGTGAGAAATAAAGGAAGGTGACGTGGAAATGAAATGCCAGATTCAAACCCTGGACATTGCTGTTATGTTGTACTGTCAACTTGGCCACCAGGACATCCCACAGACTCTGTAACTTTTGCTGAACCGCAAGTTACAGGTGTGGAATAAGGATAAATGTTAGAATATAATGGAACACGAGCACAAATGGAAGAGTTATAAAGTTATATAGCATATAGTCATACGTTATAAAGCAAAAAGTAGCATCATTTTGCTAACAGTAGCTACTATAAGCATCGAGTCATACCAGACTACGTAAGGCTGGGGTGGCAAAACCTCTGAATGCATTGCATTAAGAACTTTCAAACTTTAGGATTGTGGGAGAAAAATTGTGTATTTTCTTTTTTTCCCAAAGTTACTTCGTCTATTACTATAGTATAGAATACTACAAAATGCAAGTCCTGATTCTGCCTTGATTGATCTTTCCTAAATGAAAAAGTATTTTGTTTGATTTGTGCACCTCTTAACTAATAGTGAAAGGTAATCGAAATAACATTCGAACTGCAGCAAACATGCTGTGGATGGTTTCATGGATGCCCGCTGTCCGTCTCTTTTTGACCTAAGGGGTCTTCGGCCTGAAAAACACTGAGGACCCCTGACTCACCTGAATGTAGACACCTGCAGGAACCAAATACCCATCAAAGGGAGGTCATTCAGCAGGAGGCAGGCAGGCCTAGAAAAGATGAGAGTTGAATATACTCGATATTAAACACCGTCTACAGTAAGCACCATTAAATATCATATTACAGTAAGAGAGGAAGTGAGGCCATGTTAGGTCGGAGCTGGAAGTGAACTGATGTCATGCGTGTATAATGTTAAAGCAACTGACCCGACAGGACATCCACATAAATCCATTATGGACGGTCTCTCACAAGGCAGTCAAGTGTTTGTTGTGCCGCATCATTTTATATTTGTACATGCCTTTTTACTGTAACTGCACTGACATGTACGGTACTGTACTCCCTAAATAACTTTTACTTGAAAAAAGTAGAAAATGTTTTGTTAAAATTCTGACTTCAGGGCACATGTGTGTTTCTGTGTAGCAAAGCCCTGTTGTTAGTTGAACCTGGGCGACTGCGTCATTGCTAGCCGGTGCTACTTGTACACTGTGCTCCGAGGGGGGCACTTTCCACCGGTCCCCGAGCCCATAATTACAGCCAGTGCTCTTTGGCGATCCTGTTACAGCCCAATAATTGATCCTGCGCAAACAACGCCCCGAGCTGCCGCCTGCCATTCTTTCCTAATCCCTGGACATGCATTACTGATTGATTCAGGGGGACAGGTGGGAGATATAACTCAATAGTTAATAAAGCAACAATCTACCCTAATCTAGATTAATAGATGAGCCCAGATCTAGGAACCAAATCCCTCGCTGTCAAATATATGCCAGACTTCACTCTGTACCTACACTGCTTAATGCACGAGGAGGTAAATGGTAATGAATCACCCACACGTGCACGTCTTTATGCTCATGTGTGCAAGTGCTGCACTTATTCATATTGAGACAAAGGAAGCTGGGAGAACTGATTTTTGTCTGTGCAGAACGGAGTATGATGGCAGAGGTGAATAAGCCCTCAGTTAGCAAGTCTGTACTTAAATAGATCGCTCCTCTGCAACTGTGGGAGCACAGCGGGAGGATGATGTCACTTTTACAGAGTGCTCACGTCTTCGACTCATTAACAACCTGCAAGACATAAACTGAGATCTGAAGTGGGGGAACGGGCGAATGGCTCCTTTGTGAGCAGAAATTAAATCTATACTCATGAATATTTGAGGTATCACTACAAGATGGAAAAAGTGCCATTAATGTTTGTCACATGTCAACGAATCACCTGGCCGGACAAAATTTCAAGAAGTATTACCTCTGTACTTACAAGGCAGCCAAGAGGATGGACTTTTCGTGGACTTGATAGGAGAAGAGGAAAAACGCCAGAGATGAATTGGCCTAAAAGAGACATTGAGATTATTAGTACAACATCTGCTACTGTTATTGACCATTAATACTGTGGATAGTAGAGCTGCAACGATTAGTCGATTTGTCATTCGACAAAGAGTTAATTGGCAACTACGTATTTTGATAATGTTATAATTGTTTTTTGGGGGGGGATGTCTTCTTGGGGTCTGAGAAATTACAGAGGGCATGTTTCACTATTTTCTGGCATTTTATTGAAAAAACAATGGAAAAAATGGCAGATTAATTGATAATGAAAATAGTAGTTAGTTGCAGCCCTACTAGATGGCATACTTATTATTAAAGGCAGAGAAGGAAAAAAATATGCATGAATGAAGGCATCAATAAAGTCACGTTGTAATTGTTTTTAATTTATTTTTATTTTATATATTTTTATATATTTTTTATATATTTTTATTTACTATTTTGAGACAAGATTTTAAAATAAATAAAGTAGCTTTGTGCAAAATTATTAATGTATTTATAATTTAGCCTTCATGTTATTGTCGTTAAAAAACAGGCCTTGTTTCTCTGTGAGGGGAGGCTCCGTACATTCGGCTTGCTATTGTTTTGACATCAGTTGCCACTCACCAAAGCCAGTTTAAACTGCCAGAAAGTGGGCTTGGTCAGGAGTCTGACGCTGGAAGGTAGCACTGCCAGGAGAGTGCAGGCTAAACTGAAAAACAATACAAACATTCACATTATCTCACATCGACACCGTTACATGCAGAAAAATGCTCAGTGGGAGATGAAGTTACTGCAGCAGGAAAAAATAATTACACAGCACAAGACACGTAGAGTATAAAATCAATTTGGAGTCAATATGAATAATTGCATTTGCACATAATTCCAGGCTTCCACATGCTGTACATCTTTCTCCTGTGTTGGTGTAGCTTCATGTATAAAAAAATGACTACAAACCTTGCCAGTTTTAACTGTGTGTTTATGTCTGTGTATATACATTGAGAGTAGAGCTGGGTGGTGACACATGATATTAGATTATCCAAAATCTAAGATGATATCTACTCGAATAATATCAACATTATTGCCCAGCCCTGCACTGAGAGCACAAAAACTGAGTCAAAGTCCATGTATGTGTGCACACTTACATGGTCATTAAAGCTGATTCTGAATGACAAACACAGCTTTGTTTTCAGCCTGTAGCACTAGAAGATAAGATTTTGATATCAAATACAAAGAATCACTATGTCGAAGCAACTGTGGATCCATCTTGGATCTGCTCTGCAAACTAAGACCTCTGCTATGTGGGAAATGACCAAATACTGGCCTCTTCTTAGGGTTAGCAGGCATTAGTTTAACCCTTCAATTGTCACCTGCTGGGGTTGGAGGCACCGGAAGAGAGCGACTATGTGTTAGTGTGAATGTGCTGAAAGGTCGGGCAGCGCCGGGTTAGTTTAAGGCACGAGGGCAACAATGTGTGTGTGTTACGACACAGATAGACAGAGAGATAATGATAGTGGTAGACGGATGGCAGTATTGTATGGTATTTAGTGTGTATGACAGCAAGTGTGTTATGTGTGTGTTATGTGTAGGGCAGGGTTTTGCGGTCCGGAAGGACGTGGATCACTTTTCACAGCTGATCCATTCTATGTACACAGTACGCCCACACCAGAGCATTTAGCAATCCGCTCCCTGTGCCAAAAAGACGAGAGTGTTTTTCATTTGTTTGAAATGCACTAGAGTCAAAGAAGTCCAACTTGATCCCCGGACTTAGCAGTCTGGCAGAAACGTGTCCATGCTGCGAACATACGACCCCTAAATTTAGCGTGCTGGGTCATTTAAGCAGGCTCCACCATGACACAACTGTTTTCTCATTGTAATGGGACAGGTTCTCAGCTTTTAGTCAAAATAACTTAACCGGATACTTCCTGGGATGCTCCGCGGGGTAGTGGGCAGAGAAACATGAGTTAAATGTTTATTACGTCGTCTTCCCTGAGAGCACGATTGATTTGTCTCTCATCCTCTTCATAATAGAGCACATAATTTATAACATTTTTGAAAAGAAAATCAGGTTGATTTATTCTGGGTCTATCTCTGTATATGACATGTTTCAATAGCTCTTTGGGCAGCTCTAAAGACAGCTATAATTTCAAGTTCAGACGTTCCTCTCAAGATGTTTCCTTAAGGAATGATCTTATATCCACTCACTGCATCACAGTTTTCCTTCCCTTGGGCAAGCTCTGCTTTCCCAGAAAATAAAAGGCGCAAAAGCAAGAGAAAGAAGAAGAGGAGAGACGGAACAATACAACGGAAGAGAAAAAGAAACAATGAAAGATAGAGGAGGAAAAAAAACGTAAGAGCTTGTTACAGATTGAGGGATTACCTGAGGTAGATCTGGGAGTCACTGGACAGAATGGATCTGATCTTTATCAGGGTGTTCAAGCTGCACCATGTGTTGGCCACCTTATCCTGTCCCCACACACACACACACACACACACACACACACACACCAATTAGTTAAATGAAAAATTATGCCAGATAAAACCACAAAAACATTTAAAATTTTAACACAAAATAAATTCAGTATTTCACTTATAGGGGAAAGCAAATAAGTGGCATTGCTGTAGGTAATTATTTCCCAACTGAAGGTGCAATAAAAATTTCCCAGAGCATTCCAGAGGGACATTTGTACGTAACCCTCCATCATAAATTACCTCCCCTGTCAGAGGAAGCATGGGACTAATTTGTAAACTCGGGGACACAGAGTCAAGTGTCAAACCAGAGTGGTTTCTGCAAAACCAGCAGACACAGACCAACCACAGAGCACTGCTGAAAAATACATGTCAACATTTTAAACAATTCTCTATACAATAAAGTTTATTACATTTTATAACAAAAAATAAATATTTTTTAAAATTAAACTATTGTACTTAACTGGGGCTGCATGTAACAGTAATTTTTATTATTAATTATTATTAATTAATCTAATTTTAATAATTGCTTTGCTTATAAAATGTAACAAAAAAGTAAAAAATAAATAAATCACAATTTCTTCAAATTATTATTTTTTGATTGACCAGCAGTCAAACCTGGGGATTTAATTTACAATTATATAAAAAAAAAAAAGAAAAGAAAAAATCAGGAGCTGAACACAGATAATTTGTCATTTTCGCTTTACTAAAACTATTAATAAATTATCAAAACAGTTGCTGATTAATTTTCTATCATCTAATAATTTCTGCTCAAAAGAAAAACAGCATAACTTTTTCTCTCATGTTTGTCTGTATCTTTTCCGTGTTGTTTTTGTAAATAACCCATAAAATCAGGTCTTAAATGTCCGTGAATAATATGGAAGATATGTTACAACCTTAATACCAGGCTAAAAGTACTTGCGGTTTATAAGAGATGAGGAGGGCGTTGCTGTGAGATTCTGTTGATTTAAGTGCTTAAGCAGTTGTGCCGGGATCAGATGATATTGAGGCCCAAGCCGCCACTGTGCACTATGATATCACACGTCACTGGGACCGCGTGCCTCGCTCAGCTTTATGATTCCGCTGTGAAGGGTTTCAGTGTGTGGCCCTGTCTAGAAAAAAACTATTTCTGGCCTCCTCATTCTCCTCTGTGCTACAGCTGCTTCCAGCACAGCTGTGTGGATCTTAATGGCAGCCTAGTCAGCAGCACCGGGCCATCCAGTGTTGTGTTGTCTCAGCCCCTTCCCTCTCTCTTTCCTCTTTTCCTCCCCGCTCCAAATAACCGCCAGGGGAATGTTCCTGGACGCCGCCTGCAGGGAACACATGAACGAGGGGGGGGGTCCCCGAGGCAAATGTAAAGAGGGCGAGAGCAGTGTGGCTCCTTCACCTATGATCTAGCATGGAATTTCACAGGGAGAAGCATTTGGTGCCATTTTTGTGAGCAGGCAGCAACGTGAGATGTCAGAATGCAGCTCAGTGGGTAAACTTACAACTGCTCCCGCCCAGAAGCTGCCACGACCACCAGTCACCAGCACTCCTCTTCCCCAACACCCCCTCTCACCCCTGTCCCCTTGTCCAAAGCTTCTGCCTACGTGCACAATTTCACAATTAGTTCAGGACGGCTCGACCCCGCAGCCTCTCGTGCTGTCGTCACAGGGGAGTATAGTGTCTCTCACACCCTGTGTATTATGTTTGCATCATTTCGTTGAACAAATACTGCCACGGCGCACGCTGCCATCTGCTCCCCTGGTAGAATTTTCAATTACTTCTCACATCCGTGACACCTTGTGGTGGGTGCCACCTTGGGGGCCGGGACAAGAGAGAGGATACGGGGTTTCAGAAATGAGAGCTGCAAACCTTGGCCTCTGAGCTGTCAGTCAAACATGCGAGCGCAGAAACACACACAGTTACTTTACCTCTGCTCCTTCCATGACAGCTCTCAACACTGCCAACTCAAGTCTTTGAAGTGCTCTTTCTCGCTGTTCGCTATCACTTTCTCTTTTAATTACCATCATATTCCTGTGCCTCCTTTTCTCTCAACGGCAACCACTGACTGACCACAGTATACAAATGTGTGTGTGCGGCTTGTGAAACAGTCTATCATACGTCAATGCTTTCCAAAGATAAAGTCAGTGGCAGGCAGTTGATACCACAGTTGTCGAATGTGCCCTGATACGCCTTTAAGCGAAGCGTTTGCCCCGCTCATCAGTCCATACGGCTAGAACATGGCTCTGCTATGAAGTGCTGAAAACACCCGGGCTATAAATTATTTAGATTTATCTATACCCTCCTACTGTATGTCCCGAGCCCCAACACCTCCCAGAGATAGAGTGAAACTGATCTCCTGACCTTTCACCATTTTATTCCACTGTTTTCTTTGATCCTGCGGGGTATCCATTTCCCACCGGCTAAGCACTGGAGGGTGGAGGGGTGTTCGCCATGCTGAGAGCATGGAGCACTGTGTAGGGCATGAGGAGTGCAACACGGGTTGTGTTTGACTTTTATAAAAGCACTGGGTACAGCAGAAGGGAGAGGTTTAGCGCGTTTCTACGGCCTCACAAGCAATGGCCGGCCTGTCCTGTGTTCAGACAGGAGAGACGTCAGAGACTGGGCCAAAAGTATACAGGAGGAGCACACGGACTAGAGGCAACAAACTTTATTAAAAGACTCATGTTTCGACACCAAGATAGTCTTCATCAGAGACTCAAAATCATTCAAGTAACCTCTCATTAGGAACTGATCTAGCACCAGCTGGTCACAGCCTCGTGCCTTAAAGTGTTAAAATCAAATTACAGCTTTAACTTTTAAGAGAAATATCACTTCCTCGAAAACAGTGAATCTTCACTGATCCTGAACGAGTAGGCACCAACAAAACCTCCAAGCCATCACCAGGAAATCCTATCATATCAAAAAGCCTTTCTCTGTTTCACTGGATTACAGTTCAGAGTGATCCCTTGTAGTGTTGTCACGATACCAAAATCTTTGTTTCGGTACCAATACCAATATGAATTTCGATACTTTTCGATACTCTTCGGTACTTTTCCTAAGGAAAAGTCCTTTTGGATACAAACCTTTAGAACAATAAATAGTAGGGGTGTAATGGTACCAAAAAATCAGGGTTCGGTCAGTACCTCAGTACGGACGTCACGGTTTGGTTGCTCAAATGTTTCACCAAGTTTGTGTTGACTCGTGTTGTCTCCCTTTGCGAGGCAGACTTTCTCTTGTCTTTTTTCACATGCGCCAGCTGCGAATGTTGATACAGGTGTTGTCATACACACCACTTGTGCAATCTGTGCTCAAATAGGAACAAGAAAGGCGTTTGTGTGCATAATTGAGTAAAATAAATTAACTAAATTAATGAATTGAATCAATTTCAAAGTACCGGTATTTTCCAAATGCAGTATAGTACCTTTTGGAATACTCTAGTACCGTGATACTATTTTAGTACCGGTATACCGTGCAACACTAATCCCTTGCGATATTATGTGTCACAACAACATCCTGGTATAACAGGAATTACAATAAATTAAGGCCATTTAAGAAACTGCTTCATGGGTAATAAATTTACACTAATACTTGAACAAAATGCTAACATTAAAAGGAACCAATTTTTAATTATAATGGATTGGTTGAAGGATCATGTCAGGCGGCTAGTGTTACTAGAAAGGCCTAAAGGACTGTATGAAATTTTCAGGAATGAGGACAGGGCTGAATCCCCAGCATTGTTAATATTGCCTTGGAAAAAAACAGCAATAGCCTAAACCCAATATCTAAAAATAATATTTTAATGAACATCCATTTATAAATTAAGAGCCGAAAAATAAAAGTTAATACAACCAGAGGAAGAGAAAAGCTGCTGGTGAGAAAAATAAAAGACCCTCATCTGCTCTCCAGGAAAAGTCAGACTGCTCTCCCTCCAGCAAAGAGAAAAACAACACATACCGTCCCCCCTTTCTGACCCTCCTCCCCCTCTAATAATTTCTCTACGATCCCTAACTTTTATGAGTGAGTAACAATACTGACGTCTGTGTATTATATTTAGTTAGCAAACGTCTTCTATGCCTAGAGAGCAGCCACAAACAAATGTCAAGCACCTACAGAGTTATTGATACCCAACGCCGCGCCAGGCTTTAGGGTAAACAGATACACAACAGCATGTCTGTTGACTCGTAACATAACAAAATATGGTAGTACATATATTTTTTTTATCTGGGAAGCCATTGAAAAAATCCCCTAGGCTTAGTGAGTCAACATTTTATTTATGCTATGGATGGTATTTGGAATTTCAGGACATTTGATTACTGTAATTACAGTCACATTCTTATTCATACCACCAGAACGGGGTGGTGAGGAGGTTAAACATCTGCACCACCTCAAGGGTAAGTAATGCTTCTAAGGATACTGTGCCAGGAAATGTGCATGTGACCTGTATGGATCATATAATCTCAAGGCCATGCTGGGCTGACATTTGCTAGCCTATATATTTAGCTGTATTGATGTATCAGGAGATATTATCCTCTTCCACTTGTTTTTCTAGATGACGTACTGGGGTTGTGAGTTGCTATTCTTAGATACCTGCCATGACAAGAGTACAAATGGTTTTTTTTGATAAAACTAAAAGCCTCAAAGGCAAAGTCAAGCTGCTCAGATGTGGGTTTTCAGGCTGACTTTTCATTAAGAAGCTCTACTGTACCTCAAACAGACCCCGAGCCACGGGAAAGATCCTCCTGACCACCTGCATGGCCTGACTGGGGTCGGACAGGAAGGGCAGCCAGCAGAGGGCAAAAGTCACCAACACTGTTGAAGCAATTCTCACCAACAGGAAAAGCCTACGTGAAGAGGGTCACACAGAAAGACAAGCATCGTGTCTGAGGTACAGATATACTATGAATAATGGAAAAAAAGCACACACTTCCTAACAGAATTTTCACATTTTATAAACTTAAATTTGAAAAAAATTAAAATATTGACACTAGCAAGTTGCTTAAGTTTGCCTTCCTCTACTTGCACTCCTCAAACAATAAGTACACACTGTCTGCACGTCCTAAATTTGGGATTTGACCCTTGTGTTGAGGAATGCAGTGAAAGCCATGCATCAGCTGAAAGTCTTCGGTGTAGGTCAGGCTATCTTGTCAGCTGTAACTGTGAAGCTGCTGGTTAAGTTGCACTCACAGCATAGCTGAGGAGTTTGGGCATGGCGAGAGTGTCATCTGGACATATCTCCCCCCCGGCCCTTCTAATCCAGCTCTCCATTTGCTACTAAATGCCCTTGGTACATTGTTACTAGATAAACAGACACTGGACACACTAGTAACAGCATCCAATCTGATTACCTCAGTCATTCTGCGGCTCTCCTGAGGACACTGCTCACTTATAGACTGACATTACGTATCTGCTTTGAGCACTTGGCTGACGCTTTTTACGCTGTGATAAAACAATGTAACCAAAACAATGACATGGTTGAGTAATCATGGCTTCAAAGACACAAAATTATTCTTATAATAATCCTCTATACTAGTGATTGCTTTACTGATACATTTACTGACACATGCATTTGACTGTCTCCTACTTTCCTTTCTTTCAAGAAGGCAGGAAATGAAAATGTTAAATGTTGCTCTCCCTTTCCCCCCATTGCTTTTTATATATTTTCTAATAAAAGCTGATAGTTAATTGTTTGAAACATACAGTTTCTGCCACTCCAAGTGAGAGTAGTAGATGAAAAATTGAGACTAAGCCTAAAATCTAGAATCACTGTGTCTTGTATGGATTCATATATGTCACCGATCTACCACAGCTACAGTGAAATATAAGTATCGAACAACAACATGCAGTCATCCCATCTATTTAAGGGGTATGATTAAGGGTACCTGACCCATCTACTTGTGCTGTGTGGGTAGGCTGGACAAAATATGTTGGAAACTACTGCTCAAATTCCTTAAAATGTAAAGAAAACAATGTTATAGAAGGAAAAAAAAACACAAGACACAAAAAACAGACTCACCCTCGCCCCATCAGGCCCAGTTTGACACTCTTCCCCAGCAGGTAGCAGAAGAAAGGCAGAGCATGGTACAGCTCCATCTGTTTGTAGTTGAGAGCCAGGCAGAAGGCCACAGAGCCAAACACGTCCCAGCCCAGACCCAGAGCCAGAACTCCCCACAGAGCAAAGCCCAAACTCACTGCATTGTACCTGTTTGAGTTAAGGTTAATATTGTGCTGGAAGTGTCTCCATGTAGACAAGTAAAGGTAAAAAGTACAATGTGCTGGTATGGGACAAGTACATTGGAAAACAGCGGCTGATTCAGGGTCAGTCCAGTTCAGATGCTCAGTTTATTCATTAACTCTTTCATTATTGTGTTTAATTGTATCTGAATAACAACTATTTTCAAAATTGTTTCATCATTATATTATAAGACAGACGGCACTGCATACGCGAAAGATGTGTCCCCTGTCAGCTAGTGTTTCTTTCCAACTAATCTCTAACAAAAGAGCAAATCCATGAGGGACAAAGACAAGTGATGTGCAACAATGGCACATGTAATGTCTTAAAGTTGTAAACAATCTTATATAATGTTGCTGAAGGGTGAAATATCCAAATATTTGCTTTATATTGCCATTCAGGAGACACTCATTTAGTGGCACACATCTGAAATAACAAATTTACAGTTTTTCAAAGTATTTTAAATCCTTGGAAACCCCTATTACAATTACAATCAATGCAACTCAAAGAGCTACAAAGGCTATGAGGAACTACCTGATATAATACTTACTTGGCAATGAGAAAATATAGTGTGTATACAGTAATATTTACTTGATATGCTGCCACTATTAGTAGGTCAGTGTATCCCAGGAAGTCATCAAATGACATCACAGTGAATTAAGAGTAGGAATGAACCTGCACAAAAAGGATACTGGAAGTGCCCATAGTCTATGAGAATTAGGCCTGGGTAGAGAAGGAAGCAGAACAAAGTGGAAACCTAGAAAAAAATGACATATTAGTTTTAAGAAGGTAAACATAACTATAATCTAAATACAGTCAACTGGTTATTAGTATACCATGATGCAAGTTATGGGTTATGTCATGTTTGCATACAGAAGGGAAACATTTGCATCTAAATATTTTTTTTCATATATTTTTTTACATTCCTTTCTAGCAACTGCTTATTCATACTTAGGGTCATAAGGTGCAATGCTGCCTTTTTACAGTCAAAGCTGGAATGTGTCTATTGTAGCTACTGATCTTGTAATAACTGTTTGATCATTTAGGACAGTCAAAACATTACAAAACATCCTCCTTGATTGATTGTACTCTAAAAACATTTATATATACCAACCTTCCTGGTAAATATAATGGCATCAAATTATACTGCAATAGTAACTTCATAATTCCCCAATTTGAATAACCAGTGCTGTGATCAGTCTTAATAAATGTGGGTTCCCCAGACAAAGAGGAAAAGGTGTCTCATTTGGATCTTTAGAGGAAAAAACTAGTAGATGTCATGACATAGTGTGTTACCAGTGTGTTACCTTTTTTCTCGAGGAACCGTCAGTGAGGTAGAAACAGTATAAAACTACCGCAGGGATGTATATCAACAAGTCTGCCACCAGGACTGAAACAGAACAAAGAACAATATTATATCATATAGAGCCTGTAAGTAAGTAAATGATTGTAAAGGTTCATTGAAGTTTTTTGCTGTATTTTCTCATGGTTACTGTACCTGTAGCTCTCATGAATAACTTGTGCGCTGGGCTTTCATAACCTCTGGATTTGTGGAGCTCCACCCATTCAGGGTTTATTGTCTTGGCTCTGTAGGAATATGTAGTAACAGTATAGGAAGTATAGCATTTATAATCCTTAAGACATGGCTTGAATGACAGGCAAGGTGACCTGCTTGTGAAATATCTGTGCACAGGGTATATAGAATAGAATACAAGAGTAAGCAGAATAGCAATGCTGTATTAAAACTGACATATTATGGAAAATCAATCAATCTCTCTTCTTCAAGCAACATTCTCTCATTAAAGAGATGTCCTGTTAAATGTACTTTCTACTTACATGAAGGCACAGATCAGGCTGTGGTAGGCAGTCAGAGGTGGATAGTCAAGGCCCCAGTAGTTCAAGTCATTCTCAGTGGTGTTAAAGTACCTGGATGAGTACAGATATAACATATATTTATATCTGAAACTGCAAAAGTGTCAGAACAATTCACATTACAAGGGGCTGCAGCCATGGTGGGAGACCTCCTGGATCGCTTCTAGATCCCTTTTCAATGTTTAACAGTGCTCAGAGAATACGTATGCAACATTAGTGTTATATACATCCAGTTTCAGCTTTAATTTGGCCACTTTATTGGTAATATTCTGGCTCTTTTATTATCCAGTATCTGTGGTCTTGTGTATATGTGACTCACAGAATCTACTCTCACAGTATTGTGTTTTAGGTCAGATTTGTACAATACTTCCAGTGCTAGAGCTCCTACTCTTCTCATATGTCTGAACGAGTTTCTCAAACTTGCTCCACTGAGTAAACAAACTTCAGACTGACCATTCCTTGACAGGGAGGTTGTAGGTCACCTCTTGCCAGTGCCTTTGAGCTTCATAGTCGCCAAACATGGGAGGTTTCCCCGCCCCTGGAGGAGAATCATTCAGCTGTTAGTCTGATGAATGGGAAACTACATCAGTGACTGACAGCATGTAACCACACACACACACACACACCAGACTGCTCGAGCCAGTGACTGGATGCTCTCCGCTAACAGCAGCAGTCTGATACGTGTGCAACTACTTCCTGTCAGTTGTTTAATGAAAATAAAATGAGCCACACTGAAGTGAGCAGCATTGTAGCAAAGACAGCTGCAGCATGTTAACGTTAAACTCCACACTCTTCCTACCTGAATATGAGTTTAACGAAACACCCCATCTCACAACAACGCCGAGCAACACGGAAATTGATACGAGACTCCACGTTTGCATAATGTCGACCGGTAAAATTAGCGCAAAGAGGACAAATGAAAGCTAAAAAAAAAATCTGTCTGCGTTAGAAATGTCTACATTTCCTGTTTACGTCATCGTCAATGCTTCGTTGCGCGCTCTCATTGGGCACTACACGCTGACGTACTCCGAGAGCCATGAGGCGTTCAGGAACACCAAGAGAAAAACGTCATCTTCTCTTTATCGAGCCATCGCACCATAACGGAGGCTAGAATAATTTTGTCAAACGTGTTTAAACTATTGTAGTAACATATAGATAAATATTTCTCTGATGAATTGTAATAACTGGCCATATAATTTGTGACTTTAACCCTTTTTGGTTAATCGTTTTGAATTGAAATTGTCAAAATTCCCAAATACATGAATGCGACATCAGCTGAAAGGAGATTTATGATAAATTGATGGATGTTGTCCATTATTAAAGACATATTAGTCATCTAATACCTTAGCAACTTATAGCTGGTGTTAAGTTCAAAGGTCAGAATTGGAGGTAGTGTTTTTTTATCCAGCGTTTTCAATTATAAAATAATAAGGCAAACTAATAATATAATACAGGCTGAGGAACAAAATGTGTAAATCGGACTAACATGAACTAATCTCTGTAAATACAGCATTTTTTTGACCAATATATTTTTGAGATGTCTCCAAAATAAAAATGTAAATTATAATAACTTTAAGTAAAACATGTGAGCTATGTTCAAAATTCCAAAGGTGCTATCTAAAATAAGTGTTCACCATCAGCATAAGATTTTGTGAAATCCAAAGGTTTCATTTTTCTGGAAATCAGGAGCAAATACCTATGCTGTCTGGCACTTTAAGTATTTAGTGAAATGAATGGATGACAGCTGCTACATGTGGAATCATTTAACTAATTTATTTTATATTTTCATTTTTATCAGGAGCACTTAAATCCTTGTTTTGACTACATGTGTGTGTGTGTCATCTATTTTTAAGCTTAATGGCAACATACCATGACATGGCAACATCCATTCCATGTAGTGAGCAGCAGAGGCTCAGTTGTCTCATGTGTAATAGTTTGTTGTAACCTTCTGTATACAGATGTGTGTACGGTTATACAATGCAAGCCTCCCCTTGCCCTCCCCTCACAATGTAAATCTCAGCCCAGGGGCATATTCTCCTCTGTGACCTTTTCTTCTGTTGACGCCATCGTCTTTGCTCCCAAGGTGTTGGGATTTGTTGGCTGAGACATGTTCCTTGTGGTTCCGGCATCAATTATGCATAAATAATAATAACCTCGGACAACTGCTGATTTGCAATGACACTTTCATTACAACGGCAGCAGCCTATAACTCACTGGTACCCATTAGTTATTAATGCCTGGCCACGCCAGCTTTACTTTGTCATTTATTGCTTCATCTCTATGCCTTTTTAAATATTCAGTAACTGCTGTACCTACATTTACTGTCTGTGATCTCCGCCCAGGAGAAGGCTATAGCTTGTGGTGGAAGATGACCTAGTTATTATGGAGGCCTGGGCCTTGCTTGCCAATGCCATTGTAGTCTATCATATAAACAGTCAAGTTCTCTAAAGCAAGTCAGACTTGATCTTTTCTGCTGTTATGTCACATGTAAACATAAGAACATATAAAGACCCTTAATTTAAAACTCACTCCTTTTGTTTTAAAAATGTTTTCTTATCCTATATTGACACTAAAAGTTTGGGGGTTGTCGAATTCATGAATTCTGAAGACATAAGAGTCCTGACATTCCTTCTTCACTACAGATATGCTCTTAATTGCACCCTCAATGAATTGTTTGGAGAATCCTGCAGTATTCATAGTGTGAATATAATCTTATTTCAGCTCTGTCTGAGGGTTTGAAAGCCCAACTCTCTCCCTATTCCAGAGGCACTTGGTGTGAAAGTCTTTTTCAGTGACACTTGGCATGCCCTTTCTGATTCTAAGGTCAAAGGTAACACATTAACTCCTCCCCTCGAAAAATGTTAAGTTTTGACTTGTGACATCAGAACATCAAGCATTTCATTCTCTCATAGACAAACAGAACACTCCTATGACACACTTGGACGTGACAGTGAAACTACACAGACAAAATCTAAATGTAAATTACTTTAAAAGTTCAACCATGACTTTAGAAACTAAAGTAAGTCAACAAACACTCCTCATGTGGCTTAAAGGTTGAGATCGAAGTTGACAAAATTGATCTTTCCATGAAAATTGGATGAACATTATCCATTGATAAAAATCCTCTGATATGATCACAAGCTCCAGGACTGCTAATGAGCGTGCCTTGTGGTGGTGGATTAAGGTAAGCAAGTGTGCATGGGCTTTTGAGACTTACAGTATCAGTGGATTCATCAGCTGCACTTGAGTCACTCTCATGTGCATGCTGCGGGTGGCATAAGCATTACATACAGTACAGTTGTATACTAATGATTAAGTGTGTGGATGAAGGGCTGTTTTTATTTGATACCTCCTTGTCTGTGCATGTAACTCATAGTTTACTGTCTCCGTCAGCGTTCAGGCAGCTACTACTTATCATATTCACAAAACAGATATGCAAACACTCAAGCATGTAAATCACTAATACTTTATTTTGTTTAAGGTCGATCACATAATCCAGTAGGGGTCTTTAGGTGAAGTTTCAATCATAATGAGCCCTTGTGGTTTGCTATAATTTCGTAAAAGTGTTTGTGTGAGATCTTTTCATTTGTGAGTAAATTTAACCACACTGAGAAATTAAGTTTATATATAACCACTGCTTTTACCTCCTTTTCTAATAAGTCAGGTGCACTGAAACGCTGTCCAAGCATGAGTCCTGACACAACGGATAAATGAATGAATGTAATAAGTAAACTGTGGGTAGAATTGTGGTAGAAATGTTCACCTTTTCAACAGTCTGTGCATTTGTTTTTCCTAGTTGAATGTACAGTTCTGCACGTAAGACCAAGGATGCATGGTCAAGAAAACAACAGCACGTTTATTACATCCAGTATGTGTAGTGACATATGCTTGCTTACTCTTGTATTTACATTTTTCCAATTTTTGTATTCAACTAGGGAAAAAAATTAGAAAGAAATGTGGGCTTTGGCACAGAATGATAACCTTTGTGGAGGTCAAATTTTCCGTCTGCCTTTGGGCCACCTTATCAAATTAGTTTACAGCAAACAATTGTATCCTCATTTTTATGACTCCTTGTGTTCTTGATATCCAAAACTTTCCCAAATTTTTGGTATGTTCCTAAAAGACAAGCCCTCCACTGATACTGGATCTTGTAAAAACTGAGTGTGTTTTTGCACAAGAAAATCCAGATACTATATTTGAGCTGTGACCATATCATAAATGCTAGGATGCACTGTAATAATTGTAACTTGATAATGCATGCAGGCAAACTGTAACCTACACCATAGTGGATATGGATGTATATGAAAAGGTTAATGTTAACCACTTTCACACTGGTGTGTAAAACACCAAGACACATTCTCAACAAAAAAAAACTTGTTAAAATACCCATCCAGCTCAATATAGAAATGTCTAAATTAACATAAATTCACTGTCATGTTAATTCAATATTGGCTAATTTATCAAAGCTCTTCCTGCTCTATCTGAGCTTACTTCATGTGTAAATAAATCAAGCATCAAACTCACAATGTGGACTTTATTTATAAAAGACTGTGCTTGGGACTAATAAAGACTGGCTGGTGGAGCTGTGGGAACCTCAGTCCAGACTTCTCTCCACCTGTGCACAAGCACGTGCAGCTGCATAGGTCATTATCGAGTGGGTGCGCGCGGGTGTGCGGGCGCGCGCGACTGTTTGCTCTTCTAATGAAGGTATTCGTCCAATCAGGAAATTAAATTGGTGGCGAAATGATGACGTCAAACATCAAAACTGGCTTTGTTTTCGATACAGCAATTGATAATGGGTTAAAAGCATAAATGAGCAAACTGATGTAAACTGGAAGGCTACTTTTTTTGGTTGAGAAAAATAATTATCCATCACACACTTAAATACATATTTTAATATGTAATTATCTGGATTGTGAAGGCTAATATTTTCAAAACAGTTTTTGTGATTTTGTCCAACTGAGGTCACGTGGCTCACATGCATTTCAAAATTGTATCTTCACATAATCTTCTTAAATTTTAAATCAACCTACAGCTGTAAATAACATCAACAATTTCAATGTTCAGAGATAAATGATAGTCCTATCTGCCCCCCAAACAGCACTAATTATAGGCTATATACTTTATCTCAGTATGTTTTGAAGCAGTAAATGCATTGACATCACTGAGGCATATGGATGCAAATATTTACCATATTCTTGTCGCTTATAATTATTATTAAAACACTATTGCCAGTGAAAACTAAGATATACATTTATTTGATCCCCTTCTTAAAGCAAAATCAGCATATTCCATTAAATAGACCTATATATTCTAAAGTTTTACCCAACTTCAGTGATTGGAAAAAAAAAATATATATATATATTAACTGGGTGTGTGTAAAGATTTATCCTCCATTTTTTCAGTCTTCTTAAATATTTTTTTTTATTTCTCATATCCCTGATGAAGAGCCAAAGGTGTCAGTTAACGCCCCCTAGCGGCGTGAATCTCTCCCGAGGTGTTGTCAGGCTGCAGTATCACCGGTGCAACATCACACACGGAGACATCACACTCTGCAATGTTACCGCATGTGAGCAGGGGAGTTTGTGGAGGCTGAACCTGCACCTGTACTCACACACATGCTGTGATGGAAATAAATCGGAGATGAAAGTAACTGGTATGAACCTGTTAAACAAGTGCTAAATTGGCTTATGTTTTCTTCAGGATTTTGTTTGCCAAAGACACATTGCTGCATGCTTTTCAATAAGTAGATGATATTGTGTGACTGCACTTGACTGATCTCTGGTGGTCTCTCTCACACCCCCTTTCAGCTGTCTCTAGAGTATTTCATACCTACTTCGTTTAGAAAATATGAGGAAAAATATAATGACAGAAATCAACAAGACATAATTTAAAATCCTGTAATTTCTGTACATATATTTGTATATTTCCTTCCTATAATATGTGTTTCTATTAGAGGAATAATCAGCGCGTAAAAAGCCAATAATGTGCCTTGATGTGACAAACAGGGTTTGTTTGGCATTAAAACGAACTTTATTATACAGTGATAATATACTGTGCATTTCCAGTGCTATTGGCATCTATTATTAATGCTAATAGAATGCTAATAATAATAATAGCCCAGCGCTGATAATAATGAATGAAATGCCGCGGTGACACCGGAGAAGCCTTTTGCATCATCAGCACCTTCTTCGGTGTCTGAGAGTGAATTGAAGCAGAGAGAGGCTCCTTTCTCTTTCTCATGGGGATCGGATAAATATAGCGCCTGTAACGCCCCCCCCCTCACCCACCACCACCTCCACCCCCCCAACACATACACTAACACACACACCAGCCCGATCACCATTTGCTGTTTGTGTAAAAGTGATTAGCCAGACACAACTGCGAAGCTGTTACCTTTATAGAAGCCAAGCCGCAGAATATCCTGTAAAACGACCCGAGCAGTGATGTCATGCTGAATTAAAAGGTGTCTAAACCGTGACCTCCAGTCAGAGATCATTATCAGGAAAACAAGCATAAATATAGCTTTAAAAAAACAATTACAGCGTTTAATTATTTACCACTGAATGTTGACGAGTTTGTCTTCACATTTAAAATATCTGACTTAAAAGATTTTCGCAAATAATCAGATTGGAAAACACATTTATGTTTGATTTCACTAAATGAGTTCCTTCTTTTCATATCACCCCAGTTTTCACCTGTTATTTATTTTAAATTTTTATATAGATATATGTTATTTTTTCTTAATTCTTTATTACTTTTTTTGAGGGCCAACCAATATCATTTATTATAAAGAGTAATTCCAAAAGCATTTCTTTATGATCTCGTGATAAAGTTTTTGAATACTGAAAAGAGTCAATACAATTATTGACTGCTTTGCTATTGCCGTGAAAATATAATTTCCCCTTTCATTCGGTAAATATAATTATAATAGTATTTTTAGGAATAAAAATGAAACATGGAAAGGCAAATTTAAAAATACAGACTTTTAAAATCGTGACAGTTTTAATGATAATAATAATTCTTAAGCCTGAAAATGACCTATTAAATTTAAGCACTTAATAATCCCAAAATAAAACAATTTTATAATGTCTTAACGTCAAATTAAAATTAGATTTTTTTTTTGGTCTGCATAGCGTCAGATGTTATTTATATAAAAAATAATATGCTTCTCAATAAATCTGTTATCAAACAAGTTATGAATGTTAATAATGAAAAGTGATTATCAATTATTTCTCAAATTTATTTACAAATAAATTCAGTTTACAACACAATATAGCTACATAGAATTACATATATTTGTTTTTTTATTATTATAAACAGACTATTTTTTTCAGAGCTTTTTGTGTTCTTGTATGAAAAGGAAGCAGAAAAGTGTGTCCAGTTGAGCTTCCGATACTACAAAAAAGAAAATGTAAAATAATTATCACAGGTCGCAAACAGGAACAAAAGAAATAAAGACAGGTAAAACCATTCTTTTTTTGTCTTTTCTTTTTTACAAATATTTACAAATATTACCTGTACAGAAATATCTCCTTTTTCTTTTTCTCTCTGTGTGTTTCAACAGTCTTTACATGGCTACAGGGTCCAGTGTTGCCTATTGATTTGCTGTTCACACTTCCCCCCGTTATAATGTCTCTATAGAAAAATAAGAGTTTATTTTCTCTTGGTTTAAAGTCACTGTGAAGGCCATTTGGACACCGCCGCCGCCGCTGCTGAGGGTAAAACATGTCCAGATATAATATTTGACGGTACACTGAGGATGGGAGCGATAGCGGCTGAGGTCCGGGTCAGAGACAGGGACTGCGCGCTCAGCAGGGCCGACTGAACGGTCACCGGAGGCCGCAGGAAAGCAGCGCCCGGTGACACCGAGGAGGCGCTGGAGACCCCGATGATGTTCTCTATACTGAACGACGGTCTGTTTGAGGGCTCTGATTTGATCATGGACGCTGTGCTCAGACTGTTGAGCTGAAGTTGAAGACTCGGGCTGAGCTGGGAGTTGAACGCTTTTCTGTTCAGCTCCGCCGAGGACAGGAGAGGGACGCCCGGGGGCAGCATGGGACCTACAGGGGGGATGTAAGGGTACTGCAAAGCCGCCGGATGGGAATAAGCAGCCGGGTGGATCCCGTAGTGCCTCCCGTAGGGGCCCCCGAGGCTGTACGCACCGAAACTTTGCATCATGAGAGTAGTCTGGTCCCTGAGCATGTCCGGCTGAACTCTCTTGAACCTTTTCCTCCTCCTGAGGAAGCTGCCGTTGTCGAACATGTCCTCCGACGCGGGATCCAGGGTCCAGTAGTTGCCCTTACCGGGGTTGCCAGGCTCCCGGGGGATTTTCACGAAGCAGTCGTTGAGGGACAAGTTGTGGCGGATGGAGTTCTGCCACGCCGGGAACTTCTCCCTGTAATACGGGAAGCGGTTGCTGATGAACTCACAGATCCCGCTGAGGGTGAGCTTTTTCTGTGGGCTCTGGAGGATGGACATGGTGATGAGGGCGATGTAAGAGTAAGGCGGCTTTACCAGGCTGTTTTTGGGCTTCTGGATCCCACCTGCCGTTGCGCTCTGGTCTTGACCCTCTCCCTTTCCGGTGCCCGTCTCTCCCTCCCCGGAGCTTTCGCAGCACGGACTCCCTCCACCGGACCTCATCTCCTCCTTCTCCACCTCGATCTCATCTTCCACCTCCTCGTCGCCTGCTTCCCCTCGGAGGTCGTGCAGGATGCCTCCCACTGGGCTGTCGCAGTCGCTGTCCACCCTCTCCATGCCCTCCTCGTCTCCCTCGCCCACCACGTCGATATCCACGTCCTCTGCTGTGAGCACAGTTTGGCCGGACATGTCGCTGGCTCTTTCGCTGCCTCCAGACAGGGTCATCTCACGGCTTACTTACACTTTTTTAAAAAAGTCTACCGGAGCCAAAACCACCGAGCAGCCGGGTGTGTTGTGGAGGTGAGACCAGCGCGGTCAGTGCGCACACACGGCGGGTCTGCTGGACGTCTGGTCGCCCTCCTGTCAATAGGTCGGATGTCTCCAAAATAAATCTAAATGCGGTTGAACCGACAGCGAGTCAGTGAAGCCAAGGGAACTTCAAGTTCTGCGAATATTTCTCCACTCGGTAAGTGAGCAGGCCTGTGGAAAGCGGCGACTGTTGCCTCGAAGTTGTTTGGAGACGTTTTGCGCTCCCACGTCCCCTTCTCGGCGCGTATATTTCCTATAGGAGCGATATTTGGAGAACCAAGTCGAGATGACACATGCTGCTTTTAAAGGCCGGAGCTTTTAAAAGGGACTGTCTGATAGATTACTTTTCCCAGTATAAGATATACTATCAGGACACGTGGTTCGGTGACGACAGACGCCCCCTCTCCTCTCCTCCCTCTCCCTCCACCCTCCTCTCCTCTCTGTTAAACCATGCAAACTGGAGTTGTTTCATGGATTTGTCAACAATGGGACATCAGCAATGCTGCTTTCCGCTGATTTCTGTGTTCGTCCGTCATAGACCATTTAACGGTGGCAGAGGGAGGAGGAGGAGGGGGAGAGAAAATTGGTCTGCATGATTGAAAGATCTGATGCGCATT
The DNA here is from genome assembly GCF_006386435.1 of Epinephelus moara. Taxonomy (NCBI): domain Eukaryota; kingdom Metazoa; phylum Chordata; class Actinopteri; order Perciformes; family Serranidae; genus Epinephelus; species Epinephelus moara. The sequence goes on from NC_065515.1 coordinate 25,774,298, forward strand.
AACGTGGCTGCGTAAAAACAACCCAAACCTTTAACTTTGCTAATACAAACTCTGCTGAAAGCTGCAGAATGAAAACGACGACAGCTAAGTTCACTGAATCCTCCTTTAACTTCTTTTATTTCTTCACGTTTGTTCTTTTATTGTTAAATTGTGCATGCGTGGATTTTTTAAACTAGTTGCCGTGCATGTTGCTCTGCGTAAAGTCTACTCTGTCTGTGCGTAAGGATTAAACATTTTGTTTATTTGGTGCATGCCTTGATATTTCCATCTTTATAGCCCGCCGTGTAAATCCAAGCTGCGAATGCAAAGCATGAATTCAAGTCTATTTATTCCCGCAGGATTAGCCGAAGGTGGGAAGAATATTGAGCAGCAGCGGCAGCAGCACCACCGGCGACAATGAATGGAGAGAATAAAGAATTTCCTTAAGAGTTTGGAAGAGGTGCTAACGACCCCAATCATGGCGTGGTTTTACATTTGAAAAAAGTAGGAAATGCAGGCAGCGGGTGAATGCAAAGAGAGCATTTATTCACAAGCATGAAGGTGAGCGGTGTAGGCTGGGCTCAGGGAGAGGATGTCGGATCCAATGCAGAGCGCTTCCTCCGCTGTGTGGGAACATTTGCGAGGACGAGCGACAAGATATTTCAGTTAACGCTCAAAGCGCGTGAAGAAAACCTGCAGTAAATTAACAATATGAATATAAACCCACATCTATTTTTCCCGGTGTGCCACAAGCCATTTAAACATTCAATTGATTTTATCGGAAGTCTTTTAGCAGGTTAATGAAAATATCTATAATCAATTTGTGTCAAAGCTTTATTTAAATAAATTAAAACATATAAATAAATTACAAATAAAGATACAATTTCTCAGATAGAAGCTAATTTCTATTTTAATTAAAACCACCATCAGGTAGAATACAATTTAATTCAAGAAATTTTATTATTATTGATATTACAGCTATTCCTACATTTAAATAAATCACACCTATCACATATTAATGACATAAGTACAATTAATTATCACTTAATTCGGGGAAAAAAGAATATATCTCTAAAAATAACACATTTTCATGACTGCCTTTATTTTTGCTTTTAAACCCCATCAGTTTTATTTCAGTATCTCACAGTTTTGCGGGAGTAAATCTGATCCTTTAATTGCCTGCAGCAGCGCACAGAGGCGCTGCTTCACGCGCCACCTCCGACACCTCTGCTCTCGGGATAAAAGTGGGATTAATCAAACGCTATCATTAATAATGCGCGTATGGGTCAAAGGAGGGAAACATGGCTTCCGATTAGACTCGCCTCGTGTTAATCTCTCGGTGACCTGTGTGATCTGGAGGTCCGTCAATACGGACTACTTAGCAGATGAAACCAGAGTCTACATCAACTTTTATCCTGCTTATCCGCAGGGCGCGTGTGCTTTTGGGAAGGTTGGGTTTCTGGTTAGTTTGTGGCTTTTTTCCAGGCACATAAATCCGAAAATTTAACTTTAGTGCAAGGTTGTTTTGCTCAAAACGAAAACTTATTTATTTGTCTCGTGTGCGCTGCTGATTGGACACATTTTGCGCATTTCTCCTCAGCAGCAGAAGTCAAATTAACTCTTGATATTAGTCACCTTAAACCTAATTTTTGGTGCATTTAAAAAGCAGCAAGTAATGCGTTATTGTAGCTGGATAAAAGAGATTCATGGGCCACACTTTTTCTTATTTTGAGGGACTTGTGAAGCAATCAGAAGGTCACAGAGCCACTGTCTTAACAAACCTCTCTCTCTCCCTTTGTGTGTATGTGTGTGTGTGGAGACAGGTGCAGCCAGCCTCCTTTAAAAAAAAAAATCCCAGAGTCGCAGTGTTGTGTGAAAGGCGGCGTAACTGCTGATATAACCTGACTGCAACAGCACCGAGAGGGGGTTTCAAACCCGTCCTTCCTGTGATCTTTTGAAGCCTCATAAATCCGCTTTTATACCTCCGCAGTTTGTTAATGAAATGTACGTTTTAAGCACACATGCACGGCTTAGCGCGACAAAACCTTTTAGTATAATAAGCCAACTCGCTCCGGCATGAAACCATTAGGGGGGGACAGACAGAAGAGACAGCAGCAGGCAGCAGCAGCAGCAGCAGCAGCACAGGTGATGGAGAGGAAACAGTCACCACATGTGATCACTACAAACTACCAGCAAGGTCACCGAACAAATAATTGTGATCATAATAATGTGATGCTCTGGTGATTCCTGAGAGGGAGACTGTCTCTCTCTCTGTCTCTGTCTCTCTCTGTCTTGTCCCCCTCTTTGTGCTCCTCATGTCTCACAGGGGTCAGAGGTCAGGGTCACCTGCAGAGGAGGGCAGGGTGGGTGCTCAAGGACACTACAGCAGGGTGGATGCTTCAGAGTACTGTAAAGATGAATGAAGGTGACAGATGAGAGATGCTAGATATTGTTTATTCATTTATTTTTGGGGGGATTATTCCACGTGTTTCCACTTTGGGTCAACTTTTTTCGATTTTTTTGTCTTTAGTGTGACATTATTTCATGCTACTGGAGTTTTTATTATCATTTGCAATTTCCGTTTTCACAGAAAATCGTCAGAATTTGGGGAAAGTGCGCAAACTCGCCTTTTTTAGGCCGCAAATACGAAGAAAATACGAATAGGCCTATAGGATTGACTTGTAGAAATTTAGGAACATTGTAAGACATTTTATTGCAGTTTATATTTGTGCGAGCGAAATGCGGATTTCTTTAATTTTTTTATTTTTATTTATTTATCTATTTTTTAGATGGATTTTGACCACCTAATCAATAGACATTTAATCTTTTGATTTCCTAAAAACAGGTTGCAGTAAATATGTAGCATGAATGCATCACTACTACTTTGGAAGATTTCTCCTTTTAGATTATTTTAATATCATTTCAGAAAATAAAAGTTTAAATCCTTGTCAATTATTAATTAGTTATTACAATCTCAGTTATAAAAATATTTCCTTAACACCGATGATACAAATATGCTATTGAACATCACATCTGCATACATGATGAGCACTGACATACAAACACATGACGCCAGGGCTAATTAAAATCCAAAAAAACGGATTCTTGCATCGCAATCAGCTGTTTGCAAACGCAGATTTTTTTGAGAGGCAACTCATTTAATTAATTAGGTGAGCGTGCAGTTGGGGGCAGCAGCTAGTAAAACGATATGATAAATTAATGGCATTGTTAGCGCGCCTGTAATTACGACCATTATGTTAATTATTTTACACCAGTAGCCAAATCTTCAGCTTGTCACATTTAATAAAAACAAGATCTTCTCAAAAATGGAGGACAAAAAAAAAAATCTCACATCCGCAAAGACGCATGCCACACCACAGCTACGTCACACAAATAGAATACATTGTTGAAATATTTTTTTTATTTTAATTTTATTTCTCATGGTCGACAATGTGAATTCTGCAGATTCCTAAAAGCCAGGCTGTTTTTTTCTTCTTCCTACCTTCCTCTTCCTTTTTGGGAATCACCATTTCCAGCTCTTCTCAGAGGATTCACTCTATCAACCTGCGAGGTTCTGTCAAACAATATGATGGAGCCCATTTTTAACCTCGCAGGATGAGCCGGAGAGGAGACCAGATCTCTCCAACACAACAAAGCGAAAAGGGGCCCCAAATAGACGACACTGATCCACGTGTGTGTGTTGTGTGTGTGTGTGTGTGTGTGTGTGTGTGTGTGTGTGTGTAGCCTTGTAGCCTGCGTGTCTGCGTGGACGTCCCATCTATTATTAAGACACCATGCAGCAGATCAGGCTGCACAGTTACAGCAGGACTCATGTCTTCACTCACTTTACGGTTCGTTCTCATATTTGGGGCTGAGACTGTTTATGTTATGATGAGCTCCGATTTAATGGCTCACATTAGTTATAGATTATATTGAAAGAAAGAAAAAGACATCATTTCGTGTTTGCAGGTGTTGCTGCTGAAGCAGACTCAGGTGACATTTGGATATTTGGGTCAGTGCTATAACAGGCGTTCATCTAGCCAGTATTTTACAGGCCACTAACACATAGGCTATCTGTCATGTAGTACTCAGTCTGCAGGCTCGTCTGCGGCCTGTTTCCTGTTTGCGTCACCATTTGGCAATGACGTTCATAATTTTAGAAATCATATTTTGAATATGGTGATGTCTAAAAAACACATGGACTCATCTAACCTGGTGATTTCGTGGTGTAAGGGGAAGCATTAACAATCTAATACAGACAGTAAAATGAAGTATTCCATCTAAAATAATAATAAAATCACAATTAAGTTTTTAAAATGTCGCTTTTTCTGACAATTTCTTAAGTGTCAATTATTTCCATCATGTCTTAAACGTTGTGAAAAATCCCTTTCAGTCAATTCAACAACCTTAACGAATATTTTGTGCTCGTTAGTGAATCCTACATGGGTCTGAAAACCTCTCTTTCATTGTCATCTTTAATTATTTTCCAGTGAAACACACACAGTTGAATATTTTGCAACCACTTGAAAACCACATTTTCCTTATTATGTATTTATTAAAAATGATAATTTTATGTGTCCAATTCTGCACATCACTGCAGCCTCTCCACCGCTCCTCTCCTCTCCGGTCGGCCGTCAGTGGGGAAGCCCACCGGGGGGAGGCTGCATATAGCGGCGGGTGCTGCTGGGACAGTGACACCTCCTGCTAAATGCAGCCGGATTACCATGCCAATGTGTACTTGTTAAGTACGTGCAATGTCACCCAGTTTGTAGGCTTTTTGTCATTGAAATTTTAGGCTGCAGAGTTGCACATACCGTGTTGTGTGAGCGCAGCGATTCAGGCTGTTAACAGTGCAAATTGGCCCAATAGCAGGCGTTTAACACGGTGTCAAAACACAGGCAGCCTGGCTCTGCACCAAGTCATTGTCTGCAGAAAAAGATAGCTAACAATGTGCTAATGCAACCAAGGGGTGTCAAATGGTGGTGGTTTAATCACAAACAAAAGGGAAAACGTGTTTGTCCTTGTCTAAAAATCACATTTTAGAGCAAATATTGTGCATTAAATAATAAATATTAAAAAAAATTATAATTCAGCAATTATTGTCACCTGTTGCAAGAAACTGAATTAAAATTTTTGGATGACTTTTAGTAAGAAAAAGTAAAAAAAAAAAATTGAGTGTATTCAACAGGAAAAAAACATGCAAACAATCCTACATGGTTCCCATAAAGGCATCCAACTTTACACCATGTTGTGACTCCCCATGCACTGATCCTAATGTTTGGATGTGAGGCAGCTTTCCACATAATTGACATCCAAAGGAAATTCTCACTCCGCACGACCCCTGAACTCAATATCCTCTTGCCTATTGATGCATACATATATGTAACATCATCCTAAATTACCTCCTACATCCCTGCCTGCCCTGCCCATAATAATATTCCTTCACATAATCTGTCAAGTTCCTCACAAAGACACCTTACCTCTTCTCGAACCCAATTATAGGAATTGTAGAAGAAGATGAGGAAGAGGAGGAGAAAAATAAAGCTGTTTTGATTTTATGATTGACTGAAATCTATGTTTATGTTAAAAAGTGGCTATTTTACAATACATGTGCACATTAATACCACCAGTAGTCTATAATATGCTCTATCCTCATGAAGGCCTAATGTTATCGCCTTAAGGCAAATTAATTCATCTTAAAACTATAATATTTCTCCCCTAATGCGAAGCTTGCACTCCATCCCCTTATTTGCTTTATAAAAATTGTCCTTGTCTGTTAATCCATGGGGGGGGGGGGGGGGGAGTGAATATCCCACATCCTAATCAAAGTCGTTGTGCTGTCTCTTGAAATTAAGGACTGCACCTTTAAATTGTCAATTACTCCGAGGTTAAGTGGACTGAATAGACCCAATGATTCAAATCAGGTGTTACAATTTACTGCACATAGCTATCTGACTTCATTTTGGCCTGAATCGCTGCAGACGCTGAGGTGATTGATTACACAAAGGGAAATATAAAGGTGTATATTCGTCCTTACTTAATCCATTGTTTACTGATTAACACATTTTTATTATTTTACATAAAGATTTTAAACTGCACATCAATAAACCTCTATCCTTCATGGTTGGTTTCGATTATCTTGCACTTCTTCACACTAAAGATCACTGGGTCAGAATGGACCCAATTTTGGTCAATACAGCACCAATGCAACACTGGGTTGACTTTACCCTCCACCAATGGGTTGTTCTGACCCTGTAAGTATTATTTTTTTAACATCACTGTTGGGGTATTTAGCTAAACTAAAAAAGGGTTATTATGACCCAGAAAACCACCAAAACAACGAGATGTTTTGACACACTGTTATATTTTACATGTATTAAACTAAAATAGGCTCTTATATACATGTAGATTCACACTGTTATACTCTACTCTGGCTCTTTTAAAACACACGTCATGCAGCTGTTAATATTGTGTGTATCCATTGCTGTTTTCAATGTCATATGTGCATCGACTTGTGCAATAAAACGTGCAACTGCTTTAAGGTAAAACTTGAACATGTTGTGTCTAACACTGGGTCAGAATAACAGCATGGAGGAAGTGTTCAGAATAGTAAAGGAACTAATACCAGCTTTAAAAATATTACAATGCAGTAGTATTTTTCGGAATAAAGATTCTGCATTTATAGTGTTACTCAAGAAAATGTACTTAAAGTATCTTGATGCAGAAAAATGATCAGAATGAATGATTGAATCAGAATTCAGAATCATCAAATCACTATTACACATGCATTAATGTGTAAGCAGCATTTTACCATTGTAGTTTAGGTGCAGCTGATTTTTTACTAACAGCTGCAACTATTTTATTATGGATTAATCTGCTAAATACTTTCTCAAATGATTGATTGCTTGGTTTGTTGAATTCAAGATAAGCACAGTTACCAAGAGCCAAAGAGACACATTCAAATTACTGTAATTTAAGATCCTGAAAAGCAGCAAATTTTTTACCTTTGAGGGGCTGGAAACATGAGATGTTTGGTGTTTTTGCATGAAAAATGACTGAAACGATGATTATTTATTATTTAAATAGGTTAAATTTTCTTTTAATCAACTAATTAATCAGTCGATTGACCATGTCAGCTTTAAATGAATATGCTGTTTGATAGTAATCTATAACAATGCATCATGTTTGTAAGCTCTTCATATGTTTTATACATGTAAAGTAATTCAAATAAGCGTAGCGGAGTAAAAAGCACAATATTTCCCTCTTAATTATCATGGAGTACAACTAAAAAGTGAAATACTGCAGTACAAGTACCACAGCCCTACAAAAAATAACACTAACATAGTGTCAAAACAACATTGGTGTTGGGTAAAGTTAACCCAGTATTATGATGGTGCTGTTTTAACCTAAACTGTCTATATAGTGTGTGTAATTTGGGTGTTTACCAATGCCTTTAAATATAATATTAAACACGTCTAAATAATAAAGTTAACAGCCAAACAGTGTGAACACCCAAACAAAGTTACCACCCTCACACCCATGCCGGGAGTCCAAAGTCAGCCACACAAGCATCAATATTTTACATTCCCCCAAGAATCCTCTTTAAAGATGCAATCAATGCCTCCTATTCATTATCCATGTGTATGTCTTCTAGGTATGGCCTTTGTCATTAAGCAATAATTCTCCCCTCCACAGTCCCACATTACTCCGCTGCTCCATACTTTTACAAATGCCTCGGGGCTATAAATACTAATGAAATCTCTTTGCTTAATTTGATTTTGCTGGTACACTTGCAGTTATGGCTGAACTTTCCCACGAGAGAGGCTGATTGAACACTTTCAAGTCCTTATGGAAGCAGGAAAACATTCCAAAGAGCTGGGGAGATCATTTCCATAATTACCCCGATTGGCAGCCTAATGACCTTCTGTGACAATAAAAAGATCTCTTGTTAATTCCATTTCTGTCGCTGACATTCAAGAGATTCCTATCTTACATGTTTGAGGGTTCACAAGATAACAAGTGTACTTTTTTTCCCTCCCGCTTTCAGCGAGCAAAAGAGCAGCCCCATTCAGTTTTGCCCCCCCCCCACACCTCCCCAACACACTGCAGTGATGTGGCTCAGCTCTGCTCTGAAAGAGATCTGCTTGTGCCTGCACGGCTCGTCCACCCTGCCCCAAAGTTGGATAATTTATGGGCCTGGGGGAGATTATAAAGATGGATCTTTGAGGCAATCAATTCTCATGTTGCGTTTTGAATGGTGGGATAGAAATGAAGTGCAGAATAATTAAAAAGATCACAAGTCCCCCCTCGCATGTAATAATGAGTGGCTCCAGAGGCAGTGGGCTCTGCCACAGTGCCGGAGGAAGCGCCTTTGATTTGACTGAGAGGACACCCGGCCCGGTCCAACACACCGCTGCACAATGGGGGGTTTTCACCATCGCCACACACTGAGGCTGCATTGCAAATCACACTCTGTGACTGTTTGAGGACTGTGTGATTGTCCAGCAGGCAGATCATAAGCAGAAACTGTTGTCAGAGGAAACGGAGGAGGGATGGAGGGATGGAAGGGGGGGTCTTGTTGCTTGGATGTCTAAGTTAGGATGACTCAGAGCTGGCATGAAAAGTGATGGGGGCGGTTGTTTGGAATATGTTTCACAGTGACCACAATGCCCAGAGTGTTGTGGGATGTTAAAATAAAATCCATCCTTTCTTTGCGTATGAATCAGTGTCAAAATGTACCATCAGCCCTCTGCATGCACAACTGTGAGCTGTTGTTCTTTGATAAATCCAAATGGTAATCTGAGGCCTTTTTATACCTCAGAATATATTAGACTAAATGTGAGATGTGCATCTGTGATTAGCCTTTTTTTTGCATGATTCGTAAGACAAGGACAAGCTTTTTTGTAAATATATCTGATATCTTGGCCCACTCCCACTCTTTTGCACCAGCACCTTGCTCAGTACACAAGATATTGTTCAGAAGATGACAAAGAGGATCAGATTTTGCGCCACACACACAACAGTCCCTCAATTATGATGACAAAATAAAGTAAAAAGGACACTGCAGTGAGCTGGCGAGGGCATCTTGGAAACAGATGGTGGCATGTGTGACTGCTTTTCTCTGCTGGAAGGGGAAGTGTAATGACACCTGGCAGCGGGCTCACATTGAATATCATTCTGCTGGTCACTTGGTCAACTCAACATTGGCACACTGCGCACACATCCAGAGACGTGCAGCGCTGCAGGCTGTAGTTAATTTAGTGAGGATTTCCCTGTTAGAGGTGTTAACATCTCGTAAATGATGGAGCCATAGATTGATTTCCCCTTACAGTGCGAGTTCGAGGAATGTTGTGTGTGTGTGTGTGTGTGTGTGTGTGTGTGTCTCATGTCTCATTAGCTGTTCTGTACCATCTCTAACAGATGGGCTATGTTTTTGACCTGCACATGGATGAAGCTTTTTCTGACACACTGATCAAGCACCATTTCTTGGTTGCAAATATCAGTGAGCTAGGATACGACTCTAAATTGGCAATGGTGATATTTTCTCAGATTGCAATTTTAGTGGGTCACGATTGGAAGGCTTACAAGAAAAAGAGCTAGACAGCAGTCCCCAAGTTGCAATTGCTCAGACCACCTACATGCATTCATCCACGCTTTTATGCTTTCACACATGGACAACCTCACAAACACTTGATCTCCATGCCACATTCAGCCTCATAGGGCAAAAACTGTTTGGTAATTTTTGTAGACTCACCGGTCAATCCACAAAGCAAGCCAAAGAGCTGCTGGTTGCAGCTAAAAATCACCTGCACACTCCCCAAAAAAGGTAGAAGAGGCTCTTCAGATGCAAAATAATTCATTTAATCCTTGTGCAAAAGGTATACATAGGACATAAATTAGCTTTCAGACTAACTGCAATGAAGAAGGTCCATACTTTTTTGTCAGATCTTTCTGATCAACGCTTTCACATTTCTCGACTATTATGTTCCATCTCTGCCGTCACAGGCAGCCTGGTTGTGTGACATGATGTTTTATTTGCTCCTCAGTGTCAAAGGATGTGTATAAACTCTGTATATTGCTCAATTTCATAATTAATGGGCAGATTGAAATAAAGCATTGAAATTATTCACAGTTGCATGCAAAAGTTTGGGCACCCCTGGCCAAAAATTGTTTGCTTTGTATAGCTAAGCAAGTAAAAGATGACCTGGTTTCCAAAAGGCAAAATGTAAAATATGGCACATTTCTTCAATATTTTTAGTAAGATTACTTTTTTCCCAATCTTTTACAGTTTCAAAACAACCAAGGAAAAGGGCCTGGAGCAAAAAATTTTGGTCAGTACTTAGTAGCACCCCCTTTGGCAAGTATCACAGCTTCTAAATGCTTTTTGTAACCAGCTAAGAGTCTTTCAATTCTTATTTGGGGGATTTTCACCCATTCATCCAGCAAAAGTCCTTCAGTTCAGTGAGATTCTTGGGCCGTCTTGCAGCAAAAGTCCTTCAGTTCAGTGAGATTCTTGGGCCGTCTTGCATGCACTGCTCTTTTGAGGTCTGTCCACAGATTTTCAATGATGTTTAGGTCGGGGGACTGTGAGCGCCATGGCAAAACCTTCAGCTTGTGCCTCTTGAGGTAGAACATTGTGGATTTCGAGGTGTGTTTAGGATCATTGTCCTGTTGTAGAAGCCATCCTCTCTTCGTCTTCAGCTTTTTTACAGATGATGTGATGTTTGCTTCCAGAATTTGCTGGAATTGAACTGAATCCATTCTTCCCTCTATCTGTGAAATGTTCCCTGTTCCACTGTCTGCAACACAAGCCCAAAGCATGATCAATCCACCCCGGTATTTCACAGTTTGACATGTGTTCTACTCACGAAATTCTGCATCCTTTTTTCTCCAAACATCCCTTTGCTCATTGCGTCAAAAAAGTTATTTTTTAACTTCATCAGTCTACAGGACTTGTTTCCAGAAAGCATCAGGCTTGTTTAGATGTTCCTTTGCAAACTTCTGACAGCTACATTTTGTGGTGAAGACACAGGAAAGGTTTTCCCCTGATGACTCCTCCATAAAGGTCATATTTGCACAGGTGTCACTGCACAGTAGAACAGTGCACCACCACTCTAGAGTCTGTGAAATTTTCCTGCAGGTCTTTTGCAGTCAAACAGGGATTTTGATCTTTTTTTTTTTTTTTTTTTTTTAACAATCCCAAAAGCACTCTTGCAGA
>NC_065515.1:25785553-25833068 GCF_006386435.1 Epinephelus moara
TTTTTTTTTTTTTTTTTTTTATCAATCCTACAAGCAGCTCTTGCAGAAAGTTTTCTTGGTCTTCCAGACCTCAACCTGACCTCTACAGTTCCTGTTAAATGCAATTTCTCAATTACATTACGCACTGAGGAAACAGCTACCTAAAAACGCTTTGATATTTTCCTATAGCCTTCTCCTGCTTTATGGGCATCAGTTATTTTAGTTTTCAGAGTGCTAGGCAGCTGTTTAGAGGAGCCCATGGCTGCTGATTGTTTGGACAAGATTTCAGGAGTCAGAGTATTTATAAAGCTTTGAAATTTATATATCCTGAATTTTCCTAATGATGACTGTGAACAAGCCACAGCCCTAACAGCAAACCTAGGTCTGAGACCCTGGTAAAAGTTCTCTGAGAGCTCAAATGTCTTGGGATGTCCAAACTTTTGCTGTCTGGCTTAAAATGTTGAAAAGTATGTTTCATCTGTAACTTCATGCCTTTTGGAGATCAGTTCATTTTCTACTCTATTCCCAGTAAAAGAAATTTTGACCAGAGGTGCCCAAACTTTTGCATGCCACTGTATGTGTCAAGTGCTGTTGTCACATGATCTATCTTCAAAAGCTTTAATGAGTTTTAAGATGCTGGCAATGTCAATCGTATGGTCACCTACTGCATTTCTCCTACGTAGGGGCCTTTTGTGTTGTTTATAGATGCATCACATTATAAGATTCACGTTTATAGATGAGTACTGTTAAAAATACATTATATGTATATACCATATACATTCTTAATTGTTCACATTAATTCATTAGTAGAATCCAGTTTCCACTTATTACCTCATTGACTCTCTTTTGCGTTTAGTTGTGTAAGAACTTCATGAAGTTTGCTCTTCAAAAAGAAAAAAGGCCACTTAACAGCAGGATAAACGTTTAATTTTACAAGTTTAAATTGTGATTGTATTCCAAAACATCTGACTTTGTTCCAGCAGCTGGCCTTTGGTTCACTGAATGAACTCGTACAAGTGAATGGTATCATTTAAACATGTTACAAAATGATCAAAGTGCTGCGGTTAATAGTCATTTGGCTTTCTTCTTCTTGGCCTGTTATGCCACAACCAAAGAGGAGGCTAAACGGCTAATGGGAACATGTGACTGGACTTGAGAAAGCAACTTAGAACAGCAAATTCAATTATCATGTTAGAATTCTGCATGAAAACAATCTACACTAGAAATTAGAGCGATTCCTGTCAGATGACTTGTGTTAGTGCGGCTAATGTCATTTGGAGCAGCCTTACACCTTCTTTGAATGTTATCAAATGTTTACAAAAGAGCTTAATGTGCTAAAATGCAATCAGAGAATCCACTGGTTACTCAGTGCCGGCAACAGCACCGAGCAGTGTTCCCTCGGGGTGGCTTGGTGATGCATTATGGGTAATGTTGAATCATAGGTTGCCTAAACAGGCTGAATATAAGGTTTATCCTGTTCTTCCTTCTGTACAGATTCACAATCGCAGGTTATTATTTTTTATCTTTTAATAATAATATTTTACTTTCTGCTGCATCTTATCGTATACATCTCTATGGTATTTGCCACTCACAAAGAGCCACCACATCCTGCTGTCGTCCCCTTAGGCCATACAGCAGTGGAAATTTTCGTCGATTTTCCAATTTGGAGCGGAATCATCAGTGATGCAAAGTTACACTTCTTTGTGCACTTCTTATGATGCTTAGTTATTGGCTATTTGTTGCACTTATGTAATGGTTACCGGTCTTATTTCCCCTTAAGGGACTCGTCTTCCTGGGTCAGGTTTTGCTGCATCCTGCAAAGGGGCCATCAAACTTTCGGAGGCTCACAAAGGCCCCATTCTCCTCTGTGTTGCTCTTCTTCATCACCCAGCTCCAGGGCATAGCAGATCTGTTCAAAACCCGGTATTGTCTGGGCAAAACCACATATTAAATTTGCCCTGCATAAGCCATTTCATTGAGCTGCAGCAGGAATTCCTTTGCTGGGTCATTCATCTGTGTACATGGTTTGGACACACATTTGAAACAAAGCAAGCCAGTCAAGGATAATATTGAGGAAGTTACATACATTTCAAGCTTTGCAGCATATGTCATTTCTGTTTCTTGCTCTTTTGGCACTGGAGTTGTTGCTGCAGATTCATGCAGCGGGAACACTGCGAGACTGTAGCTGCGAGCGATCCAAAATTTCTCCCTGCATATGTAATGTTTTGCACTTCATTAGGAATTCTGGATTTTCCCCATCAGGAATGTCAACTGAATAGAAAGAGAGGGAAACTAAGAGAGCTCTCTATCCACAGCAAACAATTAACAATGAATAATAAAGAGAAAAATCTGATTCAAGCCAACCGGTTGTCCTGCACATAATTCATTGGTTCTGTGTTGGAATTGTACATGAGCTTTCCTCTAGTTTGGACATTTTGAATACATTTTTTATGCCATATCCGGAGCTTCATCTCTGCACCAGCACAGCATGGTCAGTTTATCACTTTATAACCATGCCAATGATTTATATCGTACTTTACTGTAATTACAAGAGTATAGTTTTTATTGGTCATGCAAAAAGCTCAACATTAAAAAGGAAACACTGTCTGCACAAAACATGGGATGCTGTTAAGACATAAGATCTGTTGTCACTTCATAGTTGGTAAATGTTGGTTTATGGTGTTTAACAGACGTATATTGTGTTAAAGACAGAAATCTCTGGAAAATCTTGTCTTTCTTTGGGAGACAATTCTTTTAGTCTTTGACAAACTTCTAGAGTTCAATGCACTGAAACTTATATCTGCAAACAGACAAAACACAGGCAAATTAAGCATCATGAAACATACTGCAAAAGCAGACAATTAAATTGAGAAATGTATCAAAGTTCACTAACCATCAGTAGCCCCTTTTCCACCAACATTTCCAGGAACTTAGAGTCGGTGGATGAGACACAGTGGACGGAGCATATTGAATATTGCTGTCTACATGTTTACATGTTCATGCTTGATGAACACGTGTATTAATAAGGCTTCTTACTCGCTAAGGTGTAGCTGCCGTTAAACTAGAGTCATTTTCGAGTTATCTTAACTTCGTTTCCACTGCGGCCGCTCGGCTGTTCACCGGTTACCGTGTTGCGTCGATGCATGTGTGGATATGTGTGTGTGGAGGAGCTCAGCCCCGGCACAAAAGAACCGATATCGGGTGTTCGGTACCCATCCTTAACCAAAACACAAACAAAGTGAAGATTGTAAAAATGAAATAAAGTTTGCTTTGGCTGCCTGTGCCAGAAAGTGCGGAACGCTGCAAGTGTGTGTCCCACCAATCAGCACTCTTCAGCACACAGCCCCGCCTCTCAAAAATTCTGGGTTATCTGAAAAGTCCTACCCCTCCACTCGGTACTTTTTTCTGGTAAAGTTTGGGGTTGAGGGCAAGTTTTTTACCTGGGTAATTTTGGTCGAGGTTTTTCAAAATCCCGGGTAAATGAGGAAAGTTCCTGCAGTGGAAAAGGGGCTAATGGTGTTAGAAAATGAGCTAATGGGGTATGTGGTAGCTTAGTGGGTAGAGCAGGCATCCTGTATACGAAGGCAATGTCCTGACCGCAACGGCTCTGGGATCAATTCCAGCCTGCAGCCCTTTGCTGCATGCCATCCCCTTTCTCTCTACCCCCTTGCTTAGACGATCCTATCCAATAAAGGCAAAAGCCAAAAAAAATCTTAAAACTGAGAAAATGAGTTAAGAACATAAGTTTGAGTCTTAACATTCAGATTGTATGATTCTGATGTTATTACATAGAGTATACTGTGTAGTGCACAGGCGAAATTATAGAGAAGTCTCTTCATGAGCAACAACTATTGCAGCTACTCCCGTGCATGGCTGTATTAAGCAAGCTGGACATGGCGCCGCAACTCAGCCTTGCTGCCAATTTGTCCCAGTGGCCACTTGTGGTACTGCAGTGCAACGTGTGCTTGGTCAGTGGCTTTGAACATCTAGACGCTCATTACCTCATGCTCTAGATACTCCAGTGTTGGTTTTGGACGCTAAGGTACAACATGTCAATTTATACTTGTTACATGCATTGTGTCTTGTCAAAATAAACTTACATTCTCACAGGAAATGTACAGTTTCTGCTCGTTACATGAATGCAGTCTCTTTTCAAGATAAATTTACAACTTAGGTAAAAAAATATTTCTTTTAGGTTTACTTCCTTAGGTTTAAGCAACAAAGTGCACATGGTTAGGTTTTGAAAAAGCCTCATGGTTTGGCTTAAAATACATACGTTTGTGACTAATGTAATATGTCATGTGACATACATCACATACGTCACTTCACACCTTGAAAATGTGTTTGCAGTAACATTGGTGTTCAATTGATCGATTACACAAAATCTTACAGTGTACAGACCATCATAAAATAGGCACTAAACATACAGGACACGGCATACTTTACAATGTGTTAGTCCTGCATGTTATGAAAAGTCAAAGTGAGAGTTGAATGCTTTTCATTTATCCAGTCCACTGAAACAGTCCTCTGCAACAGTTGACCTACATCAAACCCAGGCTGGGCTACTTAGTTTACAGTGAACCCAGTGTGCGTAAACTTCCATGAATCTCGGTCATTGCCCCAAGATTCCTCTCAATTTGGTACATTAATCGCTCTGTAAACATTTGATTTTATTTCAAAGACGCTTCCACTTACCTTAAATTGTATTTGTCTGAAACCAAAGTCATCTGACAGGAATTCCGCTCTGTGTTGCCGCTGCAGCCCAAACACAACTCTAATACAATATAAAACATCTAAGAGATGAGCGGCTGCGGCTGACCGTTATCATCTCACATGATGGGCAGTGTGTTGTATTTGCAGAACAGTGGCAGTTTACAATAATGCATTAGATTTAAGACCCAACTTATTTATCACTGGCCAAGCAATAAAGTGGAAATGTCATTGTACTGGCTGAGGCTAAACTTCAAATAACAGCTGTTTAAAGCTGCAAAAACACTTCTGATCCAGATGACAGTTTTATTTCTCTATGCAGCCTGTCTTTGACCAATCGAAGATAACGGTCATGAAATGGACTGATGAGCAGTGAGAGTTTATCAATGTCTTCTGGAAACCAAAATGGAAATCAAACAGTAAGGAGATGAGAGGTAAAGGTGCTGACACACCAAACCGACATCAAAGAACTAGCAGCGACGAAAGCCAACTGTTGCGTCGTCTACATCGCCTCACGTCGCCTCACGTCGCCCTGTGTCAGTTGCATTTGAACACACTACAAAGACTACATTCGACGGCGAAGTAGCACATACGTTCTGCGCTGTGTGAGAGGAAATAACGTAAAAATGGAAACCAGAAGTCAGAGGAATGCATGAGATAAACAAAGTAGCGCAGTGAGAGATTGGTACATCCTGTCAGCCGAGGGGTTTCCTATCTCTGCAGCCGAGCACCGCAGCACCTCCATGGACTATTACATCCAGACGGTCCGGTGTTTCCTCCGCAGGCTCCACTTCACTCAGCTTCACTCAGCTGCCCGACAAACCCGCTGCTTCATCCCACTTTAACCTGAATAACAAACCAGGGCTCGGTGCTCCGGTTGGATCCAAACGGAGAGCCGGGGCTAGCTGGGAGGCTAGCGGAGGCTAACTGGCTGTGCTTCCCTCCCGTCATGCTTCGGCTAACACTCCACTAGCCTCACAGCTAGCCCCGGTTTGTTATTCAGGTTAAAGTGGGAAGAAGCAGCGGGTCTGTCAGGCAGCTGAGTGAAGTGGAGCCTGAGGAGGAAGCACCGGTTAGCCCCGGTTTCTCTACAGGCAGATTCACTCGCTACAGGGGCGAGGAAATAAAACCTGAACAGCCAATCAGAGTGATCTCTCTCACCGACAAGCTATCCAAAAGTTGGCAAGGTATTTCAGTCTGGACCAAAGTGGTCATCCTCAGTAGAAATTCTGAGAGTGAAAAGAACAAACTTCACAGACCATCTTTCATGCCGCACTTTTTACCACCGGTCTGAGTAGAGCTACTGCAGAACAGATTCAAAGCTGAGGAACGCCCACAGCAGCTATCTGCCACCTTGCATCAACGCTAATGTCCCGTTCACTTAAAGAAGAAGTCCACAGGGGACTCGTATGTCCTCACACTGGTCGCACTGACATGGTCCATTCAGTTGGCATCTGTCCCATGATCCCTCAGAGCCACAAAGTTCACCCTGTGCTTGTGTCCGTCTGGTGCGTGTCATGATCTATGCCACTGTAATCCCAGGAGAAATATCGGCCACCGTGTGTGTTTGTGTATACTGTGTAGTTACTATTCTTCTGTACCTTGTGTAAAACTGTCAAACGAATCCCTTTACACCACGCGAGCGTCTCTTTTGATTTTCCTCTTTCTAGCATGTGTGTGTTTGTGTGTGTGGTATCATCTCCCCAGTGTATTCTAGGCCTCTTACTCAACTCTCACATGAGGATGACACGAGGCTTCTGGTTTCACTGTAAAATTAGGTTGACATCGATAGAGTCACAAGTGTCACCATGTGGCCACCCAGCACTTCACTACAATACACAGAACTTACTGTAAATGAACTGAGGCTTGACTGAAGCCTTTCTCTTCTCTGCTTTGTCTGCGTTTGTCAGACTGTGTCATCAGACAAGACGTTCATTCATCATTCTTTTGTTTTCACCATAAATTTAAATGATTTTCGTGAAATGTAACCGACAGTTCTGGGTGTCTGTCAAACATTTCTGATGTTGTTTCAAAAGTTTCACCTGAATAATGAAATTTAGGTCACCAGAACAGTCTCAGTGGAACTGTTAAAGTGAGGCTTGCACATGAACCTCTTGGTCTGTTTTGCTGTCAGTCAACATATCAATAACCAGTGCTGCCAGTATGGGCACACGCATCACGCACTGTGCTTAGGACATCAGTGCCTTAGGGGGCACCAAAACAGCCCAATATGACCATCATCAATCATAATTATACATATTGCATTAACATTAACTCATTTAAGGCCCTCTCAGACACAACACAGTTTGAACTGCGCTGCTGCTAGTTCAGTGAACACAGCGTAGTAGCAGTGCAAGCTGGCTTTTAGGTTTTTAGTAGGCCCACAGTTATTAATACAATCAGTTGCCCCTGCTGCGTGAAGATTTTCAAAACTTAAGCTCATTAAAACATACCTGCGTTCAACAATGGGGGCAGGAACCTTTTACTTGCTCAGAAGCTGTCATATCCTCCTGAGACCCAAACATTTGTTTGGTATGCATTTTTAGTTTCTCCTAGCTATTTGGGATCAGTAGGACCTGATAAGTATAAAAAACAAAACACTGTCAACGATAATTAAATGCTAATGCCTTTAGACGAGACAACGAAAAGTCCCAAGTAGCTTGTTTCTGTTGCTAAAAATTTGTCAAATTTGTTGCCATATCAAACTACAGCCATTATTAATCATAAATAAACAAGTTTCAGCCATAAAATGTGATCGGTTTTTGGACCTCGTCCACTTCTGTGTAAGGATCGGCTGCATGATGACTTAGCAAATATGGCTGCCATCTTGTTTTTACATGGATTAGTGTATTGTGGTCTCACTACCACTAGATGGCACAAAAAAGTGTCCACGAACAAGGACAACAGGTCTAAGTTACATAAAATTGATTATCAAGGTTAAGATCAAGTTAACCCAAAATCATTCTCGGGACCCTTCGGCTGTATTCGGCGTCTGACTTCCGGCAGACGGCGACACAGCCTCTGGGGGCAGACCTCCGATTTTTTGGCATTCCGGTTTGATTTGGGCGGAGGAGGTGAATTTCCGTTTCCGACTTCCATTTATATATAAGTAAATATGCTGAACCATTGCGATGGATTCAGAGTTTGCAGTGACGCCAATTATGTTCCGCCTCGTTAGTTCACCGCATGGACTGTTTAACCTGGCAACAACTGCAGCCGGCTCAAACGTGATTGGTCAATATCACGCGGACTACAAACAGCCTACAACCGGAAACCAGGGCTCTTCCGCTCTTCTTCCGGAGGCAAGATCTCTGGGGTTTGCCTACAGACTCTACATTCACTGAAAGTAGAGTCTGTATATAGAGACTAACCCAAAATGTGACGTCCTCATATGAGGACACAGGGTCTCAGGAGATTAAAATGACCTAAGGACACTGTAGCAAGGTAATGCACATATTTGTGCCTTTGTAGAACCTCCAGTAGCTGCTGTGACTTTGTGACTTTTCCTCTGTCGTTGTTACGCTTAGGTCACCCATACACACTGTCAATAGCCCTAATCCTCATGAACAAAATCAACTATTACACTTGGTTGGTGTGTTGTTGTAGCGATTACAGCATCACCTTTGTTTGTGTCCCATTATTCCTGATGTACGGTGGCCCAAAGCCCTCAAGAGCTTTTCTCAAGAAAATACATGCAAATACACACCACACAAGCAAATCAAGACACATCTTCACCAATTTAACAACACATGCACAGACTTTTGAAAATACACTTCAAGAAACTCACAACATAACGAAAACTGTTTCCAGGAAACACTAAAAACTGACGCACATGGATGGGACACGCAGTTCTTGTTATTGCTGCTCTTAGACTGTGATGTTATTGCAGTCAGTTGTCCTTCAGTGGTGTTGGAAAATGACCAAAAGAGGGTTTTGTGGCTTATTTTATCATTTTAATGGCATGCAGATATCTGCTGTTAACCTAGTGTTAGACTTTTGTTCATTGTAATATCTGAACCGTGTGACCACATTGATGGAAAGCAAACTTTAACAACCTCATAAGTGACAAATCATGACGACAACAAACGTGTCCCAGATATTTGCAACACTTTTACTGAGTGGTTTCTGTTGCGTTGTGAGCTTCTTGCAGCTTTTTTTTCTCTAAATGTTGCACGTGTCTTTGAATTGGGGTTTTTGTGTGTTGTCAAGTTGGTGAATGTTTTCTAAATGCTGCACGTGCGTTGCCAGATTGGTGAGGATGTTTCTTCGATTGCTTGTGTTGTGTCTATTTGCACGTTTTCTTAATATGCACGTTTTCTTAATATGCAGTGTGGTAGGCTCTCAGAGCCACTGTACGTACGATGTCACTCAGTAGTTGCCTGTGTTATTTCTTGTGTGGATGCTGATTCAACATTTAATGCTGTATTCATAAATTATATATTTTCTTGAAAAAAAAAAAAAGAAGAAGAAGGAGAGCACAAATGTTTCAAACCCACGCACTCCTTTAATACAAAGTCAATCCCAGCAGCTGAGTAGTGTTGCACCGTCGGCCGTGAGTTGTTGCCCCTCCCTGGCCAGATCATTTGTTTCCAATGGCTGAAGGTCTCTGTTGTCCAGTCTGTGGCAGGACCAAATTAAGAGGTGCACTCAGGATGGATGAGCGCAGAGCGAATGAAAGATTGGCGGGCAGGCCAAGATTTTTCCTCTTTTCTCCCCCTTTTCTCCTTTCCTTTTGCTGCCTTCTGTCAGATGGATGATGTGCGAGGGAAATATTATTTGTTCTGTTTTCACTGTTGATTCTGTCTTGTCCTCCTCTGAGTTGCTATCTCAATTTTGATGACAGAAGCGAAAAGTGATGCCAAAGTAGAAGACCCGACTTCAATGTTGCTGCTGTGCTGCTGTGCTGCTGGATGAATAATTTACAGTTTCAATTCAGGATGAGGGGGTCATTGATTATATCATTCCCTCTTGAGTTTTACTGTGTTTTTGCAACTTCTCATTGTGCAACACACTTTAGCTTTGCATAACGTTTTGTAACTCAAGTGGCTGAATTAAGGTGAGGTTTTGGTAGCGATTATATAACCTAAAAAATCATTTTCTGAAAATGAAAAGTTCCCCTCACATCTCTAAAGCGGATCAAATGGAAGAAATAAGCATGACTAGAGTTAATTTTAGATTCCATTACCCCAAATGTCCATTACGACAAATCTCACAGACTTCAGGCTACAAAACTGACACATCCAAACTGTAAAATGGGCCAAAAGATCAAGGTTATGTTTTTTAAATTATGATGATTTCACTGCCACTCTGCTGCAGTAAAACTTCCTTATAATTTGTCCTCAAAAATCGCTGCGAGTTTGAGCCTGACTCTGCATTAAGCCAGCAAGTGATGTGTGTAATGTGTTTCTGACAATACAAAAGACAGAGAGAGACAGAGAGGTAGGCGTCACTTGCCACCAACATTGTGACAAGTGTGCAACAACTTCCACTGTGCCTGGTGGAGAGAGGAGGCCTCAGCTGCACTCTGGGGTCATAGGTTACCACTCGGTCCAGATGAAATACTTCATAGCTGTTAGATTTCCTGCTTGGACAGACAGAGGGGTTAGGTCACCAAATATATATTGATCCAACTGTCACACACACACTGTCCCATTCAGTATTATGTGTGAGGAACTGTTGTCAAAAAATGTAATAAAAGACAAGAGGCAGAATGTGTAGCAAACATTTATTTTTAGTAGTGTTTTTATATCATTCTGATGGCCGCCTTGGTTTAGTGTCAATGTGCAGTTATTGTGCTTTCAGACAGCGAGCTGTGTTGTCGCTACCTTTATTGTTTTAAGTGTAAATGACATTGGCCATACAGCAGCAGCAAGAACAGGGAGGGCGGCTGCTGCTCTCATAAAAACGCAAGCTTTTTGACTGTTGTTTCATTGTGATGTTGTGCAGTTACTAATTAAGGTTTCTATTAGCACATGCATAACATAGCACCACAGAGTGCTTTACAATAACAAAAAATCAATTCTGGACTGTTTTTTAATGCATGGTGTTAATACAAAGTAGAAACTCTACAATCTACCGTTTGACATTTATAAGTTTAGAGACTGAAAGTTCATTCTTGACCGTGGAAACACTAATTGACAAAACCACCTGAATCATTCAGTTATTTTATGCAACTGATCTTTCTCCGCAGATTGCTGGTGTTTACCCAGTTGTCATGTCTTTACGAACTTATCGTCCAAGCTGTGATTGTGGTGAGATTATTTTGTCAATTCTTGTTTCCAAGATCAAGAATGAACCCTCAACTTTTAAGCCAACATTGAACATCACGCTTCCATGACAAGTCGGAAAACTATAGACTATAGACCCTCTGGCGTCACACTAACAACAGCAGTCACCTCCAGGTAGGCAACTGGCAGTTGATTTAAAATGTGGATAAATGTGAAACTGGCAAACTTCTTTGTATCTGTTGTCGTTTTCAGTCGTAACTGTAATGTTTAAAGTCATATAATTAAAAACGGTGGTCTGACCTATTTGCCTTTGCTGCCATTCTTATTTTTTGTAGTGTTGCTTTGCTACCATCTTTGAAATCTACCAGCATGGATGCTAAGCAATACACTCCAAAGTCGTCCAATTGGGCAGTGACTTGCGGCGTCAGACATCAACGAAAAAAAGCCATTTTTGGGTTGGCTTGGGTCCAACAAACACTGACCCTCACCCAGGAGAGCGATGTTCGCGTCGCCTAAGATTCTTTTTTCCAAAACCGAACCATGTGAGACTGGATGTAAATGGTAAATTTCCTGTAAAAACAGAAGGGTATTTTGAAAGAAGACAGTGCATGTAACAGGCAGAACTTGTCACGGTGTCCCAGATCGTCAACAACCAACGCACCCAGGGTACCTTGCAAGTCGTACGTGGACGTGGAAAGTCCATGACCAAACATCGATATGTGACAAGGTCAGAGTGAGAATGTGGTGGTAAAATGTATTTTAGCCACCTAAAATGACTCACCTAAAAAAACAAAAACCCCAAAACAAATCAATACCAATTCAAGTGTACGCTATATTTGGATATTTTCTCTGCTTTAACTTCCACACTAACCAATCAAGACAGTGGTAAACCAGCAACTTCCATGTTCTGTGAAGTAAAAATACAGTTTTTGTCGATATAGATTCTGGCGGTTTTGAGATAACGGCTTCAGTTACCCTTTGGAAAACACTGTCTGATGGCACTTTAAAGCAGTGAGAATATTCTGAATATAGTGCACCCTTGAACTGATATAGATTTTTTTTAGTTGGACCTTTTATAGGTGACTAAAAACAAACCAAGTGAGGCAGAGTTTGCTCAGTGCTGCTTTATTTTATTTATGTGATGTGGGTGTTTACTACTCTGAAGTTATTGTAAATGAACATTGTGATTTGGTCTATGGAAAGCTAATTGGGACATTTAGATGAGACTGTTTTGTCAGTCTTTAAAGACAATTGATAATCATGAACCATAAATTATTCTTTATTTCATGTTAAGAAAGTAAATCATAGTTTTGAATACTGTTATAATTATTAAATGAGGGGAGAATCTGAAGAACTTTTTTATAAAAATTAAATCATCATGTGTTTCCTGTAAGGCGTGAGCTCCATGGCTGTCATGTATGTACAGTACTTTTCTTCCCAGAAACAGTGACATAAACAGTCATGTGACTGTGTTGTTGAGGGTAGACTGAGTCAGTCAGCGGCTATGAGATCATTGTATGGAGACGGATCATCACCCCAATTACAAAGGAGTGGGCTATATTTACCACCACTGCCAGTGAATATGTGTGTTTCCTCTCAGTCTACGCCCTCATTTTACACCCCTCTGCCACCACTATCATCATCACCTCTACCACTAACCTTAACTGTCAGAGGCCTATCTCCTAATGGCCAATTAAATGCCTTGATTTTAGCCAAAACGGCATGGCGAGGAATTACTTACCAGAGCTGGCTGGGTTACTTATCTGTAAATGGTGGTTCCTTAGCATTTGGTGGCATTTGAGGGCCCCGATCACAGGATAACTGCAGGTCATTTGTATGTTAATGACTCAATGACATGTAGTTAAGTTAGGTATGTAGCTGAACGCCTCGCTGGAGCGAAGAGAGGAGCAATGTAGTCAGAGGTAGCCTATAGAATAGAATAAAACAAAGTAGAAAAGAGAACAAAGGGGAATAAAAGACAGAGGGAAGGCATATATAAAACAAAGGACTCAAAATATGAATAAGTTGACAAAATAATCTCACCTCAAGGTCCATTTAGGAGCTGTTGTAAAGTGTCTGACCATATCACACGATCTTGTACAACAGATGGATATTGTAGATTATTAAAATCCTTTAAGTGCTGTATTTTGGGATTGCTGAGACATAGCAGAAGGCTGACCCTGACAAAAGTAAACGCACACCCACCTAAGGTAAACAGTATGTACAGAAAAAAAATGCTTAAAGGAAAACTTCACCTCCAAAATGATCATTTGTATATCAATTAGTCACCCTCAAGATATGATGAATTCATGAAGGAAACTTTGTTTTTCTTGCATGCCTCCATGGTGAACGGAAATTCCAAAAAAGCAGAAATTTCTAAAGGACTTGAAGTAAATGGGGGCCGTGTTTAACAACAGCAAAGCTATATTAAAACATTCGTTCATTCATTCATTTTTGGTAATTGCTTATCCTGTTAGGGGTCGCAGGGGGGCTGGAACCTATCCCAGCTGACATTGGGCGAGAGGCAGGGTACACCCTGGACAGGTCGCCAGACTATCACAGGGCTGACACACAGAGACAGACAACCATTCACGCTCACATTCACACCTACAGCCATATAGAGTCACCACTTAACCTGCATGTCTTTGGACTGTGGGAGGAAGTTGAAGTACATGGGGAGAACTTGCAAACTCAGCACAGGAGGGCTTCCCCACCCCGGGGTTCGGACCCCCCTCCCCGTGTTTGAACCAGAAACCCTCTTGCTGTTAGGCATCATTGCTGACCACTGAACCACTGTGCCGCCTATATCAAAACATTTGTTGACAAACTTGTTTATTGGCCAGAAAGCAACAGGCATGGGTAGGTGACAGCAGAACTCCTTGCCAATGACAAGCTGGGAGGCGGGACATCAGTGAAATGCACTAACAGAGTTCAAATGCTCTCGCTTGCCCAGGCGTGCTACTCACCCATGTGTGAGACTGTTTATGCAGAAGTGTTTTAAAATAAGGTTTTAGCGAAAACGTGCATGTCTGAGTATTGAGGATACGACTGAATAATTAAGACTTGGATTATACTGCATGAGTTTTGTGTGAGTTTGTTAATATATGTTTTGATTTAGTTTTGCTGTCGAAAACGTCCTAATTTGCTTTAATCAACAAGAATTTTCTCTGGTTTTGTAATTTTTTGCTCACCATGGAGGCATGCAAGAAAACAAATTCAAGGTAACACGTGGTGACTACATGAGATACATGATCATTTTAGGGGTGAAATATTCAGGTTAAAAGCTGTCAGATAAATAAAATGGCAAGGGGAAAATTGGCTGATCAATTGCTTTAATTTCATGAAGAACACCATTGTGACATGAATGAAGCGTATACTTAAGGTCATAAGAGTGTCCAATCACGTCTAAAGGCAAATGACCCCACACAGGGAGCAGAAAAGACTGCTGTCATAGAGAGAATTAATGGTAAATTGGGAGGTTCGGATGGTGTTCAAAGGTTTGACAACAACATCCTTATTGTTGTCAAGGATGGGGTATGACATCATCCCTCTGCAGTGAAGTTAATTTGAGAAAACATCACCACGAATCTTTGTCAAAAGCATTTATATCCACGTTTATTATTGTAAAATGTAACACAATGTTTTGCAGTTAAGAAATGAATTGCCACCTAATTCTCTAATCACTCAGACTTTGTTTGCTGTTACCTAACAATATAAAATAAACAGTTTGTCAGAAAGCACTATGGCATTGTTTTTAATTCTAAACAATTCCCAAATGTAATTTAACACAGTGCAGGCCTCCTTCAATAAGCACCGCAGCTATTGATCTCTCCTCCTTCTGCAGCACTCCTAAAGAGAAAGCAGAAAGTTGTGCGAATGTTCTATGCAAATGTTTAGTGTATTAGCATACACAGTTGTAATTAAAGCATAATTAGAGAGACAAATGGTGCTGTGAAGCTCTGCGCCTTGGCTCCGGAGTCTGTTTATCAGCAGCCCCTTGTTTAGTCGGCTAAAACAGGTTTATATGAAACAAGCGCCGCCGACTGCTGCATTAATTGTTATCATTGCCTTGGAAAGCAAATAGGTGCCATAGCGCTGCGGACTGTGAGAGGAGAGAGCCGGAGAGGGACCGGGACAAATTAGTGTGGAAAATGAGAGTGTCGAAATTGGAGAGGGATTAGCACAGACGATAATGAAGCAATTAAAGAGTAAGCGCTCAGCACTCAGGTGCCTTTACTGAGCTGGTTCACTCCAGCTGCTTTCAGACGCTCCAATGCAAATATATCCCCAACGGTGAGGGGAGGTAACACTCTGTCCTAATACATCACTGATATAGACTGAGAGGAGAGAGCACAACACGACATGCTGCAGCATAATGCAACATGACAAAGTACAACACAATCTGACACAACGAGACACGACAAGATAGCACAACACAATGTGGCATGACAGAATACAAGATAGCACAAGACGACACAACAATACTACACAATGTATGATGGTGCGGCACAAAATCATGCATCTTGAAGATAATACGACCCAGCAATTTTCATGATGACAACACAAGACAATTACAGAGCTTCATTAACACTGAAAGAGATTACAGAATACATTACAACCAGAGCTGGGTGTCCAACCTCAGCACAGTGTTGAAATCTAGTACCTGAAGCTGGTATTGATGTCTGATCAGATTTGTAGTGTTATTCATTTATTCTTTGATTACACAGATTCTGATTTAAGTCAACATTTTGTCACTGTCCTTTGACACACGCACTGCACCACTGAATTTATCTAGACATTCAGAGGAGCTGTGTGAGACCACAAATTTCCGAATCAGTTGGACCGGATATTAAACGGATTCTACTCTGCCAGCTCCTTAGTACAAAGACTGTGTAATGTCTGACCGAGCCCACGTGTGAAAAGAGCAGGTCATTGTTTGGGGAATTCACAGTGGGCGAGTGGGTGTGCTGATGACATTTATGTCATACGACTGGTGTGAAACCACAAGAATACAAACATCCGAGGATGACGAAGAGAGGTCATTTACACAAGGACGCCAAATGTCTAAATGGAGAGATGACGAGATTTGGGAACTTCTGTCGGTAAGGGACACGGCCGAAACTGTCAGACAATTTCAAGGAACGGCAAAGGACATTTACAGTATGACAAAATTAAGAACCAGTTTTGTTAACAAAACACTGCTATATCCGCATTTTACTTGTTGCCCAAGCCCTGCCCTCTGCACACTCTACCCAGGTACCATGCCTCGCCAAAACCAACAAGGTATTTCCAGTAGGCAAGAACGCTTCTGACACAGACAATCCCCTGTTGTGTGCTACATGTGTGAAACTCCAGACAATGTCACCAAGAATGCGTGAAAGGGCCAGTAGACTCCGTTGGAGCTGCTTGTTGGATGTCCGAATAGCTTTGGAAACTTCCACACCTTTCTGATGTTTGACTGTGGGGTCCTGCCATCTCTGTAACCTTCCGAGACCAAAGATCCGACATTCATACCCACCTAATGCCACGATTGGCCAGCTGTACAGAGGTGTGAGAGGTAGCCAGGGTTTGAGCTTCTCTGTCTACCTCTCTTATTTAATTGGTGACACTATTTCGGTCACTTTTTTATGTGTACCACTGAGTGCAACACCACGAATGCCTATCATGAGAGACTGTCAAAAAATGTGCACCATATTTAAACCAACCCTTCTCTCTACGATGGCTGGCTATTCATTCTGCCTTTGAGTGAGGTCATTTGGAGCGACTATAACACTTCTAATTTCCAACATGGTTGGACAACACATTCATATTTTAACAGAGCCTTTAGTCTATCACTGAACTTTGTCTCCATAAGAATTTCCTAAAACAGCCAGGGACTGTAGCTTTCAGCAAATGTTACTCAAACAGGACTAAATAGTGCACTTGCGTGGGACTATTTTCAGCGGTGAAGTTGATGTGCCTGTAAGTTTTTTCACTGTACCCTGTGCCTGTTTGCACTGTAATGAAGTAACATAGCACCCGGTGCAGCAGTGTGGCTGTGCAGAGTCTGTATTTTACTGTAGCAGATATCATTTTAATATTCTGTCTGATATTCAGACAGTCGACCCAACGCTGCCGAATGATGGGAGAAGAGGCAGCGGGAGCCAGAGGTAGGAGGAAGAGAAAAAACTGAGGAGAGAGAGGAAGGGACGGGGGCTGTCTATAGCGATGCCAGACATCTATGGTTGGGGGTAATAAAGCCCCTCTCAAAGTCAACAGTTCAGAAACTCCTTTGTCCTCCTAAAAGAGCTTTTAATTTTTAACACAAACTTGCACTTAGGTATGCATGAACTTTGGTAAAATCCTGAGACATGTGTATAAAAGGGTTTAATAGATGACGGTCATGTGCTCTGCTGCCGGGTAATGATGTCAGCCCCTCGATCTCATTCCCTCTCTGCCTCTCTTTTGGCTTCTTTGATAGAGGAGGGCCTAATGTAAATTTAATTTGGAGTGATGTATGGCAGGGATGGGTGAGTGAATGAGAATGGGGTTCTGGGTTTTGGGCGGTGGGAAAGTGATGGGAAATTGGGGCTAAGGTGGAGAAGGCTGACTTGATGGGG
Source organism: Epinephelus moara (assembly GCF_006386435.1). Lineage (NCBI taxonomy): Eukaryota > Metazoa > Chordata > Actinopteri > Perciformes > Serranidae > Epinephelus > Epinephelus moara. Next base: position 25,803,069 of record NC_065515.1, read on the forward strand.
ATGGAGGGGTGAGGAGGTGGGGTGAGGGGGTGACGGGAGGGTGTGTGTTGGAGGTAGGGGTCAGTTAGGGTGTCTGAAGTGTCTCTGTGGGGGGAGCAGCTGGATTGGGGTGCTGCCACATTGCCAACACTGTCTTCTTTAAGCAGGATTAATGACCACGTACGCCCCATACCCATCCATGAGCGTGCAAGGCCTCGCTTACGCACGAGCGTGGCCGCACACACATGCTCGCACTCCCACCGCCTCACACACTTTCTCCGTGTCTGATTTACACAGACATGATCAACCCCCGCCATGCCACATTTACCTTCAACAATGCAGAGGGGAGGGATGGTTGCTTTTGGTTTCCAACAAGAGGGCGACATCTGAATAGGAGGCTAAACACTCCCCGATTTTGCCTCTTCAAAGACCCCCAACCCTCCCCTCCCTGTCGCTCCCTTGTCTCACTTCAAATGAAGTGGACAAATGCTAAATCAATGTTTTTAGTGTTGCTCATCACCATCTTTATCCCCCCTCTCTCATTGTTTCCTGGCAGATTGAGAGGGTATTGATGGCCATGACTGTCATGACTGCAGCTATCAAGGTTTTCCCCTATTTCTTCTCCTAATGTCCTCTGGGAGTTTGTCCACACTCACGCTAACCAGGAGACACATTTAAATTGGAACAATCTGTGATGGTGGAGCTATTGTAGGAATCTCTCCATCCTCCATCTATTCTGCGTTAATGCTGCAGGATTTTCCCAAACAGTTTTTTCATGCGCAGCCATCATGGAGAAGGAGATGAAATCCAGATCCTATCTGTGGACTTAATGAGTTTCTGCAAACGATTGCACTGTAAATTGCCATGGGGTTATTAAACAAAACATGGAAATTGCAATAATCGCATGTAGAATGCAGGTATTGTTTCAGCAATACAATCTTTGTTCATTAAGTTGAAATTAGTTTTGCGAGGCTTGGAGTGCAAAGAATTCTGAATCTAGTCTCAGTCTCATTTTTATTGATTTAACTGTAATGTAATTTTAGCATCTTAGTGGCTCTTGCTCTTTATATTTTTTTCCAAGACTTTTTGAACAAAAAATTAAAAACTGACAGTGCAACTTGTTCAGAAACTCTTTTTTAATATACTTTTAGTTTAACTAAACATTGAATGTGGTTGATTTCAAATTCCCTCTATTGATGGCATCATCATCACCATCATCATGATCATCATGATCATCATCTCTAGCTTGCTGTAATGGATGCCGGGTAAAGGAGGATGAGCAGGGGCCGAATGAATAGTGAGTGGTATTCATCAGACCAGGGGGAAGCGGCAGCCAAGATCCAATTATATATATTCATTAAGTGATAATGATATCATGGTCTTTTAACTGAGAAGAAAAGGGAGCGTAATTGAATAATAACAGTTGTACAATCCCAGAGGATTGGACCCCCCCCTCCCCACATTCCCACCACCACCACACAGACACACACCCCGACATGGTGACCCCCCGAGGGGTGGGGAGCAGGAGGGAGGGCAGGGAGACTGAGGAGCGAGGATTGATGGAATTCTATTACTCCCTGATAGATTTATTATGAAGGCCTGAGTGGACTCTCTGCTCCACTTTGTCACTCACACTAATCAGCGAAGGGGAGGGAGGGAGGGCAACTCATGCCCCCCTTTGTGTGTCCCCACCCTAACTCCCCCCCCTCTTTCTCCTCTCCTGCCCTCCTGCCCATCACCAAAGACAAGGTTAGCAGCCGTCTGACAGGCAGACGCGGCGGGTGGCCATTTTGGATCCCCGTGAGCCGAGAGATCGCTGTGGCAAATGGGCCAGCTGAGCTCCGCTGACCTCCAGGGTGAGCCCTTCATTTGTTTATTAATGGAGGGCCATGTGCAACACCATAAGGGTGGCGTGTCATGCCGAGATCAACAGCCTTCGCGGGGCAGCCTATCCCCAACGCTGGCTATCCTCCCCCCACAAGAAGAGGACCAAAACAATTTGTAAACACTTAGCATGGTGATGAGGCACGAGGTCACACCCCCCTTCAGTTTGGACTTGTATGTGAGATGACATGAGGCAGGTGGAGGGATGATGGTGCATTGTCATTGATGCTCTGTGTGCTTACATGCTCTTGGGCAGCCAGTGTTTGCTTTCTATAACCTGAACTCTTAAAGGAAAATGTTTTCAGTCTGGCTCTTATTCTAACAATTGTGGCTGTCCTGACTGTATAGTATATCCCTATGCAGCTGAAACTACAAAAGCTACTAGCTCGGAGGGCTACTTCCTGTTTTTACTTTGGGTTGGACTCAGAGACGAGTGTTTGAAATTATTTATGTCAAATCTAAATTTTCCCAGAGTCTCCACATCAGAGGAAATGATGACCCCTGGTCAGAATGGCTTCATTTATGAGAATAAAACCCAGGTTGAAAAATGCCAGTATATCCTTCTAAACATAATGCAAAACCTTGCTCCCATAACTGGGGTTAGCACAGCTAGATTTCGACTGGAGCAATTTATTTTCATGGCCATTTATATGCATGATGGTTTCTAACTATCTTTTTACAAGGGGGCATGTGCATGACAAGGACTTCATACAGGAAATGTGACTGCAGTTCAGGCTTTAATTAAAATAATTTAATTAAAATGTAATAAATTTAATAAACTTAGAGGACTAAATAAGTCTCATCCAAGTGGCGACCTCCAAGGCTGAAAAATGGAACGAAGGCTGAAGTGCCGAAAACTGCAGTTCATCGAATGGCCACTTGAAGCTGGCTCCAAACTTTACAACATAGTTTACTGCCTGGTACAAATAGAGGTTTTGGTCTTTATAGCTAAGGTGATTTTTTAAAAAACGTACCCACTTACATTTTATTAAGACCCAACATCACGCGTATTTAGGTGTGGGGCCGCTTGAGTGACAGTGAGACGTCGCTACAGTCTGAAAGTCAAATCCACCCCTTGCTCATCCACATCTTCACCCTCTAGTCCAAATTTGGTCATTTCAGCCCCCCCCAATTTTATTTTATACCGTCTGTGGTCACATACCACAGCTGAACAGGTGACCATGTGCAAAATTCAAACACATTCCCACTTCAGGAACAAACTGTGTGCTTTCTGAGTAAACATACTGTCCTGTCATTTTGCTTTTAATACAAATGCTTTGACAAAACAGGAAGTAGCGTGTTAGTCACGCCACAATTTCACTTATGATAAGAAATTCATGGTTTGAAAATCAAGCTGCGGTAGAGGAGAAATCTGATTACTCATCAGCCTCATGTAAATACATTGTCCAATTTCCTGAGTAACTTGGTTTCTTGTTAGCTCATAAATGTTCCCATGAAATGTCCTAAACCACACTTCCCTTCAAGTGGAGTCAATTTTTCCTTTGTATCTATTCTTTTAATGTCAATTTTGTAGCCACTGTCCTGTGGAAATCTATTTATCCACTTAAAGAATGTGTTTATTAGGTGGAACCATTAGATCAGGACATGATTTCAGGTATGTTTTCCAGGAAAGCACAGTGATGGAAAGATAACTGTTCCTTGCACTACCTGCGTACGTACATATTGGCATGTTTCTGCTGACATAAGTGCGTGCACACATGTGCTATCAGTGCTTCGTAGAGAGCTCACCGAGAGAGACAGAGGAGGCCATTATGCTGTGTGGGTTTGATCCCTGGATTATTGTAGAAAAACTGAGGGAAAATCATTGTCATTACACGCCGGCTTCTGTTTATTCTCCTCTTGTCTTACGCCACTCACCTCAGCACCAAAAGATAAACTAGTCCGGCGGCAGCCCATGTTTGTATTCCCAAGGGCAACATGTCTGACATGCTAAGAAGAAAGTGTGTGTGTGTGTGTGTGTGTGTGTGTGTGTGTGTGTGTCAGCAAGGTGGAAGTGAAGCTGAGGGATGTTCAAGGCTCAATTGCTGTTTCATATGTGGGATTCAAATGACATACATACAAATACATACACAGTGTGTCTCATGTATATGAAAGTGTGCTGGACATACAACTATACCTTTCTGACAAGGACTCCCTTTACATCTTGTCTCCTGTCCTGACATTGTTCACATATAATTTTAGGTGACTTTCATCTGGAATAAAAGTAAATTTCAGCGATACGCACTGAAATTCCGTCACACTGCTCTGCACCAGTACTTGTTGTTTATTAGTTTTACAAGACATCTGTTATTTGTTAATGTGGTTAAACCTTCTGTTTGGGTTGGCTGCAAAATTAAAATGTGATATCAGCTTCCCATGGATTCCCAGCGCTGTGGAATGCTCCCTTAAAAAGTTGTATTTTCTAACGCGGACATGCTACATTTTCTAATTTTAAAAAGGGAGACCTTCTCATGTACTTTAAGTCTTTGGAGAGCAGAAAACACAGTTACATCTTTGGACTCAGCAACTGGACAGGAAAGATTTGCGTGTGTTTTGCATACTTACTCCATTAATCAAAACAATTACACCATACTTTTAAGGTTTGTTGTATAGTCTGCAGTGATTGTAGGCCTTCCTGAATTATTTCTACATGGATGAGCATATAATCTATTGATAAATGCATTATTATTTCATATTCAGTTAACTTTTCACAGTACTTGTAGTGTGCTAAAGTTAAGCTTAGTGCTTCCATGGGGAGTCACAGTGGGTTTTAATGGATTAACTGATACCTAATGTTTCTGTTCATTTGCAACTATTTTACATAAGAAATAGACATTCTGACAAAGGTTGATGTCAGGAAGTTTTATATACATCTTACACAGCAAACAGTCTTTTCCCAACCTTAAGGGGACAGTTCACTCCAAAATAAAAAATACAGATATTTTTTTCTTACATGTAGTTCTATTTATCAATCTAGATTGTTTTGGTGTGTGTTGGTGAGTGTTGGAGATATCAGCCATAGCAATGTCTGCCTTCTCTCGAATATAATGGAACTGGATGGTACTTGCCTTGTTGTGCTCAAAGCACAAACATATATATATTTAAAAATGTAAAACTGAACAGCAATGTCCCTCTCCACAAATTATGGTTACTCAAGATAATCCACAGACGTTGTTGGAACTATTTTTTTCCTACTTAAATACACCTGCCAACTATCACCACACAGAAAGAGGCATCCATCTACTCATGGATGTGCTCATGACAGCAAGATATGTTAACATTAATCACGTCGTCCTCAGCGCTAGATAAGCTAGCAGTAGATGCATGCTTCCTTTTGCACTGTAATACAGATGGTGGGTGTAGTTCGGTGGAGAAGAAATAGTTTCAACATGAAACTGCTCACAACATGGACTGGGGATTATCTTGAGTAACCGAGTCATGATTTCTGGAAAAACGCATTGCTGTTGAGACTGCCATCTAGTTCCATTATATCAGGTCATGGCTGATGGTAATCCCAGATTACTGGTGACACCTCAAAATATTCTTGTCTCACTGTTTTACGGTGTGACAACACTGTGGTTAAGGTCTGGCTAGGTTAAGGCACAAAAAGCATTGGGTTAGGGTTCTAGAAAATTAATGGTTTGGCTTAAAACATGAAAACATGAACTATAAAAACTTGTATGAGTTTTCACGTATCCAGCGTTACCTGGGGTCATCTTGTTTAGACATGAACATTATATTTGAGAGAGGGCAGACATCTTAATGGTCAATATCTCCAGCACTTAGCAACTCACACTGAAACAATCTTGATTGATAAGTAGCACTAAAGGTAAGAGGAAAAATATGCCATTTTGATTTTTGGGCAAACTGTCCCTTTAACTAAGTGGTTTTAGCTGCCTAACTTCAACAATACCATGATCATACATACATAATCAGGATTCAGCTGCAGTACCTGCTTCAATAACCAATAATGTACTTTTTTGTTGAAATAGTCAATATAAAAACTCCCCTGAAAATGCATTTTGAATCCATTTTCACCTGAATGTTGCTGTTTGAGAAGCTTGCAAACACTTTGATTTGTGTGTCTGCATGTGTGCGTGTGTGTTCCATAACTGAATATTTACAGTGCATTATTACTGTTTACATAGTTGATCCATGTGGCATGCCATTTATCTTTCTGGTGTTAATGTAGCCACATGTGTGTTTGACCACCCCTGGTCATGTTTTGGGGTTTTTACCATATCTTGTTTATGCTCTGAATTTATGTTTTTGTGTTGTCTAATTACAGCTCAATCACTGTAAAAGGGGTCTCGGACGTAATACGAGCATCACACCACGATCTCTACTTTGCTTTGCCTATGTGTGATTTCAGTGCCAGGAAGTGCACACGGGCCTGTGAGGCATTGGGTAATGTGTTCTCTGTTTGATGTGCGTTTTCCAATCAATGACAGGCTTTTCCCAAACTTCTCTCTCCAAACTTCACCACCTTCCTTCGGGTGGTCGTACATTGTCTTTCCACTCCGCTGTTTACACCCGTGCGCCTTTGATTCAAACGTCTATTTGTTTTCTGAGGCCTCGGCTTCGTATACCACGAGGCAAGATAAATATTTTGGAGCTTCATAGGCATAAATAATTGATTTATGTCACACAGCAAAGCACGACATCTCGGCTTCACACAGCCTCGGCAGTGCTTTGTTTTGGGCCGGAGTATGACTGAGAGGACAATAATGTTTACCCTGGTGGTATTGCAATTAACAGAAGAAAACAGCTGCATACATGCATCCGAGGCTGTGTCGAATTAAAGAGCGATTGCGAACAAGTACAACTCTGGCTTTTGTTTACGTGTGGCGAGGGAGAGCGGTAAACAGTACTGGGTGAGGCGGGTGAGTGATACAGTCCCTCTGATGGGAGAGCTGCAAATTGATTCACACACATGCCACGATGGTTCAGATAGGTCTTTCGCTCTGTCTATCATATGTCCGTCTTGTTGTCTTTTTACTGCATCTTTTTCACAGATTTTAAATCTGTTCTGTCCTCTCAGCCTCTCTTTGTCCGTCCTGTCTTTCCCTCTCTGTCTGCCTCTCTTTTTCGCTGTCTCTCTCTCTCGCTCTCACACACACACACACATACTCACACACACTCACACAGAAATTCTCATTACCTCATTAACAGAGGCAGCTCTCATTTAGCTCTTTAATGACGGTTCTAGATGAATGGGCCTGGTGCTGATCCCAGTGCTGTGACTGGATTAGTGATAATGACTGATCTATGGGAAGTGTGACAGCCTCATCTCAACACTCCCCAGGTCTCATCCTCTAGCCTGGGGCCAACCAAAGTGAGGTCCACAGGCCAAGTCTGGCCCCTCACACAGTTTAGGACTTTATGAGATGACCCCTGTTGGTCATGTTTCAGAGCATATGGAGATTAGTCCATCATCAGACTTTTTCAATCTGCTTTTGTATACATAGACATATTTTTCATTGTCTCCTTTTGGGATAAATTGTAGTTTTAGTCTGTTAAGATGCCATTATTATTAAGTTAAGTATCTAAGATTGCATACCATATATGTACATGTAGTTTTATGTTAATTTTACTGTAACATTGTTTGTGTTTTTTGCTGTTTTGTAATGGCCAATCTATGGACAGACATCACAGACTACATTCGGCTATACATGCAGTAGTATGTAGCATTGGGTCGCGATTTACACACATACTAACACACACAGTTCCAACCCCCTTGCTCGGACCACACCCATCTTCGAACTCGGCCATCATTTTTAATCTCAGTTACACATTTGTTAAGTTTTGTGATTGCGTCTTGCATCGTTGTGATGTTATTGCAGTGATCAAATCTGTCCATAGACAGAGACAGACAGACTATAAACAGATGGGAAAGTACTCAAAACCACCTCTAAGGTAGTTCCTGATAGATGTCACCAAGCCCACGATTCGCCATGGCGACACACACACACACACACACACACACAGAATCACGAGGTGAAAACAATACTAGCCGTCATGATGTTTTGCGGCCGGTAAAAATACCCACCATGTTTCCTTGTTTCAGTTCCAACAGAGGACCTTTGTTGCTCTCTAATAAGGCAAAATCCCCCAAAATTTGCTGTTGAATTTGGTGTTCTTTCATACATTATTTGCAAGTGCACAACTGATATAATAATACTGTGGCATTTGTTCCATAATATTGTCCATTAAAGTGTCCACATGAGCTAAAAGCTTAAAATAGGGCTGCAAACTAGGCAGTGTTTAGGCAGTGTTTAGGTAAAATAATTGGCTGGCTTCACAAAGTTGCAAAACACTGCAGGCAAGTTGAGTGGAAACCATAAACATGTGGCATATTTTGTTAGAATGTAAATAATGTCTGCAACAGTGAGGAGCTCCAAATCCCTTCAGCGGGGAACCTGATGAAGATCAAGTGACCAAAATGTTTTTTTTTATGTGTGTCAGAGGTCCAGGGTCAAAATGTAAATTTTAATCTGTCTTATTCTTTGCCTTTTGTAGTTGTTTATCACCCTTAAATTAATTTCTTTGTGCACACCCTTTCATGTTTCTGAAAACACTCCCACTCCTATTCATCTTGTCTGACTGTTAACTTGATGTGTACATGGTGCGTGTTGACACATGTAGCTATATACACATGATTCCATCTCACCTGAGTCTTTCTGAATGGTTTACTGTCAATCCCACCATCATGCCACACATTTAACCCCGAGGCCCCGACTCGGCCCCCTACAGTCAGCCCTCAGCTGATCTATCAGAGCTGCCGGTCGGCTCCCAACCTCTACAGACCCAGGGTTTCCAGTCTAAGACCACAGGGGACATGGATCTCTGTCTGGAACACCCAGCAAGACCACTGAGACCCACTGAGGGCCAGGCAGGCTGAATTAGTTCAGGCTATTACGGTGCTTGAGGTGTGCACTAAGACCTTATTGAGTCTGAGTGGTTAGGTAGCTCTTTGTAACGTCGGCACTGAGCTGGTTAGACGGCTGATAATATCCTCACTGCTTGTGCTGTGAATAATATGAGAGAGACAGTGGATTAAAGTAATGTGTCACGAATACATACACCAAGATATTGCATTGTTATGAATAAAAATAGTGTATTAATACAGTGTATTTAAACTAGATTTTTCTTACTTAAACATTTGTATGGTTTTAAAACTTTTAAATACAAAAGGGGCCAACTGTCAGGGGCCATGAGCACCTTGACTTTACTGCTCTTTTCCAACATGCAAGCATAGCAGTAAAAACTCTTTTGATTGAATATACAGAGAATAAATTACAAATAAATAAATAATAATCGTTCGCCCAAGGCAGGAGTAGTGTGGTGTAGGCTTTGGTGGATGAATGGACTAACACAGTGCTGGCCTGTGATGTGTCATTTGCACGCTGGTTTCTTTTTATCATGATGACGAAGGTTTCCTAATCGTCTTTACCTAACCCTGACCAAATCTTAACCGTAATGATGTTAGTTCAGAAAATAGTCATATGAACCATTTTTGTCATGGTGATTTGGAACAGTTTGGGCAGAATATGCTTCAATAGGGAAACAAAATGAAACCTCATAATCTCATAATGATTTTTTTATATGAAAACAACTGTTTATAAAGCTTTTCAAGTCAGACAGTATTCCTAAATGTTTTTTGCTCATCTGAATAAGTGTTCTGCACAAGTGAAGTAACTGTATCAGAGTGTCTACATCTGTGTGGGGTGAAGTCTAGGAGGGCTAGATAATGTAATACCCCCTCCCCTCCTTCACCCCTGCACGTTACCCCACGGTGTGTGTGCCCAAGGCAGTGGGCGCCCTGGCTCCTGTGACTAGTGGGTTTGCTCCCTTCAGCAGCACCACTCATCTCCCTCTTTAATGTCATTTAGCTGCGGGGTGGCCAGCGCCTCACTCGCCCATTAATCCCATTCCAAATGCCATAACATTTCCCAAAAAGCCCCTGCTTCTTAAAGCCGATAATTAGAATGTCTATTTAAAGTTCACCGCTCTCCCTTGCCGTTATCAATTAAAAGCCGTTTAAAGGAGATCGGTGGCAATCGTCAACAAATTAAATCTCTTCCTCGCTCTTTGACGTAGAGTCTAGCATGCATAATAGGGGTCACAAAAGGCCCCGTGAAAAGAGAGCAAAATTTAAAATTTCCAAACAGTTCTGCCGAGTGAAAGAGCGGCCATAAGTCACTGTAACCGGCAGTAGATGCAGTATGTTTAGTGAGACTTTTGGAGTGGCTTTATCATCATGTGATATAATTTGATCAAAGTAGATGCAGAAAAGAGGCCAAGTGAGGTTCTGATTAACATTATCAAAAGCTTGGGATAAAGGACCGTGAGAACGCAGCGAACAGACAGAGCGACATGGGTTTTAATGAGATTAACGCTAATAAAAATCATAATCAAAAGCCTCACATTCTTCTCCCTGCTCATTATGTGTGTGCAGTGAAAATTAATGTTTTGGTAAACAGCACATGGTATACACACATGCTGCGTGTTGAGGATCTCCCTGGAAACAAATACATACGATTCTTATATAACCATGAAGAATAAGTGTGCTGCTTTGACACATTTCTTTAACACATTTGCATTCTTAAAAGCTGCATTAACGTGCAGTGTGTTGCATGATCCACGGACCAGCAAAGGCAAAACATTTGCTTTTAATTTGAAACCAAGCACAAGTAATACTGGAGGCAGAAAGAAAATGTATTTTTTGAGATTTTCATTTGGGGGCGTCATCTCATTACCGGCTGACGATGATACATTAGTGTCGCTCACAGGAAAAGGATCATTTTCCAATGGAAGCCCAAACCTTATTGTTGGGAATGTACCATCTGGATCTCAAAGGGCTTCGCTCCCACATCTATCTTCTCTGGGATAACACAGGAGTCGGCACGGGGAGGCAAGACTGATTGGTGATGAATTATGTATACTTTTAGCAAATTGTGATATTTGTCTGGCAACGTGATGCTACATACGACGTACCCGAATCATCAGCATGTGCCAAATGATCCTCTCTTTGGCGTTTTCTCATCAGACACAGATTTGATATCTGAAAAAAAAAATCTGTGTTGGTATTAACCAAATGATATTTTACATCTTCATCACATTAATGCTGCAAGTTAAAAAGTTCCTCTTTATAGAGTTAAAAGCCAGTCCAGGAGCAAAGCTGTAAAAAAAAAGTCAACACATTTTACAATTTGATGAATAACTTTTTGTTGGCTGTGTGCATGCATGCAAAGCCCATTATGTTTGATGTCGCTCTCAGGGGCACACAGTGTCCCCTTGTTCCTCCTACCTCTGACAGTGACAGGGTGAGCCTGAGGAGGTGTGCCCTCTAATAAAACATTTATATCCGGGAGAACAGCGTGTCCAGCTCCAGCCACAACACAGGCTTTGACACCAGGGGCTCTTTTGAAGTTAGCCACCAAGATTTAGAGGCTTTTCTAAGGGGGGCCCATTGTTCGGGACTCTCCTCCCTTCGCATTCCCTCCCCCTGCATCGAGACTCATGGTGCTAAAGTCTCACAGTAGTCTGCAGCCACTTCAAAAGATGCCCCACATGAAAGGGCTCGGTTTGACCCCTGCCCATTAAGCGGCGGCTAAATTGGTAGATCGAAAAGTGGGGTAATTTGTATCAACTCAGTAAGTTATTATGCAGCTAAACAGGAAGGTCATGCCTTTATGCCGTGGCCTTAGCTCCAGCCCCATAGCAACAAGACATCAATGTAACATCAGTTCCCCAAAACACCGGCTTGCACTCTCTCAAAACGATGCGTGTAAACAAGGCCCGATTGTGGCGAGACAATCAGCCTTCAATTGTGGCACATAGGCGTGCAAGAGGACCCAAAGTGAGGACAGGAAGTGTGTGTGTTGCTATTTTTTTTTCCATCGCTGGCATGGGATAACTGTCCTGCTTAGCCTGGGAGATAATGTCTGATAATGGTAGGCTAATGATGCTTGGACTGATTGAATTAGGCCAGGGGTCCAGTGGGTCAGAGCCCTGGAGCCTACGAGTGACTCACCTTCCCCCCGCAGCTCCTCCTCCTGGGAAAGGCAAAGATCGGTGTTTCCCCCCCGGTCCCAGTTTTTACAGCTCAACCAAAATTCTCATGGCGCTAAAATCAATGTTGCCATTGTTGGGGCCAAACGGCACGTCCTGACCATGGCCAATGCAAAGAATTCCAAATGGCAGGGCCTGCTGGCCTGTTGGGAGCTACAGATTTGATTATGAGGAGGGCCAACGTTGTTTTTCAAGCCTGTCACATAAAGGGGGTCTTGTTCCACATCAGGACAATGGGACCTCTAAGTGGCATGTGAAACTGACCCGACTATGTGCAATAATTCAAGCCTTTGATTTGACAAATGTTTTTGTGCCTTCCTCCACATCTGCAAAATACCTCCACTTCTCTGCATCCACTCTTCTTCTGTCTTCCTCTCTTCCCTTGCCAGATACTGTTCCAGCTAGAACTGGCTCGCACAAGATTTACCCAATGAAAACAGGAGGGGAGAAAATGAAAAGAAGAAAAGAACTGTGTTGGAGGGGAAAATGTTGGGCACGCAGATAAGTTTGGCTGTTTGGCTTTTGTTGTTTGAATTAAAATAAAGGTTTCCTTCTCTGCTGTCACATTGCATTAGCGGCAGCTGCGATGGCTGCTATCAGCCCTGCTCCTGGCTGCGGCTCTGTGTGGAGCGAAGCTGACGGTGTGTGGAAACTAACACAGGCACTGTGCTGTGACCGCGTCACCTGCAATCAGGCCCAGCAGCCAGCCAGATTAATCATGACAGTAGGCAATATTTCCAACATTATTAGAAGAGAAACCTAATATTTTGGGACATCAGGGATCCCGGTGCCGGTGTCCATCAAAGTGAGAGCCTTCATTTAATGCTCCTTGGATGGGTAACCCTGGCACTTAACCCCTTTTAGATATTCCATCTCTCTCCTCTCCTCTTCTCTCCACACACACACACACAGGCGCACACACACACGGGCACACACACACACAAACACGTATACAGGCTGATGGCTTATGATGAGGCATCCCTCCCAAACAGAGGTGATGCATTTATTCCCAACACAATTTCTCACTGCCATTACGCCATGTTTTCACAAAGCCAAACAAGAAATTGTACACCTATATCTGCCCTGTAACATCAGTCCTATTTGCTGGGGATTGTACAAAGGGCTGTGGGGGTTAGTGAAAACAAAATGGACCTGCCACACCTGTGTACATGTGTGATTGTGTGTGGGAGCGAGGATTTTCATGTATTGTGTGTGTACGTGTTTCAGTAACTGCTTTGTATTTTTTTCTCAGGTGTGTGTGATGGGAGCCTTATATCTGTTTGTGGTGTGTCTGGAGGGTCTTATTGTACCTCTCTGTGCACCCTTAACATCGCTTACACTTTCTATTTTGTTTATCTGTGTGTGTGTGTGTGTGCCTTGAGTTTGATTTGATGTGATTGTGTCTGGCATGTAGTGTGTGCAGGTGCTGTGAATCGTAGAGATCCTTATAATCGTGACTCATCCCCGCTCCTCTCCCCTGTTCCCAGGACGTTTCACCCCTCAGAAGGTCTGTCGATAGGACAATGTGTTTGCATATGGATTAACAAATGCTCAGACACACACACGCACACTCATGCACCTAAGAGTGTAGACATACACACACTCTCAATCATGTGACCAGTAAACCAGTATTTCTGGACATACAATGCTGTACTTGTATGAACATGTAAGTATGTATTTACATTTGAACCATTTTGACTGAACATCAGTATTAAAGTACGCAGTATGTAACTCCAACACATATATCGCCGCTTGGTCAGTGTCATTCACATCTACATAGTACATCTACATGTTATGCGTGAGGTATCCTCCTGCATGCAAAAGGATGCGGTTAGATTTAGGCAACAAAAGCATGTGGTTCGGTTTAAGAAAAAAAAATCATGGTTTGGCTCTACATTAATACAGGAAGTAAAGTCTGGAGTTTGTTGGGCCCATCCACCACCCCTCCGCCCGGCCTATAGGCAGTCCCTCCAGAAAATCGCGATCTTGCAATTGCAATGATTAACACAAATTCAACGAAAGTCCACAGTATTTGTGGAGGTTTGCAATTTTTCAAAAGTCCCACTATTTTTCCACATTTTCCAGCTGACCGGAAGTTGTCGCGAATNATTAATACAGGAAGTAAAGTCTGGAGTTTGTTGGGCCCATCCACCGCCCCTCCGCCCGGCCTATAGGCAGTCCCTCCGGAAAATCGCGATCTTGCGATTGCAATGATTAACACAAATTCAACGAAAGTCCACAATATTTGTGGAGGTTTGCAATTTTTCAAAAGTCCCACTATTTTTCCACATTTTTCCACATTTTCCAGCTGACCGGAAGTTGTCGCGAATGTGACGTCATTTGAAACGTCATCAGACGTGTCATCAAATCACACTAATGGCATTGCAGTATGGAGAAACGCTCTGTATTGACAGAAGAATTTGTACTTTTTAAATGCATACAATATGTGTTGAATTTATTAAAATGTTATGTTTACAGAAGATGTAGCTTACATGTTGTTTTACAGTCACTTTGTCTGGTTTGAGAGCTGCAATATTCACTCGGGGTTTTTTGCAACATTATTGGAGTCCATGTTTTGAAACTAATTTAATAAAACTAAAGAAGAGACATAAAAAAACATTTGCAGCTATTTTTGTAATATTCAGAGTGATTATTATAGCAAGTGATTACATGACTTATTTTTTTTGGAGGTAGTAGTTTTTAAAAAAAAATCACATTTTTTTTCTCCTTTTGTCATTTGCTGCAATTTCCTGCAAAAAAAAATCACATAAAAATGCTGCAATTTTTATTGCAATTTTTGACAAAATTGGCCACAAATTCAAGTTTTGTTTTTTTTTGCAACAAGATCCTGGAGGGACTGTATAGGGAATTTCCAGCTCCTTATATTACGTAATTATCGGCAGCATTTCAAACTGACGCCACTGGGCAGCGTATCACACTGCGACGCAAGGTGCCGTTAGGCCACGTTACATCTGGTGCTGTATTGTACCACTGCCAACAACTTCGGAATGAGAAAAGGCTCCTAACTCTGGAGAAAGAGTCTCATTCCCAGGACGTCAAAAACCAATGCTTTGGGTTGGTGGTTTCCTCCGATTACCAACCTAAGGTGGTCGGTATTTGACATCCTGGGGATAAGATTCAACAATCGACCACCCTTCTCCAGAATTACATACTGAACTTTTAATCATACAGAGACTCAAAGAGTTGAAAACCTTTACTCTTACAGCAGCTTTTGAAAATACATACCTGCAACTGAGAAATCATGAACTTTGGTGAGCAAATTTTTCAAAATAAAGGTGCTGACAAAATAATCTCACCACAAGGTCCAATTAGGATCTTTCAATCTTTCTAGGGTGATGGATTTTGGATGGATGAATTGTCACGGAATCATAGATGTTAAAATGCAATTTTCTTACACAGGATGTGTTAGAAGTTGACAGTCACAGTCACTTATTGACCTTGGAAACAGCAGTTGAGAAAATAGTCACACCTTAAGGTTTTTTTCATAGCTGTTCTTGAGCTTTTGATCATATCACATGATCTTCATCAGCAGATGGAGTTTTGTATAGCATTATTGTTATTACTATACATATAATATTACATTCAAAGCATATTTTTGAATTCAGGGATGAAAGTCTCTCTGCTTTTTGAGCCCACAATGCTCTTCACCAACATTGGCACACATATTTGAGCTTTAGCTTTGCTGTGGTTTCTTTTAATTTGACAAAAATGAATGTCTGTCACTGGCACTTTTCCGTATCAGTTTAAAGTGTAAAGGCCTAAATTTCGTCAAAATAAAAGTCCTTTTATTCGGGGACGGGAAGGCTCATGTTCTGAATATTAAGGGCGGCATGTCCCTTACATCGTCCTTAAAATTTACACCAGTGGCTGCACCCAAAACCCAACCACTGCTACAATGCAGAAACTGTTTATTTATCAAGCATCTTCACAGTTTAAAAACAAATTACACACATAAATACCACTGGTCTTATGAATCCTCTTTCATCTACTGCTGCTACTGAAGTGTCTCTAAATGTCTTAGTTTAAAAGTAAAGATAAAAATACAGAGTGAGTGTCACAGGATGCCTGTTTAATATCCACAGCTGAACACTGGTGAGCCCTTCACCTGCCAGCAATACTCACTCATTGACATCCATCCTGTGACCTACTGTGCTTTCACAATCTGTATACAAACGCAACAGTGAGATGCTGCATCAAACAACAAATGACATGTCAATCACATTGATCCCCAGAATCGGTGCTGTTTATTTGCTTGTCAAAGGACTCAATTGGCAATCAATGCACGGTTAGTTTAATTTTGCTCATTGACTAACTGTAGTGTGTGTGTGTGTGTGTGTGTGTGTGTCCCTAATTCTCAGAGCCTTGTTTAGGGGAGGAGAGGAGAGTGAGACAATGTTGTCCTGCTGGCGTGTGCCTCGGCTGTGTTCATCAGGGGGTTTGGGGTGCCTAATACACCATGGCGGTCCCCCATTTGTTTAATTTGTAAGGCTCTGACATCAATTGTTGAGCTTCATTTGCTCCATCGAAACGTCACATGTCACCGCTAATGGGCCAAGCTGTGCGTGTGCGATGGACGCATGTGAAGTGTGTGTCTGCGTGTGTGTGTGTATGTATGTGTGTGTGTGTGTGTGTGTGTATATGAATGCAGCAGGCCAGGGTCTGTATGTGTGTGGGGGTGGTTTGGAGATATATTCAGTTTCAGTGAAGGGTTGCAGATTCAGATGCAGAGAGAATATGTGGGGAAAGATGAGAAGAAGCAAGTGCATAACGGTATATATGGTTATTTTGTGTGTAAACAGTTTAAAGTTAACAGTGTATTGTACAGAACCAGACCAGCAAATTAAGTGAAAATCAAACCAGCAACAAACTAAATTTAGATTTTAGAAGTGAACTGAGGACAGTCAGAAGGTGTTTTAGGTGTGTTTAAATGGTGCTGAAAAAAAAGAGCAAACCACATAGTCACTGACTACAAATCTTTGTACTGAACTAAACAAAATGATACAAATTGATAAAGTAATTTGTTATTTTCCGCTTCCGAAATATTGGTATTGGGTGTTTATCAAAAAAACTATGAATTATAGACCATGGATTTGGACTCTGTCTGTCTGACTATCTATCTATCTATCTATCTATCTATCTATCTAATCAAGTAATCAGATAACTTATACCTTTGCTTTATTGATGAGCAACAGTAAAAATACAAAATAGAAAATAAGACAGGTCTCTTTAATGAACAACTAACTGGTTTTCTTTTCGGAAAAATCAACTTTTTTATTGCATACAAGTCATAGTTTTAGCCTAATGTCTTTGTACCATTTCATCTCTTAGATTCTGACTTTTATGTACATATTTTTTTATATATACTATATATATACTATATTTTGGACAGAGCCTGAGATCTAAAATTTTCATCACCAACAAATGCTTCTCTGGAATTGTTGTGCACATGATAATAGAAAACTTGAAACGTTACATTTTTGTGCCACCAGTTATCATAAGATTTGGTGAAGCTCATGCTTACAGTTAGCAAAAAGAAATAGTAATACTTATTGGCACACCCTCACTTTCTCTTTGCAACATAAATTCTGCTGCCAATAATGAAAACTTCCATTTTTTTTCAGCCCGGGTGTTATTCTTATATTTTTGTCTATGTTCGTCATGATAACATTTTAATTATTGCCTCATTTGTAGAGATATGGTTTGCAGTTTGCTACAGGGCTGCAGCTACATAGAATTCAAGGACATTGGTTTCTGTGTTTACCCTCTGTGTGACTCAAAGATAAGGGTGTGAGATTATTTCTGTTGCACTGCTTGCTCCAATCAACAGTAATCTTTGCAGCACTCCACATTTCCCAAACTCTACAACAGTGGTAGTCAGTAAACTGCTGGACTAAAACATGGCAATAATGCACAGGATGACCAATACCAGAATCTCCCTTTAAACTGTGTAAATCAATATAAATTGTGCGCTGCAGTTTCATTTAATATGACTGTAATTCCAAGGGATTCTGGGCTGTGTTGGACAAAAAGAACAGATCATTAGGTCCTGCTGGCTGTTCTGAACGGATTAATTGTGTTTAGGACTCAATGGGCCTTCATGAGAACTCACATTTGCACAGATGCTGCATGTGCGTGATAATGACCAGTGGTCTGCTTGCTGTTGGAAACGATGACTTCAGAGAGGTCTGCCACTGTGTGAATCTTCGTCTGCTGCTGTGGTCCATTCCTTTCCCCAGGCTGCGGTGACACACTCGCACAGATGCGTGCTCTATACTGCCACACATGAGCATATGCATATCATTATTAACTCCCACACATACATATACACACTCACGCACAGGCACACACACATATATTAGTCAGACAGTGAAAAGCAAAGTGCAGCGATGGACAAACAGAGCGACTGAAGGCCCACGCACCACAGCGATAACCCTGCCGCATGACTCAATTCAGGGAATATGCCCAGTCACATCAAAACATGCTCTTTGTCACCAGGCCCCCGAAAAACATGTTTGTCATGTTGACCTCTGAGGGTTATGTGTTCCCCAACTCGCAGGTCCAAGTATAATTATTCAGCATCTCAATGGCCGCCATTCATCTTCTCTTATGGCAAATCATCGCCCGGAAGTGATCTAAACATGACCGCGGGAACCTATCACAGAATATTTGAAAGCAAAGCGGGGGAGTCTAGGGGCATAATTCTGTTGTGAAGGGCTAATGCATTCACACCCACACAGATTGACTCACCCTGACAAAAGAGGCTGTGTTGTCTATTCTAGGCAGCTGGGCAGGATGGCGAAACTTGGAATCCTTTGTAGGCCGGAAGAGAAGTCAGTCTTTGTCAGATTTTTACAGAGTGTATTTTACAATACGCCTTTGCACGGCCGGTCAGGCATTCAACGTTGCAACAAGGCTAAAGAAAGTTTGCATAGATTAGCAGTGTTATTGCAAATGTTGAGCCCACATATGTGTTAATCAAGCCTTTTTGAAATGCAGGCCTTGTCTGTTTGGGAATTTTCTTTTTTTTTAACAGTCTTCTGACACCGAGGCTGTTTATCTTTGTATACTGCACACAGGCAAACTGTGAATGAGGCCTGTTTGCAATAGAGTGACGATAAATCAAAGAATTACCACTTTGCCTCAAGGTAGTTAAAAGAACATTGCAGTTTTGTGTCTCTTAGTCATGTGTTTAAAGAGGCAAATGTGAATGTAAATTGTTCGAGATCACTGGAAATGAACAGGGAAGTGAAAGCATGGAGAAAATATTCATAACATTCCCCTGGAGATTTATTATTCCTCTTGAATAAGATAATATTTAGTGAAGAGAGACAGGAGAAAAAGGAAAAGTTACTTCTATTTGGCTCGAACATTTCACCCATATGTGATTCTTGATCTCATCTTCTTCAGGCTATCCACCAGATTTTGGAGCCTGGCTGCAGGGATTTGCTCCCATTTAGCCACAAGAGCATTACCAAGGTCCAACACTGATGCTGGGAGATAAGGCCTGGCTCACAGTCAGCGCTCCAGCTCATCCCAAAGGTGTTGGATGGGATTGAGGTCAGGGCTCTGTGCAGGCCCGTACCAGACTTTGTGCACTGTCGTGTTGAAACAGGGGAGGGCCTTCACCAAAGTGTCGGCACAAAGTTTGCGGCACATTGTTGTCCAAATTATCACTGAAGGCTGTAGCATTAAGATTCTACTTAAAGGTCCAGTGTGTAGGATTAAGGGGACATATTGGCAGAAATAGAACACATTATAATAAGTATGTTTTCTTTAGTGCATAATCACCTAAAAATAAGAATTGTTTTGTTTTTGTTACCTTAGAATTAGCCGTTTATATCTACATAGGGAGAGGGTCCTCATCTATGGAGATTGCCATGTTGCACTGCCATGTTTCTACAGTAGCCCAAAATGGACAAACCAAACACTGGTCCCAAAAAAGGTCTATTTACATTTTCATGTCGGCCACCGTTGGCAGCCCCTGTGCGATAAGAGCATCAGAAAGACACTGATTTGGAGAGGGAGAGACCTCTGCAGATAATTCAGCTCCTTGTAGAAACATCCTAAACGTCTGGATCTTAAGTTATCAGATACAAAAGGTGGGCACACATTAGCAGGTGCTGGGCTTGCAGCCTGTCTCCGGCATGCCAAACAGCGTAGGAGAAACACTGATTTGTAATGTGAAACTGCTTTATTCAGTGTTTTTACTGGTTTTTGTCACTGGGTTTTGTTGGTTTTGGAGAGGAGGAGACCTCTACGAATAATACGGCTCCCAGTAAAAACCTCCTGAACAATAAACAGTAAAGGAATTCTACCTGTAGAAGTTTCAGCTGGTTGCAATCCTCACAGCTCAATGCCATTAAATCCCCCTAAATCGTACACACTGGACCTTTAATTGAAACTAAGAGGTCTATAGACCAAATCATTAATAACAGCCCTGGACCAAAAGTACAAAACCCTGACAGGTGTCCACATAATTCTGGCCCTATACTGTGACACAGGCAGCAGATGTGATCATACCTATGTGTTCCCATCCCACACACTTTAGGGTTCATTCATTGCAGCAGGGACGTGAGAAGTATCCGACCTGAGAAGCGGTCAAGGTCGTGGGAGCTAGAAGTGCAGCTCAGTGCAAATTTTCAGCTTCCTGTACTGCTCCTCTTTACAACACTGCCCCTTCTGTGTTTATACTTTTTGCTTGTAGGTCAGAAACTTTCCATTTCCTGGTTGTCTTGAATGCACTAATAGATAGGGAGTACCCTTGCTGCCAATCAAAATGAGCCTCTTGCCCTCGGCTGGGTGGAGATTGTTGCAGTAGCACTGAAGCATCCTGTTTAGTTATTCAATTACCATAAAGGCCCGTTACCTCAAAACAAGTTTATTGAGTTATAAAAAATCTATTTTGCACAAAGAATGCAAAGATATGTAAAAATTGAAACCCTGCCGACTCTGTGACCTTTGGAATATTTTGACCGTCAGATTTTGGACGGTCACATTAAATGTGCAGTGAGTCTATTTATTGTGGCGCACAGGAAAGCAGTTTAAATAGTTTAGAATGGGCTCGTTTGAGAAGCGAGGAAAGATAGAAGGAAAAAAGAACGAGTAAAAGCCCAGACAAATGGAAGTGCTAATATGTCTCCATAATAGATATGTTTTCCCATGATGTTCTGCAACAATTTTTCTTCAAATTCGATTAGCTTAATCTAATATTACTCTGAACACCTAACATTTTTCATTGTCTTCACTGTAATTTCTCTACAGACAAAGAAAGAGAGAGAGCAGAAGGGGAGTGTGTGACTTCAGACTATCTTCTCAGGTGTGTAAGTGTGTGTGTGTGCAGTGGTGGAATGTAACTCGGTACAAATCTAGAGGTACTTGAGCAATTCCATTTTATGCAACTAAAGACTTCTACTCCTTGTCTGACAGCTTTAGTTACTTTTCAGATTATAATTTTTCATACTCTACTAGTTAAGTGAAAGCCACATGTCTCCAAATATGGTGATTATGAATCAGATTTTTTCTGATATATTGAAGGATTAAAGTTCCTTTATGTGATAACAAAATTCTCCCACCTCTTAAGCTAAATAAACTTTTTGAAAAGCCTCTTGGATCAGCTGGGAAATGTATCGTTGAGTGTGGTGTAACTCCGAAGTCGTCGAAATCCGGTGCTTGGGCAGTGACTTGTGGCATCAGAAACCAATGAAAAAAGGCATCCTTAATGTCGGCATGATACGCGGCCGGTTTCTGTTATAGTTTAATGGCATCTGGATGAGATAAAGGATGAGTTATGGTGGTGAAAGTCCTAGTGGGGCGGGCGGGTGCTAGGGTCCAACGGACACCGACATGCCAAACCCTGTTCTTTTTTCCTAAATCTAACCATGTGTTTTTGTTGCCTAAACCCAACTATGTGTTTGTTGTTCAAGGAAAAAATTGTCAATTCACGGTGTTGTACTGACGTAGTGCTTTTATTTTGAAAGAGACTGTATGTTAACGTTAAATTTCCTGTGAAAACGGAAGTGTATCTTGAAAGAAGACAATGCATGTAACAGGCAGACAACCAGCGCACCCAGGGTACCTTGCACGTCGTATCTCGGCATCAAGGCCGGAGTGAGAATGTGTTGTGCTGCTCTAGAAACAACATTTAGTTATATTAAAATATTCAATAATCCTGTTATGAATTTATTCCTGTTTATATTAAGTTATTTTCTAAAAAGCAATTATTTAGTAATGAAAAGAACCAATAAGAGTATCAATGAAGTACTAAATCGATAAGGAGTAATGGTAAGAGTAGTAGTATCGATAAAATCTTAAGGATACCTATCCCTATAAGTCATGCCGGTTAAGAACAATAAAAATATCATCAATCTCTTAAGAAATGTGGCGATGATTCTGACTTAGGGAAATTCATCAGGAACTTGACACAGTGTCCCAGAACGTCAACAACCAACGCACCCAGGGTACCTTGCACATCGTATGTGGACGTGGAAAGAAATAAAAATATGTGACGAGGTCAGAGTGAGAATATGTTGCATCGTCACAAAGCTGAAAACAGTTTTTCAGAGCTCGTGAAAAGCTGACTTTTCAGAGATGTAACAGTGAGGCCAAGTAGTGTTAATTAGCATTTCCTTAAATACCATCAGACACATTAATGCATGAGCAATATTAACCGAAACACATCATATATAATAGTAAAACATGGACAGGGTGGTCCCTGCCTGCTCTCGGTGGAATGAGTACTACTACTTTTGATACACTGAGTAAATTTTAATGATAATATTTACATACTTTTACCCAAGTAAGGTTTTGAATGCAGGACTTTAACTTATAAGGGAGTATTTACACAGTATTTTTACTTAGTAAAGGATCTGAGTACTTCTATCCCCACTGTCTGTCTGTGTACCACAGGTGTCACTGCATAGTGTGTGTGTGTGTGTGTGTGTGTGTGTGTGTGTGTGTCTCCTTTTCCCTCTGTGTGCACTGTGTTTGGTAAGAAACAAAACACACTACTGGCTGTCACAATGCATTTAGCGCTCTCATCGACTGTGAAATGTTTAGTTACTCTGTCAAACCTCTCTGGCACGGGGCCCAAGTTGCAAATTAATGTATAGCTCATATGCACCTTGGTGATTTGTTATCCAAAGGACTGTTTAAATAAGGCATTTAGGCAGCGGTGTTAATCTACCAACAAAGGCTCAGCTGTTTTTAGCAGATACAATGACTGTCAAGAGTCTCGGCTGGAAGTGCATCTATTCATGCACAGCTGAGTCGCATCAGTCCCACACACACACACAAACACACACGCACACTTGGCAAAACACACAGTTTGGCTGTTGGTACTTTGGCTCTTGAAACATGATAATTCTGAGGACATGAGACTTAATGTGAGTTTGGATTTGAACTAAAACACTCAGTTTAGAGTTGAATTCTGCCTGCAGTGTGAGAGAAGGTCGTGTGTGGTCTGGTGCATATCCATTGTGACGTGTATCTCCAAAAGGGGGATGAGTTTATACCAACTACGTCTCTCAGCGCAGCCGTGTGTGTATCTGAATAACCCACAGAATATATACACTGACTTCATTTTATAATTATTTCTCCGCCGTCAGAATGCTTACAGATGAGACGCACGTGGGTTTTTATCGGACGTCCTCAGACACTTCACTTCTTCAGCTGACTTATTATTAAGTTAGACTATATGATTTACTGTTCTTTGGCACAACGTTTTGGATGAGATGCAATGCATTACTGCTCTTGTGATGTATATTCATGTTGACAAGAGTGTGCTGCTGTTGTTGCTGCTTTGAAAAATATCTTTTTTTGTGAATGAAGTCTGTAGTGTGATAACTGAATGAATGGCAGCGTGAAAAAATACAGTAAGTCTTGACAATGTTACCCCAAGTGCGTCAGTGTAATTGCTGACTTAATGTAAAACATTGTTTAAATAGATTATATTAGAAATGTTGCAGAAGGTTGTGCAGTTTAGGAATTTGTCTTCATTTTGGTGGACGGTTCAGTTACATTGACTTAAGGCTAGTTCACATTACACGATTTTCACCCCGCAAAATGCGTTGCGGAGACTATCTTAATAGTATTGAGTGTTCATACCCGGCAACGTGTGTTTCTGTCATTGGGGTCTCGTCAACTGCGTTACGACCTGTGTATGCACACCACAAGATTTCTCCACTGAGCCCTCGCTGACAGGGGAACTGCCCATTGGTCCGACAGCCCATTGGTTCGACATCCCATTGTTCCAACCATATTAAACCCATTGTTCCGAAGTCCGTTCCGAAATCATCATGATGCCCTGTGGTTAAGGTCTGGTTAGGTTTAGGCACAAAAACCACTTGGTTAAGGTTAGGAAAAGATCATGGTGTGGGTTAAAATGAAAAAGAAAGTGACAAACACATAAGCCGTGAGCCTGCTCCGCCTCAAGCCGTTCGCGGCGCACCATATGCCCGCCGCGAGCCGTTCAGCACCGCGGACAGTCGGACTAATGGGATGTCGAACCAATGGGCTGTCGGACCAATGACATGGACCCGCTGACAGACGACACGTTGTAAAGGCATGGTTATTCTTCCCATTGTTGAATCAGATCTGCCTCCAGGGCCTGGGTCCAAACACATCGTGCTCCCCGTGATCCTGTTGATGCCGCCATTGTTGTTGTTTGACGGCTTGCCAGTGTTGCCAGATCTTGGGAGAGAAACAAGCAACCAGGGCTATGGAAACAAGCCCAAAAGAAGTGACGGATATATATAGAGAGAAAGGCGACGTTTAGAGAGCAAACTCAAATAAGCAACTCCACTTTAGAAACAAGCCCAAAAACACGCAACCCACAACTGCCAATAATTGTAAGCGACTTTACAACTAGCATGCCAGATATCCAGTCCCAGTCGCAGACGAGGGGGCGACTTGCTCGTAGGCTTGTTCACACATGAGGACTCGTCGTGGCAGACATTCTGCCGACTCACCACCGACCCAAGGTGGCTCTCAAGATCCTCTGCGACGTCAAAATAGTGTTGAAAATAGTGTAAGGTGAACTAGGCTTTATCAAGATCAATCCAGGTGAACACAGCATTTCCAGAACTCTCAGTCTTCTGGGTATTTGTTTTTAATGTTGAGTACACAGACCCCCAATAAATTGTGGACTAATTGTGGTCCACACTGGAAACTACAGAATACATCTCTTGTTTTCTGTTTGTTGTGCTAATATGTGCTCTGAAAAGCTGGTTGTTTATGTAATCCAGCCAACAGAAGCACCCCTCAGGTCCTTCAGTAAATTAAAATGCTTCATTGCTGTGTTGCATCTAGCGTCACAGAGAGTTATAGATTGTGTTATGACAACAGCTCCTTTTGATGATGATTATCAATGCAACCTTTCACTTCCAGCAAAAGGAGCTCGTTTTGAAATCAGCATGCTTCGTATTAAACCTCACATTGCCTGAATTCCTGTTTTTTTCCTTCCTTAAATGGCTGGCAACAGATAGATGCAGCCTCTAAGATGCACAATGGCTCCTCTTGGGCTGGAATTGGCCCACATGAGGCTGAAAGCTCGGGCTCTCCAGCTCGGGACTGCTGCTCGTTGAAGAGGTGGCACTTAAAGATTTGATTTTGCTTTGAACCGACTTATTTCTTGAGAAAATACCACATATATTGAATTTGAACTCGTGTTAGATTCGGCCACATGGGCTGAACGGTTTCATAATGATAATCAATTGGGTTAGTGTTGGCCCTGTCTGTGGCGCTGACAGAAACATGGGCCTGATTTAGGGCAAGGCTGGTATCCCTGTGGGCTTGTCACATGTTCCACAAAGTGTATAAATCAACTTAAATAATTTAATAAGTTTGAGATTACATTAGTGCGTAGAAATCAGAGAGAGAAAAGCCTCAATTGTGACACTAAATTTCAGAGCTGATATGCTCAGAGTGGTGATAGACCCACAGAGACGAATCGAAATGCCTGGAGCCTTTCATGTTTCTGTATCTTAAGAGCTTAAAGCCACAATATGCAACTTTCTTACCAAGCACAGTGTACCACATTGTTGTTGTTGGTATGCTACTGATCACTTGATCTCCAATATAATATTTACTCAAAGTGGTGAACTGCATCATAGTCACTGACAAATTATGGAAAAATCCAATAAGAAGCCTCTTTTATACAAGTGATCTGTATCTGGACATAGTGCACCCAGTCTGGTCCAGATGTGAGCTGGCTGATCTGATCTCATTTCAGTCATGCACACCTGGAATTAACACACATTTTCCTGACCAAGATAACTTGTTAATGCATTGTGTAAATTGGGTAAAACAGGTTCCTTTAACAAAGTATATAAATCCTGAGAGATGTTTTCAGTGTTTCATTACAAGAACCAAGCAAATCAAGTTTGTTGCCCGGGTGAGACCATCCAGATGTTTTCCCTGGTAATAAGATGGAAACATATTTTTACCTGCTGAGATGATGAACAAATAAATAGCAAGATTTATAATTATTTTATCAAATACATGTTTTTCATGTCAAATAAATGTTTAATAACTGTGCTGGTACTTATCCAAATCGTAAAGAGAAAACACAAAGGTAAAGGGGCTGTAGTTTAATCCTGATGAATTTCCCTAAGTCAGAATCATCGCCGCATTTCTTAAGACATTGATGATATTTTTATTGTTCTTAACCGGCATGACTTATAGGGATAGGTATCCTTAAGTGTTCTTAACCGGCATGACTTATAGGGATAGGTATCCTACTACTCTTACCATTACTCCTTATCGGTTCAGTACTTTATTGATGCTCTTATTGGTTCTTTTCATTACTAAATAATTGCTTTTTAGAAAATAACTTAATATAAACGGGAATAAATTCATAAGAGGATTATTGAATATTTTAATATAACTAAATGTTGTTTCTAGAGCGGCACAACACATTCTCACTGTGACCTTGACGCCGAGATACGACGTGCAAGGTACCCTGGGTGCACTGGTTGTCTGCCTGTTACATGCATTGTCTGTTTTCAAAATACACTTCCGTTTCCACAGGAAATGTACCGTTTATACACTGTCCCTTTTAAAATAAACACACTACGTTGGTAAACACTGCAAATTGATGTTGTTTTTTTTTACAGCAACAAAAGTACTTGGTTACGTTCAGCCAACACTGGCACATGGTTGAGTTTAGGCAACAGAAGCATGTGGTTGGGTTTAGTAAAAATGAACAGGGTTTGGCTTTATAATCTTACTGGAAGGGGACACTGGCCCCCTGAGTGATGTCGGTGGTTGTTGGACCCATCCACCAAGTCTCCCACCCACCCTACTTGGACTTCCATCACCTTAACTTTTGTTGTTGTCCCACCGTGTGTTCCCATGTAACATGCCAACATGAAAGAACAGCCTTTTTCGACGCTGTCTGATGCCAGAAGACACTGACTAAGCACTGGATTTCAATGACTTTGGAGTGAGGCCTCATTGAGCAGCAGCAATAATTTTCACAACAGCAAAGTCACTATATAAATAATATTCCTGACATCACAATACTGAGTGTATAGTTTAGTTTTCATCGGTCACTGTAAGTCATTCATCCTGTCCTCTGTCCTGCTGTCTGCTGCTGATGTGATTCACTGGGTGCAGGTAACATTACCACTGGGAGAGAGAGGAGAGGCTGTCTGTGTCAGCCAGCAGCTAAAAAGAATTTTCCATATTTTAAGATAAGTGGCAAGCTAAGCTAAACAGTTAGACTATGTACCAACAGCTTTCATTTTAGCTTGTTTGTAACAATACGCTATTAGCCGAGCTAGCACTGTGCTTGTGTAAAACATAACGTTAATGGTGGTGGACTAGAGACTGCTCATGCTCATGCTTGTTGAACGTGTGTATTGATAAATTATTGGCTTTAAACTTACGTAGATTCCGTCAACTTGGTTAATTTTTGAGGTAGCGTCACTTCGTCCCCTCCACGGCCTGTTTGCCGTTCAGTGACTTCACTTGGTGTCGTGTGTGTGTGTGTGTGGATATGTGTGTGTATGGAGGAGGTCAGCCCCAGCACAGAGACCAGGCGAGAGGCTGCAGCATGTTAATAAATGAAACCAAAACGTTAAAAAGTACTGATAAAAGAACCAATATCATTGGAGCTCGTCAATACTATGATCTTTGATAATTTAGTCTAATGGCTTGTTAAGTACCAGGTTTCGGTACCCATCCCTAGACTTAACCTTAAAGTTAGGTAATGGTTAAGGAAATGCATGCAAGCATGACACACCAGCTATTCCACAACTAATGTGTGCCATACCAAGTGGGTATATACATGTGTGAGAGAAAGAGAGACAAGAGAAAAGTTAAAAGAGAGTAAGGTCTGATCAGAAAGTGTCTCATCTATCCTCTTGACAGTCCTGTCTCTTGACCCTCTGTGTCGGCCCCGACCCATCCAGCTGTGTGGCCAAAGTTCAGAAAAAGGCCCCAAGGTGTTTTCTGATTGATCCAGCCAACAAACAATGAACGCTGTGTGTCTTGTGCACCATTGCCATCTTGGCGTGGGTCAAAGAGCTAGCCATCTTTGCTGCCTCTCCTGCAAACAGTTGACACATCATGATGAGTGAAAGGTGTGCGGAGAGCGAGGGAGCAGGAGCGGCATGGTGGGAGTAATGATACGTGACAGAGAGGTGGAGAGAGAGCTTTGTTTGGGTCTGGGTATGTTGCAGCGCTGCCTAATTGAAGGATGTTTTAATGCTGTCGGAGGATGGCAGGTTGGAATAATCATAGCTATTTGTTTACGCAGCAGACACCCCGATTGACTTTTAATGGCTGCAGCCTGTGTAGTGCTTCCAAGCACCCGGGTGAATTTGACTTTCATTACCGTGTGGAAAACATTCGCTCATCTCCTCGGCTTTCCTCTCCTGGTTTACATGAAGACGTTGGATTCTGCATAATTGATGAGGCAGCTTGTTGGTTGGTGAGTTTCTCTGTGACTGCAGTGTTGCAGAGTTGATCCCCGGGTCTGACTTTGTCTGTTTTCTTTGCAACACACTTCCACATCACGTCTGACCTTTCTGATGGGAAGTAAATGTGTTGTGTTGTGTTGTGTTGTGTTGTGTTGTGTTGTGTTGTGTTCGAGGCAGGGTGCTGTAGGAACTTAGCACATTATAATTCCAGCTTACTGTACTTTAGTACAAGTATGATTTGATTTGTCAATAACAACTCAGCTCACCTCAGATGTCAAATGATACGGTGTTGTATGACCATATTTAAAGTGTTTTCTGGACATTTTCTGAATGTTTTAAATGAGTTAAGCTTTATTCAAGTAGATTTTGAATTCAGCATAAACTTGACCTCTAATAAAATACAGTTTCAGTAGACCATTGAGACATTTTTTTAAAAAATTATTTTATTTTGGTAGTCTGTTTTAAATATATACTAAAACTTCAATTAGCAGCCCGGGTTATTGTTTGCTTGAATCACTGAACTCAACAGGCTTATATTTGGGACAGGCCTTGTTTATTATTGTTTATTTGAATCAGTATGACCATTACTTGTATAAAAATCAGGTTTTGAATAACATATCAATTATGAATCATTCAATTGATCTAGCTCAAAGAGAGAGATACAACACTCTTTTTATGGCACCCAGCATACCGACACAACACCACAACGGCCACCCTGATACAATCACTGCTGCCCCCCAGCAACCCCCTTCCAAAAAAGTAATCAAAATGATTGAAAATAATTAAAGGTCCTGTGGGATTTTTTTTTTTTAAAAATTGAGTAGGCTAGTTGCTAGTAAATGTTCTGTTTCTTACAATCAATATAGCCCTTCAAGTTAAAGCTGTATAATTGTGTTTTTAAGGAAAAGGACAACCAGCTAATTTGAAGAACAATAAATTTGTGAACACACATATATATATATATATATATATATATATATATATATATATATAAATAACACGGTAAAACAAAAACAAAAAAAAAAACAAAATGTTAAAGGGAAATTTCGGTTTATTTCAACCTGTCTCCTATCGTCCTAAATTTGTTTCAAGTGACTAGTGACATAAAAATAATAGTTAGCAT
>NC_065515.1:25833691-25863142 GCF_006386435.1 Epinephelus moara
GAGGGGGCTGATCCTGCAGTGGGGGGTCATGTTAGCTCTTTTTTTTCCAAATACCATTTTCCCCTCAGTTCCTAATGGGACATTGATCAGCTGGGGGTGGGGAGGAGGGTGTAAGGGGTGAGAAAATAGGGCTGTTATTGCCCTAAAAACATAATGTAGGAGTCACTTTTTTAGGTGTTGAATGTGGACTATTTTAGGTGAGTGGAAAGTAGGAATATGTACGTTTTAACAGGATCCTATTGATCCTATTTTTTTGTGGTTTGAAAAATTGATGGTTCATTGATGCATTGTAAACAAATAATACATTATTTCTGTTGTTTAAATCAAGTACCAACATCACCGCACAACTGCACCAGAACCCTCTGATAAACGTGGGCACACACACACACACACACACACACACACACTTGCACACGCTGTACTGATGTTTAATTACATTAATATGCAATATCAGTCGTTGGTAGCTGTTTAATTATGAATGAAGATGTAATGACACTACCATTAATATTTAATTAAAGGGCAATAAAGTGTTATTTGGCAGCATTACAAAACTAGACACTAATAAAGGAATGTCTTTAGCCAGTAATCATTAGAGGCAGAAGACAGCCCTGTCCCTCTTAAAATTTGACTGTCTGAAAAGGTAAATACAGAGGACACACAGAGGGCAAAGTGTGTATACATTTGTGTGTTCACAGTGACTTCACAGTCGCGGGAGTCTCTGTGATCAAAACCCGTAGAATAGCTAATGCCGCTAAAGTGGAATGACCTTATCAAGCTGCAGCGAATGTGCTATCCGTGCTGCTCAACACAAAACAAAACGTGACATCAATCTAACGGGTACAAATAAGAGGGAAGAAAGAAAGCGAATGGGGCACTGTAGAGACGGTTAAATCCCCTTGGAACATCCGGAGTGTCCTTCCATGTGGTAGCATCCAGCCAGGTAAACAACTTACTGGGTCGACACAGTCAGCTGCTCCGGGCACCAAGAGTTCAATACACTTTCATGTGGTGTATTTCTGCTCTTTTTCCTGGATGAATAACACCTGAAGAAGTTTGTGTGACATGATTTGCCCTTTCACTTTCACTATCTACCTACCAATTTATCTATGAATCCCTGGAAGTAGACGAGAGGCCAAAGCTGTGTCCAAAGTTTGCCCAGGCCGGAATGCATGATGCCAGCCGGCACAAAGCATTGCTTAGCACCAGACACCCATGCGGTGACATTGAGATGCTAAACCTGCAGCTTGTTTACACAAGTTTCCCCCTTTTCTCCTCTCTGAAGCCACCATTTAGACAGACAATGGGCACAATGTGGCCCTCATCTGTGAGTGGGCCGGGCCGACGGGGCGAGCAGTCAGCTGGGGCACTCTGGTTTGCTCTGGAGTGGATGTTTACATCAGTGGGAGGAAGCATTGTTTTAACTAAGAAGGCCATGACACACACAGACACACACAACTTTCTGAGGCAATAAAAATGGTAAATACTGTTTATGATTGTGATGAAAATATTTTTCTCTACATGGTCTTTTAATCTTTAATAATTTTGTTTATTTTTTTAAATTTCTCTTATGAACTTAAATCAATTCTGCCAAAGCTAGTTGCCATAAAAAACAGCAATGGGGATTTCATGTTCCCTTTCTGATTGCTAGCTTCACATTAGACCATTATTAAAAACAATTACAGCAAATTTAACCCTATTGCTGGACAATAACAGCAAAATGTGCTTGATAATACAAAATCCCATCATTCAATGTCAAGAAATTTTCAACATCCAATGCCAATATTTTTTAAATTCTTGCTTTCTTCAATACCTGTGCATGGCAACTACAGTAAAGTTAAAGGTATGGAGTGATAATCGTTATGGTTAATAATCTATGGTTACGGTATGTGCAGGACTGGGCAACCAGAACATGTAATTCAGGTTAGTTGTCGATGCTAATAAACAAGCAAACATTCATTTCAGGTCTGTAACGGGTCTCCTGCATGAAAGTCAGATGTGCTATACAGCTGTCTACCACACCAGACCTCACTTTCTGCTGTACAATACACATGATATATGATATATATATCATACTATATAATTTCTGAGGATTCTGGGCCAGCAAATTAGCATGTAGCCTAACATGGTGATATTTGTCAGCACCTGAAACAGGATGTACCTCTCTTGAACGTGATTAGAGAACAAAGATTACAGATTCTTAAAAGAAAATGTACATAGAGAGACAAAAAACAATCTCAAATAAATCGTATGATCATTTTACCATCCTCTGCCTCGTCATCGCGCCGGAGAGAGTTGCATCTCAATCGTGCACATCTCCAAGAAAACTTCCTACAGAGTGCAGGACTGACACGCAGGCCTCAGAGCTCCCTCGGCGTATATTAAGTCCAGCTAATGAGCTGGTCAATGTGACGAGAGGCGGCTGTGATCGATGTCCCCTCTGAATTGATGTGCTCTGCAACGAAGGACACTGACCCACAGAGAAATGTTGATGAAGTAGCCGCCTGGAAGCCTGCACTTCCCCACAGCCTGCAAGGAGTCTGTGAACGCCGCTATGAGGACGGGGTCATATCAGTGGACGTTGGCAAGTTATCAGCATCATTTTATGTTGCAAATATATATCTGCAAGTACTGAACATGGAGTCACTGTGACTGCCTGCATGAGTGTGACAGTTAATAAAATGCAGATATTGATTTGAGTGTTATTTACATTTTAATCCAGATTTTAAGGAACAATATGATCTGGAAGTTTCAGCTTTAGATGTATTAAAGCTTGCACTCATATACATATACACATACACCATAGAGCAGATATATAGTTAGCCTTTGAAAGAAATTATGGCCAGTAGTATAACTGAAACTATGTTTTCTTAATGATGTAAAACTTGATATGCAGTTCAGCTCCCTTCGTCTTTGTCTAATCATGAACAATGTATGGATATCTCTGTTTTTGCTCATTTCGGGCGCAGTGGAAGAGACTGGGCTGAATCTGCATATAGTAATCATCAGAAAAATTCCCCAGCAGAATATATTTGCATAAGATTATTACTCATTGGCAGTGACCCCGAATAAGGATGAGCCACATTACTAATAGGCTTCTCTTAATGCTAATATATAAATCCTGGGATATATATCCACTTTGACATTAATGACTAAATGTTACTTCTCAGCCTTGTCGCAACGATGATCAAAAGTACTTCACTTGGCTTTTTTTCCCCCTTCTCTTTAAAATTTCAGTTCTGTCTTCCTTTTCCGACTAATATTGTGGATAAAAGATTTCTGCGTGTCAGGCTTAAAGAGGCGAAATCATTCAGTGACTCTGGCAGAGAAAGTTTCGGAGGGACTGCAAGAGGGACAGCTCTGAAGTTGTGGGGGGAGTTTAAAGTTGGAATTGTAATGTATCAAATAGTGGAGGGGAAAGTAAGGAAAGTAAGAAAATCCCTCCTCCTTAGGTTGAAAATATTCAAGATAAAAATAACACTAATGTTGCAGCTTTTTACTATGTGTCTGAAAATTTGGTGATTGATATATTGGACAGATAAATGTGCTTGGGAAAGTCTCTCTCTGCCTTTCTCTCGGCTTCTCTCCCTTCCCTCTTCCATCTGGCCTTTCTCGGTCTCGACTGCACATTAACCAATAAAGATGAAATGTCTCCCAAAAAAAAAAAAGCCAGCGTCCCACCCGACTTGTCTGCCGTCCTCAGGTCCTGTTCAGTATGCAGCGCGGGCAACAACTCAATTAACCAGAAGCCCCTAGCCATCACACCAGCAGGCTGCCTCATAATATTTCCCATAATGTTTCATCCAATTTGGAGAGTTTGACGTTTACCCCCTGCAGGACTGCAGCGATAGACAATGACTGAAGGCAAGGGGGCACTGAGGTGGAGGTGTGTGTATGCGTGTGTGTATGTGTGTGTGTATGGTGATGAGGACTGGAAATAATCGCCCAGGCCTGCAGGTGAGCATGCATCATCACCTTTTTACCAACTCCTCCAAAACTTTGCAAGCACAGGTATATATTTTTCAGATTCTTGTACATAAACTTAACAGTCCACACAAAAGTAGAAAGAGTATGTATATATACTGTATATATGTGTGTGTGAGAGAGAAACAGTGTGTAAAAATTATTTTGTGAAATATTGCACACACTGCAGAGGTAATAGACTGCTGAGATAAAGGGTGTTTATAGCACAGTACCATTGGATAAAGATAATGTTTTAGGAGAGTTTCACAGAGCTAGCAGCCATAAGATCCTCCACTCCACAGCAAGACTTTTGAGAAGCCATTTTAAGGCCCCTTGTCATTGGCATGACCCTCTTTTTACCTCTCTGCCCCCCCAACAACCCTCCCTCCTTCTCTCCATCTCCCCCGTTCTCTCGGACAGAAGAGGACTCTGCAGCTCCTAAGTGACGGCGAAGGAGTCACCCCGGTGGAACTGATGCCCCCGATCAGCGATGGGCTGGAAAAGCATAAAGACAGGACAGGAAGGGGTGGAGGGGTGGAGGGGTGGGGGGGAGAAAGAGGAGAGCGCTGAGACAGCACTTTCTCCAACCCACAGAGGGAGAGGGAGAGGGCAGTGAGGGAGGTAGCTAGAGAGAGGTAAAGAGGGGGAGGAAGAAGAGGGAGGGGTCTCATTTATGATTAAAAGATAGGCCAGATAACCCTGCGAGCCTGGCCCATCACTCTCCTTTAAAATGAGGTTCTAATGGCAGCTGGGGAGGAAGGGGAGGCTTGGGCGTCATTAACCAGAATCTCTGAATCCTTAACCCGAGGTAGGGTACCTCTCGCCTGGGGAAAGAGACCACCTAAGCTGCCTTGGAGCTGTGGATAATGTGCGCACTGAGTGAGAAATCTGTGGCCGCCGCATGCATTTTGTTAAGTTTTCTAACTGTGTGTCTGCTCAGGAACAGGATATCAGCAAAATGCCTCGGAGCCATAGAGATTAGAGGATGTTATGTGTGTGTATGTCACTATATAGTCATGTGTACCTGTGTGTGTGTGTGTGTATGTGTGTGTGTGCCACTGCATGTCCGCCATCACTGAGTCTCTCTTCAACATGTCGCTCCTAATGAGTAGGTGATTAACGATAATGTATCTCATTAGTTAAAACAGGATTCATAATGACACAGAGAGCTACTAGAACCACCACTCCACAGCCCTCTTCAAATATGGCTTCTCACAGCTGGTTCCACTCTAGCTGAAGGTTGGTTTGCAGTTTTCATCCCCTTTATGGGGAAAAGGGTTAAAGTTAGATTTGATGCCACGTTCTAGCTGTTTACAAACTTTTTTTTAACTATTTCCTTCTTTGTTTTCTGAAATTGGTGAATCAATTGTTTTAAAATCAGGTGTCTCAGCATGATTTTTTTTTTTGATTTTTTTTTTTACAAATTTCACTGAAATATACAACACTTTTTTATTTATTTATTAATTTATTTATTTATCATTTATTTACTGAATTATTTAACCATTTATTTATTCATTTGATTATTATTATTATTTATTTATTTATTTATTTTTTTTATGAAAGACACGATTGGTTTAAAACTATTTTCACCTGGCGTTCATCCCCCCCCCCAAAATCCACAAGTATCCTGCTGCAAGAACACATACGGACCACTTTAGTTTACATTAAACAGTGGCTCTTTTTACACAGAGATCGTGCTATAGAAGTCCCCTCTTTATGCCTCCGTTGTTTTTTTACACAGAGCCGAAACTGCGGCATCATGCCACTCCAGTGTGTGATTTTAGACAGCATGCCGGCATTGTGGAAGAAGAGGTGTGACGGGCATGAAATGTAACACAACAGTGTCGGCCTCTTGTGTGACATATAAAATATGCGTTGGCAGCTCTTTTATAAACAATAACAAAGGCATAACATGCCAATAACGATCATTTACCATCCCACTTATATGGTGGCTGACCTCACCTTCTGCTCGGGGGTAAGGAGCTCCTGGACCTTTGAGTTAGCTGCTAACTGCTAACAGCTGCTTTGTAAATCTCCCAGGGTGGGTCACATGCACAACACGTCTTCAAAACTTCATACCCGTGCCACCCGTGATTCCATCCTGCTGGCTGTCCTGTTT
Source organism: Epinephelus moara (assembly GCF_006386435.1). Taxonomy (NCBI): domain Eukaryota; kingdom Metazoa; phylum Chordata; class Actinopteri; order Perciformes; family Serranidae; genus Epinephelus; species Epinephelus moara. The sequence continues at coordinate 25,839,771 of NC_065515.1, forward strand.
ATACAGACATTGTTTCGGCGCTGTTACTACCTCTGATGTTGGCAAGACAAGTCTGTCCCCCCAGTTCCAGGATTGTACCTTTTACACAGCATGGTGAGATGGAATAACAGCCTGAAATTCCCACCTTGAGGAGAGAGTGTAAAAGGGGTTAATGTGTTCATGTGTTGTTGACGGCTCCAAAAAAATCCTTGTAGTCATTAGAAAGTGAAGAGAAATATGGGCACAAACACTAAAGGTCTGCTGATTATGTCCTAGAGGAAAATGAGGCAAGTAAACAACAAGCGCTGCTGTATTATTTTAAACGGGCACTGTGTAGGAATTTCTCCCATCTAGTGTTGAGATCGTATATTGCATTCAAACGGATAGCGCACTCTAGTGCCTCACTGTTTATTGCAACAATGGTAGCTGCTGTGTACCAAAAAGCTATGATAACATTGATGAAACCATGTCATCAGATACTACATGGAGTATTCATTCAGGCTCCTACACAGACACACGCAACGTGAGTTGACAAGCCCCCTCCTTACCATGCTGGCTGTGTTTACAATGTAGGACTGTTGGGGTGGGTGTAAATCGAAACAAACCAATCACGTCTTTTGACAACTGACAAGTGGCTCAACCTTACACACCTCATCCCCCTCCTTGCAACATTGCTTCGCTAACAGCTGTTAGCCGCTGTTAGCTGTGATTCTCCTTAAGCAGCTCTCTCCACCTGGGAAAGGCTACCCCGATGTTGACCCTCGTTTTTTGAAATCGCCGGTCACGTTGCCTTTTTGCCTTTTTTCAAATGCACTGGCACTTGTGACTAGCCTGCTTGCTGTTGCTTTTCGTCACTCTACCTGCAGGCGGAAACCGGAAACCGACAAGTGAAAATGCAAAAGGCGATTCCGTATTTCTCAAGTATGTCCCTGTACGTACCTGTATTTTCAAGATGGCGCACGTACATGATGAGACAGTAATCGCAATGTATATGTAAATGAGAATTTCGGAGCTTACGGACTTACGCTGATGGAGGTAAATACACATGTGCTAGGACACACTTTTGACTGCAAAATTTGTTTGTCTCAAAGAACAACTGAAATTGTTACACATAGTGCCTTTAAGCTAAAATATTTTCATCATTGCTTTTTCCAAGCTAATTAAAAAAAAATCCACAATGAATAAATCAATCAATCATTATCTATTTTTGAGTGACAATAATACTGAGTTGATAACTAAATTTGGATCATATGACACTGAACATCAAACTTCACACCTCTATGCTTCACACATGGCACAAGCTAATTAAGGGCACTTAAAAAGTTTATTTTTCCCTCAACATTTTCCTGTTCCCATTTGTCCTCTATTCTTTATCCATCTTATATCTCTACCCTCAATGTCTCCTCACTTCTTCTGTTCTTCTCCACTCTGGCCTCCTTCATGTTGGTCCCTCTCCTATCTTTGTAAAGGGCAAAGCACTGCAGCCATTTCCCAGCCCGCCTTACAGCCTCGATCCAGAGGAATGCTAATAGTTTGTAACCTGACCCAGTGTCTCTCCAGTGCTACCCAAACAGGGCAGTCCAACCATCCTGAAATCAACACCATGAATGTTTCCATCACTCATATTGAGATATCAGTATCTTTATAGTTAGAAATCATCCATATTTTACCGACCCTTCTCCAGCTGCCCCTCATAACTCTTGCTTTGCTCGGTCTCAAGCAACATATCCGTCTTATTTTGGGGCCTGTATCTCCACAGTGTTTCAGTCTGAAAGAAGATACACAGAGGCGGCTGACATGATGCCACTGGAGGAGGCACAGTGGGTAGAACATCAATCATGATGTACAACACTTTCCATTTTTGACAACATTTCAACAGCTTGGAAACTTACTGCTAAGGTGCAAATCACTTTAAAATCTCTCTCAGCTCATTTTCCCCACCAGCAAAGTGGAGTATGCTAATATGAAATAGTTTTTATCTTTAGACTCTGTATGATTATAGTGGTGCTCTATCTATTTTAGGGATTTTCTATCTAGTGTCTGTGACTAAACACTGTGGTTTTACCTCTTATTATTACACCCTTTCTCTACAGCACTCCTTACATGATATGGGCTAAATAAATAAAATTATTATGACAGTACTACAAGATTCTTCTTAGATTGTCATGCTTACAGATAGACGGTATACTGTACAGTATGTTATACTGATTGTCATTTTCTTTTTGCAAATCAACATGCTTTGCACTTAATCATCCAAAAAGAAAAGTTTTATTTCTTATATTTATATGATTTGAACATTGTTGAATAAAGGCTGAGCGTGGATATGACTGTCTGTGCTAACAGTTTTATTAGAACTTTTTTCTACCAAAGTCAAAAACTGTTGACATTTTGTTCTGTCAGTAATTCAGAGTAATACAAACTGATTATGAAAAGAAATGTTTTAAATGCCAAAGAAATTTAACGTTGCTATATTTGGGTGGTGGCAGAGAAGGATGCCCCCAAACCTAAAATACAACTAAAAGTAACATGGCTAAATACCAGCAGAAATGTTGCATTTATAATTGAGTGAACAGACCCTTTAAAAGTCCAGTGTGTAGGATTTAGGGGGATATATTGGAAGGAATGGAATATAATACAAATAGTGTGTTTTCTTTGAGATATAATTACCTGAAAATAAAAATTGTTGTGTTTTTCTTATCTTGGAGTGAACTATTTATACTCACAAAGGATGCAGGTCTTCCACTTTGGAGATCACCGTGTTGCACTGCCATGTTTCTACAGTAGCCCAGACTGGACAAACCAAACCCTGGCTCTAGACAGGGCCATTTGCGCTGTCGCATTGTTGTGTTTTCTCACCAATTTTTGAACACGAAACTGTTTCATTTAGTTTTTAAACTGCTTAAATCACCTGGAGTCTCATTTATAAAACAATGTGTAGGATCCATACTAAAAATGTACAAACAGAAAAAGCCAAAAATGGCAAACGGCAAAATATATTCGACTATACCTACAATCAGGCTTCCACCTCACCATCTGTGTCGCCAATTTTTCATCTCCAAAATGTTCTCAAGCATGGGTCAAAGTTTCTCCTATCAAGTCTGTTTTTATAGACCACAACTTTTGTGTGGGAAGTGGCGTACGCCTCTTTCAAGGCCTCGTTTTGTGTGTATGCAATGTTTATAAATGAGACCCCTGGTTCGCCACCTTATTCTCTGTGGATAATTTGGCCACCAATAAAAACCTCCTGAACGTCTGGATCTTAAGTTACCTGAGAAAAAAGGTGAGTACACACATTAGCCAGTGCTAAGCTAACGGCTGCCTCTGACAAGCCAAACAGCGTCAGAGAAGCACTGATTTATAATGTGAAATGATTTGGAGATGAGGAGATCTCTGTGGATAACTTGGCTCCTGGTAACAAAAAAAAAACCTCCTGAGCAATGACCACTGACGGAATTCTAACTGGGAGAAGTTTCAGCTGGTTGCAATCTGTTATCGCACCCAGTGGACATGACATCCATGATAGCAGCTACAGGTGGAATTATGGGACTAGTCTTTTATGGTAGTTAACACTTTTTTGTGATGTGTTTTGTAAGTCAGATATGTCACTGACAATGCTTGTTTTTTGTGATTTGACAAGTGAAATGTTTATATTTATCCACTCTGGGGAGCATTCTCAAAGAGACATGAGATATACCAGTTTAGTTTAAATTGGAAGCAAAATGCAAAGATGATGCTTTATTAAAATCAGTGTGGACATGGCGGAATCGGTTGCAGAGTGTTGAGAACTGTTTGTTTTTTCGGGGCATGTGAGTCCACGAGGCCACGCTGGACACACTGTTTGTGTGTGTGTTGGTGGGGGTGTCGACAGTGGGGGAAAACCCTTTTAGCACGTTCATAAAAGCGGCATTTAGCATTGTCACAACAACTGCTTAGGAAAAGCCAAGCTTCCATTAAACAAGGGCAATGATGCACTACAAAGTCACAACCCCTCAGCACAGCGGCCTGCCATCCAGCCAGCGGCCCCCTCTGCATAACTTACTGCCTGTGTTGTATACAGTTCCTGGTACACAGCAGCATGAGAGAGTTTTTCTGAGTGATTTCCAGTGTGAAGTTATGGTGTTGATTAGCGCAGTGACAGGTGCCATGATTAAAATGGCCGATAGTAATAGTGCAGCATTCATGCATTGACAACTTTGCTCTGCATGGCTTTGTGAGTGGTGATGTATGACACCATTAGGGTAACCTCAGGGCCCTGGAGGACACTTATCTCCCTCGTCACGTCCTTCACACTTCCCATTCTCCCTCCAACAAAAGGACGCCTGCTCCCCAGTCTGCATGCTTATGAATTGTGTGCGTGTGTGTGTGTGTGTGTGTGTGTGTGTATGTGCGAGATGTCTGTGTATGTGTTCATTGTCCATCTCTGGTAGTGAACATGAATACTGGTTTATGTGTATCATGTTTCATTATGCTGGTGTGTATGTTTCGATTCGTACATCTGTGTCAGGTTTATGCTTTTTGTATATTGCAATGGAGGTTATAACGCTGTACTGCATCCTCATTCTGTGCCTTTACTGCCTTTACTGAGCAGAATACTTATATCGCTTGCTAACACTCAGCATATGATTTTGCACCATCCATAGTTTAGTTTTCTAAGCATTTAATTGTAAATAAACTTTAAACCCCCCATCTCTTCTGCATCCACCATTTCCAACAAAATTTCCAGAATAAATGTTGGCATTGTACATTTCTGTAAATCACGGATACATTACATTTGTATGTTATTATGTAGCGGATATGCTGAAACTTTATGTTTCAACAATGCTGTGGTTAATGTGTAGTTAGGTTTCGGCACAAAAACCTATTGGCTTTGTTGGGGAAGATCATGTTTTAGCTTAAAATACCCCGTTTTGGTGTCTAAAAAGCTGCCGCCAATGCAGCAATGTCTTGGCATAAAACTTTTTGTTTCACCATCCTCGGAAACACCAGAACGGGCTGCTAAAAACAACCGTGACTAAAAAGCCGCTAGAAGATGCAGTGATGACTCGCTAAAAAACAACAGGTTTTGTTGTTTGTTGGTCTTTAAAAGTGGTCTACAGCTTGGCAGGTGTCTTGCCCAGGTGCCATGCAATCCCCTTTACTTTCAGATTTCAAAGTCAGCTCATATATCATCACTTTAGAAATTATATTATACGGGGAGGCACAGTGGTGTAGTGGTTAGCATTGTTGCCTCACAGCAAGAGGGTTCAGGGTTTGAACTCAGGGTGGGGGAGTTTGGATGTTCTCCCCGTGTCAGTGTGGGTTTTCTCTGGGTACTCCAGCTTCCTCCCACAGTCCAAAGACATGCAGGTTAATTGGTGACTCTAAATTGTCCGTAGGTATGAATGTGAGTGTGAATGGTTGTTTGTCTCTATCCGTGTCAGCCCTGCGACCTGTCCAGGGTGTACCCCGCCTCTCGCCCAATGTCAGCTGGAATAGACTCCAGCCCCCCCACAACCCTCAAGAGGATAAGCGGTTACGAAAATGGATGGAGGGATGATATTATACATATGAAATGTATAAATGTAACATCGTTTGCAGAAACGTTTTTTCCAGTTCACAAAAAAAACATTTGATGCATACAGAAGGAACTCTGTACAGGTTTTGCGTGCTTATGTAAGTCAGCCTGTGTTAAACAAGACAACAACACTTGTGGAAAAATATGCATTTGTCTGTTGAGCCACTGCTTCACTACTGTACATCATATGTGGCCATGCAGAGGGTTCTAGAAAAAATTGCAAAGTTTTCCAGCAAAAGGTCGAAACTGCTTCAGCTTTTGCCACAGCACAATGCTGCTGTTGTGTTGACCGCTGAGTGTTGGTTGATTATTTGTAATATGAATGCCTTATTTCTTTCTTTACCTTATGATTGTTGTAACATTTGCTGCTGTGATAAATTCGACAGCCTCTTGAGTTGTACAATCCATATCTGCAGTGTTTCAAAGATCCTGTTCCATCTTCTCAATCAGCCCAGTCGTCAGAAGAAATGTTGGGATTGTACGTTTCCACAAACCACAGATATGTTATATTTGTTGACATTTCCAGCGTCAGTTGTGCCTCCAAAAGCAGGTGTTTTCTAGGAAGACATATGCTGCATTTCTAGCCATGACTGTGCCACCAAAACTGGGTATTTGAATCCCAAACGTGATCATTTCCCACCAATAATCAATTGGTATTTGTGCCTTAACATAACCAAACATTCACCACAGCATTGTTGAAACAGAACAAAAAATAATATTGACACATCTGTTACATTATAGTGTACAAACATTACATATCTGTGGTTTGCAAACATGTACAATGCCAACACTTACGATTGTAACTGGCTTATCTCAATGGTACCTTAAACAGTGCTTTCTATCTAAATGGCTGGTAAGAAACAACAGATAGGTTTCTGCTTTACAGAGCCCAGGTTGAGTCCATTTAATAAATCAAACTGAGCACTGTATCAGTCAAAATCATTATCATAATTAATATACTGCCTCAAAGTGCATCATGTGTATTTGTGCTTGCAGTGACGTACAAAGTGTACAAAGATAACCATAAACACCTCTTCATGCCCATGGGGCCTGTCTGTCGCGCTGCGCTGGGCAAATGTTTGTGAGAACACCTCTGTAAACATGCACATCCCTGGGGGGGTCAGCCAAGCTGTGGCTGACACCTAACGCACCCCCACCAACGCCACCACCACTGATACTGCAGTCATGTCAACGGAAGTGTAAGGCAATACCCAGTTTTCCTAACAAGTTGAACCCAGCCGGAGGCATCCTGGCATCCCGAAACTCCAAACACATGTCCCCTCCCTACTTCAAAAATACGCACACCCTTATTTTTGGCGGCATGCAACCCCTTAATTATTTCAGTGGGCTGAATTTGAGACGATTGGGTTCTTAAGGTTTTGCGGAGGGCATGGAGTCAAGATACCGAAGAACAGCAAGAAAGAAACACCGAAGGCGACAGGATATTTAAGGGAGGGCGGGGGGGGTCGAGTTTTAGAGGATAGACACATACACTCACACACACATGTACAAACTGCTGTCCCTGTCTCTCTTGAGCCCTTCTCTCCCGTCCTCTACCCCGCCGCCGCTGATGAGAAAAACAGACACAAGTGCTAAGCTCTCTCTTTCCCTGGGATTGATAACATTTGTAATTGAGGTGCTTACTATGGAGCGCCAGCTTCCTCAGTCGCGGACGGCGGTTTCCAGGTTGTCTCAGCGCGGAGACCGAAGGCGAGGGGGCGAGGGGGCGATGGGGCGATGGTGGGAATTTGAATGTGTTAAGAGTGTGCGGTGTCCACACGGCCATTAGCAAACAAACTGGGGTGGGGAAAGCTGAGATCAAATTCGGTGCCCTCTAAAGGCCACTTCAGTGATTTATGCCAGCAGCTTTTATTTGTGAAAATCTAAACATAGCAGAGAGGAGAAACATTTAACGAAGGCTGACACAACAATGATCAACCCAAATCACAATTATATTTATTTTATTAATTCATTTTTAGATGTTTGACATGAGAAATATTATAACATCTGACATAAAATAAATAAGCCTTTGTTAAATACAGCTTGCTAAATATATCAATGTATATATACTCATTTAGTTTTTAATATATCTAAATAATTATTATCTAGATAGGACGAGAATGATCAGCATTTAATTTGTTTTTGGTATCAGACTCATTATTTGATTTCAAACACCTGTTGCGTGCCTGTGAAGATGTTTGTGTGGTGAGTGATGTAATGGAACAGCATGAATATAATTAGAGTAATGATGCATTGACATAACGTTGGTGCCAAAATGCAGGCAATGAATACGATCCATGTTCAGGGCCTGTATTACAATTTCTGTTACGAAATTTTGTCCATATTTAGCTGCGGGCCGCCTACCTTTTCATATAATTAATCATCTCATATAAGTGCTCTAAAGTGATCCAAATGCTGTTTTCTTTTCTTTAAGGAAATATTTTTAATCATCTTTATAGGGACTTGATGACACATAACAGTTTCCATGGGCCAAATTTAAACCCGTTTAACATCAGTACATGTAACGGCACACAGAAGCATCAAGACACCTGATAGGGCGTTCTTTTATTAAATGATCATGTTTGTCAAATCCTGTCTCAGCAAGTCCCTCTCGGTCTAGCAAACATTGTGCAGAACTTATCAGAGCCAGAGTTGCCGATCAATAGAGACTGAATGAGAGTAATAGCTTTCACCTTAAAACACACATATTCCAATTAAGCCCAGTTTTCAAACAGACACTTGGCATTTTGAGAGCAACTGCTGGGTGCATCAGCGGTTAAATATAAACATCCAAAGTGAATCACTGATTATTTGAGACAATTTTTGGAGTGGAGATAGAAACAAGAGCTACAGATGAAAAAAAAAAAAAAAAAAAGAGCGAGAGTACAGATAAATGATATCCAGCTGGTTTCATCTTCGGAAAGGCCAAGTTTCCTTCTCTCTACATTTGTGCTTCGCGCAGTATTAAAGTTTAAAAGTTAGTTGTACAAATGACCTACAGAGATCGCGGCTCCCAAATGGCAAGTCTAAAAGGAACAACTCCGATAAATCATGGAGCGAAACTTGAGTCCGGGGCTGTTGTAGGAGATTTATCGGCAGCTGTATTTTTCTAGTGTCAACTGATGTTCCATAAGACTTAGCCAGCGTCTTGCATTGCTTCCACCCATGCTCCCTCCCCACCAACACATACCCAAACACACACACTGCTCTGCTCCCATCACACACACACACGCACACACTTACACCTCTCCACTCCATCAACAGCGGTCCAGCATTTAAATTTGAGAGCTATTCCTGTGAGACTGTTAAACACGACAGATTGAGATGAGTGGCAAACCTCTAGTGCTAGCATTAGCCCACTTATCTTATTAGTGGGGCAGCTCTAACACATTTGATACCCCCTCGGCTACTGCTGCTGCTGGCCTCAGGGAACCCGCAATGGCTTCAAAGACCAGATCTGGCGTCCTGGTGGCTCAGTATGCTGAGACGCATACCACAACGATGTCGGTTTGAATTCAGTCCGTGGCAGTTGCTCCATGTCTTACTGTCACCCTATCTTTCAAATGACGAGTCAATGAAAACTATTTGATGAACAACAAGTTCCCGAATAGTTTTAGATTACAGAGGATGAAGAGCTACTGTAAATACAAGATTTGATTCCCGTCATGATAATTATTTCATCTGACATTTGATTTGATTGGACGTCTCTGTGGCTGGCACCAGGTGCCTGCTTCTTAATTTAAAATATAACCTGAAAATAGCAGAACCAGAATAGCAGATCAAAAGTCAAGCTGTCTCTCAGGGACTATGTGATTATTTCCCAGCCTGTACAATGATTATTACCACCTGAAACACTAATGTCAGACTCTTTACAATTGCTTTATTTAGTGTACCAGCTTGTGCAATGCTCGGATAAATATATATTAGTATGACATTAGTGCTTAATCAATGAAGAGCATACACAATGTTATTGTACTACAAAAAGCATATTATGTATAGTTGAGTACAACAATGAAGGACTTGCATTGTATTCGTAAAAATGATTAATGAGGTTGATGTATGATGCTTAAAATAAATAACAATAAAAAAGTTTTTCAGCATAAAATTTTTTAATTTGCTTCATTAACATGTTTTTGACAACTTATTTTAAGAAGTTGGTCAAAATCAAAAACATTTTTGAGTAGGATGACATTAAGTTAGAATATTTTAAATAAAACAGTTTGACCACTAATTATCAACTCAAGGTTTGGATAAATATTAAGTTGGTTCAATTCAGTTAAGCTTTTAGAGGTCAACGTAAATCATGTTGGTTGTACTAATCCAATTGAGTTTGTCAGATTATAAAAGACTTTACTCAATAATGTCAGAGTTAGAACGACTTCAAAAGATGCATTCAGATTGTTACCTTATGTTTTTTAATTTAAGTTGAAACAGTGGATTATTATTTAAAGTATACAGTAATTCCTAATATGATCATGGATGGATTCACACACAGATAATCCTATAATTCACTGAGAAGACACAGGACCGCAGAGGCGGCTTCAACCTTTCACTTACATCTTTTCCACGGTGACGCCTCCCGCTGCACGAATGAGAGCCACAAAGGTCTTAAACTCACTGACAGTCAGCGTTTCTTAAACTATGGCTGGTGACCCCAGGATGGGTCACAGGCCTATTTCTGGTCAGAACACACGTAACAAGACTACAAGTTGTTTTTCACAAATGCGGGTTGCAGGGTTAGAGTTCTTCTTCGAGTTCTTCGAGTTGGGTGGTAGAATATTTACAACTTTATTTAAACAAAAAGCGGCCCAGCTGACATTAAAAATAATTTTCTCCAGGACAGTCCTGCCCAAGATAGTAGCATGGTAAAGGACATAAAACATTTGTCAATAAAATTAAAAAAAAATAAAATTAAAAAAAAAATAGGGCATTTTAACTTCAAGTTGCCAAAGTTAAAAAATGTTTCTGATCTGCCAAAAATCCAAAACACAAAAACACTTAACTGACCATCTTATAAGACAAAGAGCAGCAGCAACTCTTCATGTCTGAGAAGCTGGAACCAGCAAATAATTTGCATTTTTACTTGAAAAATAACAGAACAGATTAATCAACTATCAAAATAAGTGTCGCTTAATTTTTCTGCAGATTGTTCCATCTCTAAAAATGTATTTATTTTATATGTAAGCTTTATTTAATTAGGTGATAATAAGGATCAACAAAATGGGTATGATCAGAAGGATAATGTAAAATTAATAAAATAACAACTGCGAAAATGCATGAGAAAAAAAAGCTTTTAATAAATTAATTAATTAAGGAGCTTTATTCTCATATCAGAGAGAATGCTGTTAGAATATTTTGTACGCTACAAAATGTAGAAAATTACCATGCAGAAATATATTTAGATGCTAGCTTCAAATACTTTCCACTACACTTCAGCAACACTATTAGGAATGACATTTTCAGACAGTGTGCATCTCTTTTTGAAATGACCCACTTCACTGGATCAGCGTGATTGACAAGTGAGATCCATAGTGGTTATGATATGGTGTAAATGAGTCTGTGTGAGTTACTGTAAGTAGCAACACATAAGTCTAACCTTTAGCTGCTTACTGAAAACTGAGATGAGGAGAGCTGCTTTGATGGTTTGAACTCTCCGTGCTTACGCATCAAGAATACACACAAACACACACACAGCTGCAGCCCCCCGGCCCGGCAGAGCCACACACAAAGCCGAGCAAATACTTATTTTGCAACCCGGTGTAAAGTATACCGCACCTTGACTGCTGTCGTCCCTGCTAAGCCTCATGGGTAACAGGAAACAGCCTGTAATCTTTCTCAGATCCCTTCCTGTTGGTACTTTGGGTGACAGGTGAAGGATAGTCAACAGTCTTCTTTTGCCTTTCTTCTGTTCAGTTTCAGAGTCACACACACACACACACACACACACACACACACACACACACACAAGCATGCGCGCGCACACACACGTAGTTAGAGAATCCTCCCCATCAGCACCCCTGGTGTAGAAATCGCTTACCAAGACTCTGCTATTCTTAAAGGAGGCGTGTGAACATGTTGGGTGGGCAGAAAGGCACTTCACTGCTCACCTGCCTTTCTTTAGCACACTCTTCACTCTTTCTTTCTCACACTTTCTTCTGCCCCCGGTCACCCTCTCTCTCAAACACACACAGACATACACACACACACACACACACACACACACACACACACACACACACACACACACACACACTCACACACACTCACACAGACACTTGTCACCATAAAACAGGTTGTGTTGTCAAGTTGCCTGTCACCATGCTTGTTCCTCTATGCCATATATGAGCTCTCTCAGCTGTCCCTCACAGTTGAACCACAATTAACCCCACGCACATGCACGCACACACACACCAGCACAGACAACTACACATACTTTGCACTTTCTGTCTCGCTTTTTCTCACCGCTGCCCTTTCACTATCAGCTCACAGACTGCAACCCAATCCGTGCAGCAGGGGAGTCATTCACTCCCTCGGTCAGTGTGTAAGTGTCAATAAGAGTTTACAGCATTTCGGCGGTGTGTGTTGCAATGCATGCATGCGTACAACGGCATGCTCTCGGTGCTTTTGATATTTCAACTTTTTACTCTAGTGAACAGTGATGAAGAATGTATGTATTTATTAGTTTCTATATCAGATAGCGCAATCCGCAGTTTAAATGCCAAAGTCATAAACCAAGAATAAACTAAAGGAGAGGTCTGTCCCCATAAATCAATAGATGGGGTATGTTTGAGACTGAAGCTGGTGGTATGCAAGTAACATGACATCTAAATGAGAAAAACAGTACAAATGTTTCAGGCTTGCAGGGAAACAAAACTATAATTTTATCGGACATAATGATCCTCCGTAGCATTAATCTGTCATATTTGCCTCTTAAACTTAAACTCAAGTAAAAAATAAATGGAAATGTTTCGATAAAAAACATCTTTAAGTTAGAAATACTATCTGATAGGGCCTCTGTCAGGAGGTATGGATATTATACTGTGAAAATTGAGTTTTGAAATAATGCAGTGGTCTCCTAAATTACTCCCCTGATCTATGCGTCGGACATCTAATATCTTTAGTTTGTAGCCTCAGTAATGAAACTGAGTAATGAAATGAAACTCAGCTCTTGGCTCCAGCTTGGCAAAATTATTTTGCTATAAATCCACGAGGCAAGGCGTAGCATTGAGTCAGTCACCTGGGGATCTTTGTGTGGCAAGAAAGAAACCATTGGCCTCTGTCAGGACACATGTACTTGTACAGTAACACTCACTCACTCCTCTCAGTCACAGATGACATGATTTTAAAATCAGGTTTCAGTCTGCTGATGTTTTAAGATACAGAGTCTCAAATCAGGGATGCCAAATATTGATAATAGCCTCACTGCAATGGTTGATTATCAGAGATTAACTGGACTGTGGGTGCTGTAGCTGCAATGACTGTGATATCAGCTATGATTTCATTAGAGAGGGTGTTGATGGTTTGAAATGGTGGCCATCTCGTTTCGAATAAATCTTGTCAACATTAATGTGAACCTTGAAAGCATTACACATCAAGGTTGAATCACTCCCACAGATGTCTTTTAGATGTTTCTGTGTCACTGTCCAAGTATTCTGGCTGTGTGTTAAAACAAACACAAAAGTATAGCATGTATTTTTTAAGATTTTTGGGCCTTTTTTGCCTTTATTGTATAGTACAGGTGAAGAATGACAGGAAAGGGGAGAGGGAGGGAGACAGGGGATGACAAGCATGGCTTGGAAATGGGCTGCTGCGGCATTAGCACATGGGGCACATGCTCTACCAGGTGAGCTGCTGGAACTCCCAAAAGAATACACAATACAGTTTTTTTGCATTTAAAAAAAAAAGGCTCATCCACCTGGTGGTCCCTTCAAGATTGCGCGATGTTGCAATCACAACAATTAACACAAGAGGAGAGGAAAGCCTCTCATAGGGACAGTCCTTCAGCTCTGCACAGAATGGCATCAACCCTCCTACCATTACAGAATGATTCTAATTCAATCAGGAGAGACAGCAGAATAAGGTAAAGATAATGTTTATTACAGAAGTGCACACATTAACAGAAGTCTTTGGAGCTTGGACACCAGAAGGAGATATATTGTGATGGAGGGACATCTGAGTGGCAGCAGGAAAAATCCCCCCATAGAGTCCAGACACTGGTGGTGGTGGCTGCTGACTGCTGAGGAGTATGAGGCTGATGAATCTGTAAAGAATAAGTGGTGATAGGGAGGTGGAGGGTACGCGTAACTGCAACAAGAAAGAACTACAGCAGAGACAGAACCATATTTAAAATGAGGAGCAGTGAGATGATAGGCTGACAGAGACGGTGTGTTGCTGTGCTGTTGGTTGACTGAGAATCAGCTGATGACTCAACTGAACAACTAAGACAGTGACACCTAGAGATGGTGAGTGAGCAATTGCACAAGGAGTGAATGGCAGGGTGAGAAAGAAAACAGCCTGAGCATGAAAAGTGTTGGCCTCCTGACTGAACTTCTGCTAGAACTTAATTTCTGTGGGAAACACTGAAGCCTCATAATAATAATACACTGTCATCCGAGACACCACCAAGTATTTTTGCAATTTTCACTTGTCCCTGCAATGTCATTGGCAAAAAAACCCACCTATAAGCAATGCAACATTAATTCATCACAATATATATATATTTCTTTTTTAGAAAAGCTGCCATGAAATCAGGCATTTTAGGCCGCATCAATCCCCAAACCAGCCTGCAAAATTTTGGAGGGACTGTTTACCGTTGGGCGACATGTAAAAATGTTTCAACCGTCCACAGTCAGTCTAGTAGCATATTCGTGCAGCTGTGTGTGCACTACCATCTGCTCTCACTCGGTCTTCGGAGGCAGACCATTAAATTAGCAAAAAAAATGATGAATCACTCAAAAAAAGACAACAAACAAACAAAAAAAGGGGATGTCATCAGCCAGTCTCAAATAGATGATGTATTTGCACACTTTAACTATTCATTCAGTTTATTATGTCTAACCAAAATGTTTGTATAGGCTTTATTAAGCCTAAATGGGCCGTTTAGATCACTTATCTTTTAAATTAACATTTTACCAGGCAACGTATCTTTATATAACGGTTTGTATGATATCCTACGAATACACAGATGCAGTGGTTCATATGGTAATCTATGAATTAGCACCCCACGATCTATGTTACGTACTTACCGTAAAGTTATGGAGGTTAGGATTAGAAAAAGAAACGTTAATTCAGGATTCACACGATTCCAAAAACACCAGTCTCCTGGGGAGGTCTGTATTTATTGTCCAGCCCACCACCCCAACCTGCCTCCTTATGTGGCAGCTTCCCTCTTTACTCCAGTAAGCGCATTGGTCACATGATTGGAGTTTTCCTAAATACATTGTTTATGCACGAATAATTGGCACATGATCACGTGACGAAATGTACAAATGTTGGTGCATTACTTTTCATAGGAAACATACAAACAGTGCATGAGATTAGTCTGCACCAGGATGTGAAGGGTGTGGCCAATCCATTGTGAGCTGAGTAAATCGTCACTTTGTGTATTCACTTGAAGTAAATGATGTTACCACACAAGTTCCTGGTGCCAGTGAAAGCTTTACGCAGTTAAATGGGCAGTGATGAGTGTATTTGTCAACACATGCAGTCTCCTACCGCTGCGAACAGCAACACTTCATGGCACAGCCAGAGTTCCGTCTAACTAAGCACAATACAGTCGTGGAAAGCATTAAAATCCCCCCAACTCACTTCATCACCATTTCCAAAGTGATCTGATGGAGATATTACCTAAATGGCTGGCAAGCTGTGGGCTGCTAACTAAATGCTAATATGTGTCAGAGCCTGGGTGAGGATTTATGGCTCACCATCTGCTCACCAGCATACAGTACAATGTTAGCTTACAATGTTAGCTTTGATCAAGACCTCCCTGTTCATTCCTCCCAATCACTCATCCGAGTAGGAATTAGCACCAAGTTCTTTCTCCTTTAACCTAATCATGTTCTCTGCTGCACCATGCTCATTTGAATAGTAATTAATTTGCATTCTGGGGCCTGAATATTTGTTTTTTAAAGCATACGTGATAGCGCAATTAAAAACAATGTTGTTTTCTGATTTGTAACATGATTAGGGGGCTTGCAAATGAACAGTCATTAAAACAGTGAGGCCCTCCTTTTATTAAATGAATAAATACAGCTTCTGTGTTGCTTCATTTTTTCCCTTTCAATTCAGCTACTTTTCAGCACTTACAGTAAACACTGAGATAAACCTATTCAAAATGTATCTGACGGCACACTTTGTCTTTGAAAACATTGTGGAAAATGTCATTTAGGGTGAGCTTGTCTCTGTACTTATTGCTCAAACACTGTGTGACATTTAATAGAAGCCACATAATGAACTAACCATTTGCTAGAGATCTATATGGATCTGTGAGGGAAAATAGTGAACTTTGTGAAGAATTCCATCCAATCCATCTGTCCAAACAAGTTTATTCTAGCATTTGTCTTCCCAGAGAAACCTCCAGGCCTAGAGCGTGCCTAATGCCATTTGATGAA
Organism: Epinephelus moara; assembly: GCF_006386435.1. Classification (NCBI taxonomy): domain Eukaryota; kingdom Metazoa; phylum Chordata; class Actinopteri; order Perciformes; family Serranidae; genus Epinephelus; species Epinephelus moara. Next base: position 25,855,914 of record NC_065515.1, read on the forward strand.
ACAGTAAAGATTCTCCATATCTTTTCCACAGTAAAAGGCTAATTGCTGTGCTGAAGTCAGATTTACGTCCTCCCCATTCTCCTTTATGCGCCAGGCATCTGTAAGCCCTCACGCTGCCAGTCTCCGAAGGGGTGTATGTTATGATCCCATGTCAGCGAAATCAATCCTTATCAATTTTAAAGTTCAGATTTTTATTTCATGGCTTTCAAGGGAGCGCCTCTCAAGCGAAAATGACTATTCCAGCTCTTTTTTTTTCTCTTTCTGCCCCCACCTCCCTTCCCATCTGCGTCCATATTGATTGTCTGTGTGTGCGGCTCCCCTGCGATTTTTGCCCTGTGGCGGCCCCTGGACTGTTGTAAGCAAGTGCCTGAAGACATAGCTGAGTTAAATAATGCTAACTAGAGCCAGTGATCTGTCTCAATGCAGCTTCCCGGCATTAACAAGCTCTGGCAATTGTCACGTCTCCGCAGTGTCTGGGGGGAGATCAACAAAGGTCAGATGAGATACTACAAACGATCACACTTTGCTTTATAAAGGATGAATGAATGTCAGTCTTTTAAAAATGTATATTTATCGCCAATTAATTTTTTTTACACTAACTATTTCTCTTTCTGAATCTGACCTCAAAGAATCATTGTCAGGCAAGAACATCTATCACAGATTTAAGGATTGCTCAAAGACTGTTACCTCTGAAGATATGTACACTGTTGTGTCTGAGTGTGTGAACAAAACTGTGTTTATTGTATGTGAGCCAAAAAATGGTGTGGTGATGGTGTTAATAAAGTGTCTGATTTCAATTAGCCAGTAAAAAGGTTGGAAAAGTCCATTGAACATTCATGCTTCTTGTTGAATCCCCGTTGGGCAACCAAACATGCAATTTGCGTAGCATCACCTCAAACTGGAATCATAGCCTTGGTTCCCAGTGTTAATCGCAGCTCATTTTTGTGTCATTTTTACTCGGATTGAATGCCAAATCCTTGAGAGAAAATGTAAAATAAAGCTACATTTACTTTGCCCATATTGTCTTGACCTGCTTTCAGTACAACAACAGAGAAATAGTTCCTGATAGTGCCAAGTCGAAGCATTTACTGGCAGCCAACAAAGTTTACCCCCTCGGTTTCTTTGACTCTTTTCCTTTTACAACTTGTGTCAGGTAAACATTGAAGTGCTGAAGATTAGGCGGAGGGGCTGTTGTCCACATTGTGTGCAAGTGTGTATGTGCGCATTTGTGTGTGTACTGTGCAACGGATAGCTGTGAGGCCTCCAAACAGTAAACTAATGGTTCAGCGCTAAATGCCCACTAAGTGGGTGGGACAAGGATGGCCTGACCCCGCTGGCCTTCCCACCAGTCCCCTCTAACAGCTTGGCCTTGGGGTCAGCTCAATTTCCCCACTGCTGAGTGGTCATTACGGAGCGCAGCTTTGATAAATGCTCACGGCTGCTGCTGCTCCTGCTGGCTAGAAGCACTGCACATCTCCCAGGTGCAGAAATCTCCACTGTGCAGTCATACAGACAAAAAAGGAAGGAGACGAAATGGGGTAAAAGAAAGGACAAAGGAAGAGAACAGAAAAGGCAGAGGATCAGGAAGATGAAAAAGAAGAGAGAGGAACAACAGGAAGGAGATAGGAAGAAGCCCAACTACAACAGGACCCAAAACCCGTTACGTGCCTGCACACGGCCAATGTTGCCTAGCAACCTGATGATCTGAGTCTGCTCACATTTTCACTCAGACAGAAAAGATACAATGAGAAAGATAGAAGAGGCAGTGAGGGTGGAGGAGGAAAAACAAATCAGATGAAGATTGTTACAGACCCCAGCGACCGCCCCAATCTCTCTTTCTCTCTCTTACTTCCACTGAGACAATGTTGATGAAAACCTCTGAATGCAATCATCTCACATTCTCCAAATACACTGAATGCTCCAAGGTGCTAGTTTGACAGTGCGGGGCGCTCAGGCAGATTCGCTCTGCTGATCTTCATGGCCTTTGTCCCGCGTTCTCTGTACGGCTTCATCGCTAAACTTTTGCTGCCAAGTTGACAACAGCAGTTAATTCAAGACCATATTCAGTGCTATACAGTGTTGTTAAGTGTCCCAAAATGAGTAAGCTTTTGTCGGAATATTTAATGAGCACTCATACTGAGGTGTCCAGTTTTAAAATGAGTCCACAGAGTCAATAGCTTTTTTCCATAGCAGCGTAGTGTGAATCATGAAAGCTACATGTCTTATTTTTCTTATTTTCATTGTCTCATGTCGTGAAAAGAGCGACACACGTTATAGAAGCTATTGTGCACAGACATAAACACAGGTGTGCCTTTAGGTTTCGGCTTGCCCTTTGCAGTGCCTTGAGAACAACAAAAGGTTTGAAAGCCACTGATGTAGCCCAGTGGTTGCCACCAATTGTAAGCAAAACAGTAAATTAATCTGTTTCAAAGGGAAAGTTGAGAGGCAGAGGAAAGCACTGTGGTCGCTGTGTTTTAAGTAAAGGGGGCCTTGCTCACTCTCCAAACCTTAGATAGCCTCAAAGGCCCATAATAGTCTAATCTGACATCAGGACAAGCCAAAAAGCAGCAGTGACAGTACTGACTGTTCCATCGATGTGCAAGCAGAAAACTACTTGTCTTATTTCTGCGCTTTCAATATTCTAACAGTATTGACAGCTGACCTATAGAAAAAAAACATGACAATTTATGCTATTAAAAACTTTTGAATTTTCTTTCTCTTTTTCTGTCTTCAGTAATCTCACTCAAGGGGATCCCACATTCCAGTCTGACTCACACTCTACGAGGTTAATTTGCGCCACCCTTATGAGAGACAGTGCCCTGCCCACTAGAAACATAAACCATGGCGATGCAAGGGAGGGTGAGTGTTTATTGTATTCTCTCTGTTTGTTTTTTCCAACCACACAGTAAGGTAGAGTTGATTACACACTCATACAGAAACACACACACCAACACAACCGAAAAGAAGGTCCCTTGAAGGCCCCATACTGTACCACGATGAAAGTGAAGCAACCCCAAAAAGACAAACTGAGGATTACACATAACAAATGATGGGAGACCTTCTTGCCTTCTTTTGTCTGCTGCAGTCAGTCCCATGACTTTCTTAAGTGTCTACATTTCCATCTCTTGTTCACTTTTTTGTCTCGCCACTCATGATTTGTGGTTGGTGGTTGGATGGTTTTTACCAAAGTACAAGTAGATTTGCACTTTTATACTTTATGAGTATCTATTATCTGTATCTTTAAAGGACATGCTTAAAATTATTTGTGCAGTCCAATGCTTTATTGTATCTACTTTGTACCTGATTATCAAAATATATGCTGCTGCTGGTGGTCTTGGAAAAACACTTATTACAGTACTGCTGTTTCTGTAGACGTGTAATGATTCTAAAAGTAAGCTTAGCTAAATTGCTGGGATTTTGGTTTATGGTATGCATCTTAAAGGTCTAGTGTGTAGGATAAAGTGGGTTCTAGCGGTTGAGGTTGCATGCAGACTGCAACTAACTAAATCTTCTCCTGTGTGCCACAGAGAACCGTAGGAGAACTATGGTGACTGATGCAAAAATGCCCCATCCAGAGTCAGTGTTTGGTTTGTTCGTTCTGGGAAAGGTGGTGCATTATGGTGGACTCCACGGAAGAGGACCTGCTTCATTCAAGGTAACAAGAACACAACAATTTTTACTTTCAGGTGATCATACACATAGGCAAACTATATTTAATTCCTGCCAATATAGCCAGCAAATGTTACACACTGGACCTTTAAATTGAATCAGTTTCAGTCAATGTGTTTATTTGCACATTTTTAAATAACTTTTCAACTATAATTATGTCAGAGAAAAAAATAGATCAAGGTCTTAAAAATACAGCACTTTGGTAACAGGAGGTCCAAATCTAGTTGCCAAGAAAGTGACATTTAATGAGGCATATATATATATATATATATATATATATATATATATACAACTAGGGTCCAAAATTAACACCCGCCAGGCGCCAAATGCGGGTAGATTTTCCTTTTGGCGAGCAAATCACAGAGGGCTACCCGCCACGCTGGCGGGTAATTGTTTGAACCAAAATAGACATGATAAAAACTATGCTGAGTCTCTGCCGTGTTTTGGTGGTGCACTGCTCTGTGTCTGAGTTTCATTAACATACACTACAGATGTGTTTTATGCTCAACTAAATGGTGCTATCACTTGTAATTGGTCCGCCGCTAGCTACTGCTACTGTGTGACTGAGGGTTATGAGTTGCGCCAATACTTATAAACATAACAAAATAATAACATGGAGGTTCTGTAGTCTGAACTAAACTCTTAATTGCCTCTCACATTGTCAACAGTAGCGCATTACAGTTTCACTCTTTCCATTCTTACCTTTCACAATGCGGCATATCCATGACATCACTGCTTATCTGAATGAACTTATTCATGTGTTAAGGCTGTGGTGATTATTCAATATATCGTATATATCATTTTGCCTCAGATTTTACTCTGTCCTCTTCTTTACGTTTGCATTCAACACTATACCTTATTATCTTTATGAAATGTACTTAAACAAATGTATATGTGACACAAAAAGGCAATTCATTATTTCGAAACACTGTAAATAAATTATTTATTGCAAATTAGACAGTTTGCGGGAGTCCTTTTGCAATTATTTTGTCCAGTAAAAAATCTGCTTGGCCGGTGGATTTTATTATCTACAAGCCCCCTTGGCTGATAAGTCAGAAAGTCTGGACACTGAGCACAACCATGTACTGTACAATGGCTGATACCTAGCTAGAGACAATTAATACTAAAGCAAGTATTAGGCTACATTTGTGTTTCATGCTGAGCCAATATCAGTACCATGGTACAGTGTGTGCCATTACTATGCTATTTATATCAAGGCCACTGTAATGGTAAAACTTAAACCATTATCCCTGACATTATAATAACATAGTACCATTTATAGAACGTGGCAGGTGTATGTATGAGTGCAAGTGTGATACATGCATGTGTGGGTGTATGAATGTGTGACTGTCTTAGAGCCTCTAAGAGATTGATGTGGTGCAGCGAGCTAAAGTAGTCTCACACCTCCCCAGCTGCTCTGTCTGAGACAGAGGCCTGCTGGTTCACTTACTGCCTGAAACTGAGTAGAGATAAGGTTCGGCTAATACAAAATATTCAAGCTATAAGCCTCCCTCGTGGCTATTGGGATATGAAACTATTGGTTCCGTAATAGACTTTCTTTCAGTGGTTCAACAATTGTAATGCGCTGTCATTCTTCAACATCCTGGACATAATACAACTATTAGCTTGATGACTCTGGAACCATGCCACTGCTGCACTGCACCCTCCTCGGGCATTTACACGTCTTATTTAGCCCAACTATGGTTTCAAAATGTAGCAGCAGATTTGGAGTAGATAAAAAGATTGCAGATTTTTAACACTTCTATTGTCATATTCTCAAGATCATTATCAAAATGAATCCCCTTTTTACACAGGGATAGTGACTACATATAAGACTAATACTGCAAAAATCTTTGGGAGTTTTTCTACATATCTGGAGTTACTATTGCACATGCAATTTTAATAGATTTTCTGACCATTTGATAGAAATGTGCTTGGAAAACTGATTGAAGCAGCTTGTATATAAACTGTTTCCACATCCCTAGCTCTGTTTCCAGCATCCGAGGTATATGAGCAAATACAACCCAGATGTTGGACAGTGCTAACACACTTTTCTTTGTACAGTATTTGCAATTGTGTGTAAATTTACAGACTCACTCAAACACAAATTAACAACTACACAGACTCTGAAAGCAAACACTCTCAGACGTGAAGACTAAACCAAAAGTATCTAAGCGCTGGATCATCATCTTTGAACTCAGAGAGTTAAAAGACTTTGTGGCCGAGGAGTGGTATGTTTAGTACACATGTGACATCTGTTTGTTTTGTCAGAAATGAGCGGTATGCCTTGGAGCAAGCAGCCGTTATTTTGACACCTTTTCAGCATGTTAACCAGCCCCCTAAAATTAGGGTTTTCTGTCCTGTCTTTCTTCTCCCATCATTCTCAATATACTTTCTATGCCCACTAAACCTTTGGAGAGAACTAGAGTGGTGAAATTAGCTAGATAGAACCTCCAGTGACAGTGTTTCTCACCTCATTTGTATAAAGAGTAGGTTTGTGGACTGTGTCTTTGAATTTTAGTGTCAATAATGAAGACATGGTGTCAAAAACATGGAATATTGAATAATTAGATAGAATGCATTGCATTGTCCCTTTGAGACACCCCATGAGGAGTCACCAGTCAGTTGTTTGAAACTAATGGTTTTAAATATACACTGTATGGTCAAAATGTGTAGACATGTGGGGCCAGTTGACCTAACAGGGCTTATCTAAATCTTAAATCTTATGCCTTGTTTGGAGCAGACATAATGTCAAAATCCCAACTGTTTCCATAGCCTATATCAACGACCTTATAGACAACATAAAAGCCACAGACTTTGAACAACATTGACATCAGCTTTCCTGCTACAAGCATGAACATATGTCTTTACTTGTTGAACGAGTGACCAAACTCACCGTAAAAAGTGCTCTGCTAATGTCAGTTATCAAGTGAAAGCTAGCTAATTAGCTGCTCAGCTGCAGCACATTGAGCAGGACCATATAAAGTTATCTGCCAATCTCACTTCAGACGCTGGTGAACAACTGTTAACAGCACACTGTATGTCCGTGAGTTTTAAGCTACAGCCGGGTTTGTTTACTTTTTCTCTCCTTTCACATTAAACTAGCTAGCTAACTATGAAGCACACGCATTTCATTGGCTTCACACGCTCTCACGCCACACTCCCGATTTCTCACGCTGAAGTGTCCCTCTGAGCTGGCTGTTGGCGTCTGCTCAATATGGTACACAAAGGGTTAACAATCGTTGGTGTCTACCATACTTCCCGCCTCTAATCTCGTATTGCTCATCAATTGGCTCTACCGTTATTTTGGTAACGTGTGATTGGTCCTCCCCAGCGCCGCTCTCTCCACTGACTTTGTGGGTGCGCGTCACCGTACAGTGCACGGCAGTTCGTGAGGGAACGACACATACACGCATGTCACCGTTAGCGCTCCACAGCGGAGCGCCGAGTGTGAATGGTGAGTCGGTTGGTTCAGTAAATAAGCTAAACAAACACCTGTTGATGTTAGGCTAACTGAATGGCGTTCCTTGGCAACTCTTTGCTAGATAATGAGATGCTAA
>NC_065515.1:25863630-25865106 GCF_006386435.1 Epinephelus moara
CCCTTCGGAGTATACTGTTATTGTTATTATTATAGTTTACCCTGGGAAGCACATACGGACAGATGTGGTGAAGTTATCAGTGTATATTCATGTAACTGATAACATTAGAGAATACATTAACCAAGACATTCTTGTATTTAGTGTAGATATCTAAATATGCATTATAAAGCAGTGATCAGTTTCACATGACATTAAATTGCATTAAAAAATCATCAACGTACAGGTCGCCGCCATGGAGCACTTTTATGTCCCTACCAATGTGAAAATCAAACCTACGCCCTTGGAGCCAAAACAAAAAAAGTCCCTGTTTCAATGCGCAATACACCTCCCGACCGCTACATTGGATGTTGGTGGCGCTGTGACCCAATTGACACCGGGATTGCACTCAGAAGAAGAAGGAGAAGAAGAAAAAGAAGAAGAAGAAGATCGATTTCCCCCGCTCTTTTCAGGTATGTATGTAAAGTGTTTGTGCTCTTAAACTTTAAGTAACATTTGCATATTTGTTTTTTATGTGTTGTGAGATCATTTAAAGGCATTTCGAGAGCTTTGTACATATTATTTTGAAGTTTCAATGCAGCTGTAAAAGTATACTGTAGGTTGATGCCTAATTAATTTTGTCTGTTTTATCTATAAAAAACCATTCCTCTATGCTGCTTTATAATTGTATATTAATTACTGTATATATTGTAGTATATACAAATTAGAATAATTTGTTATGTATGTATAAAGCATCATATACAGTAGGTGCGTACATTTTGTTTTAGACAAAATTAATTATCAACCTTTACTCATCTTTCAAAGGAATGTGAGATTTTTTTTCCACTGTGTTCTTGGTTCATTCTTCATAGGTGACAGGGTTAAGTCTGTTCATGAGGCTTGCCACCATTGCAAAGCTGGTCCTGGTGTTACTCCACTCCAATGCAGATGCAGAGAGAAACTAAAAGCAGGAACAGCCTGGCTCTGGATGGAACCCTGTCATCAATAATGACAATAAAGATGGCTGGCCTGGAGTCCTGCTTCATGTGGGAGCCCTCCGCAGAAATCATCAAGGCCTCAAAAATGGCCACAAGCAAGTACAACAAAGCTGGGAGCCCTCCGCAGAAATCATCAAGGCCTCAAAAATGGCCACAAGCAAGTACAACAAAGCACACAGATCTTAAGGACTTTGACAGTAGCCTCCCTATTTTTGGAATTGTTTGTATAAATGGTTAAACTTTAATTTAATTTTTAAAAAATTTAAATTGGTATTAGCTGTATGTAGTTTGGGGATGTTCAAAAATGTCACAGTAACATAGCTTTTGGGGGTTTTCATTTTTATTTAAATGTTTCTTGTAGGGATGCACCGAAATGAAAATTTGTGGCCGAAGCCGAATAATATTAAACGCTTGGCCGAATACCGAGTACCGAATACCGAATATCGTTATTTAGTTTTTCATTAGTTTTTGCAGATGAACCCCCTCCAGATTAGTGTTGTCA
>NC_065515.1:25865257-25892419 GCF_006386435.1 Epinephelus moara
GGATTCGCCTTTCGTTTCTGCTGCTGGTTGAAATCTGTAGGCTGCTCGCACAGCGTGCTGAATGATTTAAGCCTATTTTGCTGCTCAAAACTATTTTTAGTCGCAAATGCGAGTGTGGTGACGGGTGGATCGCCACACTGCTGACATTTTACTCTGCCCGTCACGGCACGCTGTTTGATTGCGTTATCAAAACACGCTGCTATTATTCGGCCTTGCTTTTAACTTATTCCACCGAATACCGAATGGGTGGTTTTTTGAAATATTTGGCCAAATATATTCGGTTACCGAATATTTGGTGCATCCCTAGTTTCTTGCAACATGTTGCATATCTGTTTACTATTTGATGACTTTATTTTTATACAGAATCCCAAAGTAAAGATGCACAAATTTGAGCCATGCTGTGTCTTGTGTCTTACTGTTGGGTCAGTAGGTTCAATTGGTACACTCTGAGTTAGGCTAATACATTGAGAACTACTGATGTATGGAAAATGGTATATTTAAAAAAAAAGAAAAAAAAAAAAGAAAGTTTTTGCTGTATGGTAATGACGCTGAATGGGCCATACAAAAAATTGCAGTGTATGTGGCAAAATTTCAGTTGGCCCCACCAAATCTCACTCCAAGGTTTTGAAAAGTTGGCAGCCCTGAGTTAGCCTACTGTATTCACATGAATGCGCATTACCAGGACCAGGGGTAGTTACGTTTAGGCTTAAGTTGGGTTGGTGCAACTGACATTAAGTCGATTCTGGTCTTAACAAAGACCACAAAGACCTTAGCAGTTAGGACCAGGCTTAGTAAAGACCAGTTGGTGCAACCCACTCCTGAGCATTTTAACCTTAGTCTATATCACTGTTGAACATCATTTCAAATCCATGGGCATTAATAATATCAGACTCCACTGTTTGGGAAGGCTTTCCACAAGATTTAGGAACCTAGCTGCACAGAATTGCTCCCATTCAGTCACAAAAGCATCAGTGAGATCGGGCACTGATGTTGGGTGATGATCTGGCTCGCAGCTGGCCCTCCCATTCATCCCAAAGGTGTTAGATGGTGTTGAGGACATGATTCTGTGCTGTTCAGTCAACTTCTTCAAGGTAAGATTTCTGTATGGCCTTCACCTCATTATTATTGTATGCTATGTAGCATTAATATTTCTCTCATTTGCAAATGAGGGGCCAAAAACATGAAAAGCAGCCCCAGACCTGAAAAACAATATGTGCACCTGGGTGTTTAATAATGATAATAATAAACTTTATTTCTATAGCGCTTTTCTAAACCTGAATTACAACGTGCTTTACAGTACCATACAATAGGAATAACAAAGAAGTAAAAGAACATCATCCAAAATCCTACATTGTTATATAAATGCCAGTCTATACAGGTGAGTCTTTAATAACTTTTTAAACTGAGGAACTGAGTCAGCTGATTTTATGATGTATATGCATAACTGGGAGAGGCTTCACTGATGGCACCTCAGACAACTGATGACCCTGCATTTTCAGACTGTCTAAAATATTTGCACAAAAATAGATGCCAAATATGTCTAAGGTGTAATAGCTAATGTAAATCACAAAAAAAGCCTAATATCTTGGTTGCAACTTCTGCGATACATATAGGCCTATATTTACAATGTTATTGTGGTTTCTGAAAAAATACTGTATGGCTGGATATACTCCAACTCTTGTGATTTCTCTGAAGAAAAAAAAAATATTGTTTTCGTAACATAAGCTGTAACAGTGTGCAGGATTATGCATGCTTGTGTGTAAACTATGACAGCTAAACAGTGCGCATTAGGCAGAGAATGTCAGAATATTAGTCAGTGTGCCTGTTTGTGTGTTTGTCAGCAGGGATAAGTGTGTTTGCATGTGTAGTTACTGTGTCTGAAATGAGAGAAACACAGAGCAGGAGGGAGGGGGACGGAGGCGGGGCTGCAAAGGTAACAGATTGGCTGTGAAATATTGTGGAGTCTGCCAGTTGCACCATGATGTATTGGGAATCACTCGCTCGCTAATTACCTTAAATTAACAGTAGAGTTGGGTGTGACAGTTCACGTAACTGTTTTTTCTGCTGCTACAGATGAATGGGCTGGGGGAGTTGATGCCAGGACGCTGTTGACAATCGAATTCTCCTTCAAACTCCTTCCAATCAATTTCTCTCTCTCTCTCTCTGTCTGTCTACATATGAGCAGGGAAGAGACGGGCCAGTGAACATGTGACGAGGTTCACAGATTTCCGTGCCACTGATTCAGCTTTGAGATTAGTACTTTGATGATATCTTTGTTTATGAATTACCATCGTCATTGCTTTCATAAAGTGGGAATAGAAGATAGCTCTTTAATCATGTGTGATCCACTATCCAATAACATTTTGGCGACTCAAATCGGCTGGACAAGCCCAGCTCTCACTGTTGCCATGGACACATGCCACAGCTTCAGCATTTGTGTATTTTTGTGGAGTTTACTCCTTCACGTATTCATGAATGTACATTTCTGTTGCTGTGTGCACGTCCATTTAAATCGCTGTGTATGTGAGTGAGTTAGAAGTCAGCATATATGTTCACAAACACACACATAACACACACTCACACAGTACATTATCTCCAGCCCCCGCCTAAAGAGAGCTCAGGGAGGATTTGTGGGTCTGTGGAAAGGACCAAGAAAAATGTTTTCTGATAAATTATTCACAATCCCACAATCCCTTTTGGGCAGAGTGTTGCATCGCACCGCATGACGCATTACACCTTCACCATCTCTGTCTCTCCCTCCCTCTGTCTCGCCCTCCTCTTTCCTTTCCTCCATCACTCACTCACTCTCTCAATGTGCCCTTTTCCTCTCTGTGTCTCTGTTCTTCTCCTCTCTCTCTCTCACTTTTTTGTATTCTGCGACGCCGGGCCTCACGCCCCCAGAGAAGGGCCCAGTTCTCGGGCAAGCTGTCGCTGATAATGGTGGCAATTAATAACATGTCATAATCCTGCAGAGAGAGAAAATGTGTGTGTGTGTGTGTGTGTGTGTGTGTGTGTGTGTAGCCGACACCATGGACTGGGAGTGTGTGTTTCAGAGTGAACATACACTTATGTTTTGTGATCAGATGTGTAAGAGTTAGTGAGATGTTTGTCTTTGTGTATACATTATGTATTGAGATGTGTTTACGTTTATGGTATAAGCCACATGAATGTGTGCACATGCGTCCGTGTGTGAATCCATGTCGTGTGACAGAGTGAGAGAGAAGGGTTTAGCAGCTGCAGGTCTTTAGTACATCTAATGCTTAGTGGACACAGGTGTTGTACACATCTGAGGTCACTGCTTCAGACACACAAATACACACAAACGCACACACATATACACGCAGGGCTTCAGAGTGTCGGTCCACTGCCAAGCCACAGGCCAAGTCACACTATACTGGTACATAGCTGAACATAGAGTTAGACTGAGCAGAAGGAGCGCTTCCTGCTTTAACTTGACAGTCTCCTCTCAGCCCGCAGTGGCTTCAGAGTTTACCGATCATGCATCACATAAAAAGCAGCTTTGTGAACATCTCAGGAGGAAAGTTATTTAATGTGGTGTCCATGTCAGAACTAAAAAAAACACAAGAATATGGAACCAAAAGATGCATACGATGATGAGTCACAACAAATAGGAACCAATATTAATGACTGATTTAATAGCAGAGGCTCTACAGCCTATTTATCACTCAAGTATATTGACTTGTATGTAATTATATAAAGATGTCACAGGGTTACAGTTAATGTTTTAATCTCTGTTTTAAAAAGCACAATCTGCCGTCCAAATGTAAACAACACCGGTAGTGAAAATACCAAATTACAAATTATGAAAAGTTTGGAAAAGAGAAAATATGTTTGCTGTTCAAATTCAGAAAATTAACATCTGATTGAAAGGTTGCATTCTGGTCAAAAATGACTGATTGAGCCTTTAATGATCAATAAAATAATAACGATCTTTATTATTTAACAAGTATGTTTGTATTGCTTTATGTCATTCAGTCTCCTAGCGCACAAGGTGCTGATACAAAGCTGTTAATCAAAGGTACAGTGGAGCTGGGCCAAAGCTGTAAAAAATAGTGGGCTGTAATGAATGAAAACATCAGAGATTTTAAAAGGCAAGAGTACAACACTGGGAGTTCTCTCTCTGTGTGTTCTAGTTCTGTGTGTGTGCAGCTATCAGGTCCCTCTCTCCAGGTGCACAGGCGTGTATAGACACTGCATGCCTGTTGTGCCTCCCTTCGCCTCAGTGCAAACTGCAGCAGACAGGTGTGACTCTGAATACCTTTCTTTAAGCCATACACACTCAATTATACAGATAGACACTTCTGTGCACCTGAAAAATAAAAAAATGTACACCTATGATTATAATTGTGTATGCATATGCACTGACCCACATGTGCAGGTTGTAACTTCAACACAGCCTTTTTTGGGGATACACATTTTCTTTTCATAGTATATTTTTTATTTTGTTTTATTTTATCACTCAAACAGCATCACACTCATATACCGTGAATATACAAACACATGAAAGAACTGTGTGGCTTTGATGACCTTCTGTTAATGAGGTGCCTTTGCAGTCCGGGCATGTCTGTGTTCTCTGGTGTTGTAGTGTGATAAAACAACAGGTCTGAGAGAGGACAAACTGAGTGGTGTGGCGGGATCAGAGAACTGGGTGTTACATTCCTTCCTCATCCTTCACTTGTCTGTCTTACAACGGCTCAGCCTGCACAGATGCGTTTATTAATTTCCCAATATCCAGGATTTTTCGAAGTGATCACAGCCCTTGACAGATGCCGCTTAAGTATTCTGTCCAGAAAGGAAGTTTTGCTGTGAAGTGTAAGAGGTTAAATTCAATATTTGCTCAACAGTTGATTGAAAGACATGAGATTTGTTTTACCGTGCTAATTATTTAATGTTACATTTGACAGAATGAAACAATAACTGTGTCTATTTCCTGCAGAAGACCCCAAGGTAGTGTGTATTGATTAAAATATTGGTAATACTTGGGATTTCATGTATTTATCATGACAGAAATTATTGTATTACCTGTGTGTATTTACACACAACAGAGGCGTAGATTTCCAGACGCAAGGGACACGTCCCCCTTAATATTGAGAACATGTCATCCACCCACGCTCCCCAATAAAAACATGAAAGTAGAAGATAGCAGACTTTTATTTTGATTTATTTTGACATATTCACCATAAATTGATGCATAGAAGCCACAGTTTTGTATGTGTGTATTGATTTTTCCTCAATATCTGTGCCTGACAAAGTTTGGTTTGGCATATTAAGAGTTTATAGGCACTTAGTCAAGGTTAGAGAAAGATCAAGGTCATGCGAGTAAAGTATGGTTAATGTTGGGGAAAGAGTGCAATGATGGTGAAACTGCCCATGTGTTACTATTCTGGCTCCTCTTGATGAAAAAGTCTATTTCAGGCATTTGGTCTTTACCCACCTTTCATCGTCTCTATTCTCTGTCTCATCCCCTCTTACCTGTCCTGTGGGTGAGGCCGATACTTACAGAAGGAACTCCCCTCCTCTTTGCTGGAATGAAGTCCAGCCCCTTCCTCCTGGTGCAGCGTTGAAGTGTTGATTTAGTTACCCACCTATTCCACTACTGCAAAGCTTCCTGTGAGCCCTGGCTGCCCCTGCCCTAAACAGGCAAAGTTTACAAACCTCTGGCAATTTGTACACTCCTGTTAGTGGCCATGGGAGGTGCATTAGTAACTGTCAATGCGCCCTGCCCGATGCACTGCTCTCATTTGACCCAATTCATTCCAGTGGGTGTGTCCCAGTGGCAGTGATATATACCCCCTGTGATTTTACTGATGTATAATCAGTCAGCGGTCTCACAACCCACAGTTATCTTTACCTCAATAGGCTGAGGAAACAATGAGAGCGCCATACATAAGCTTTCCAAGAGGTTGGGGCAAGAAGGGGGTTGTTGGGGTGTGTGGGCGTGTACGGTAGGGGATACTGTACGGTGGATAGGAACAACTTGGGAGCCGATTCTTATAGCAGTCTAGTTGGGTGAGATCGAACGTGATGGAGCTTCCTTTGACTGGTGGGATATCAGCTGTCCAGTGGCTATTATTGCTGACGATGATGCCATTGGTGATGACTATGAGGTCTGATTCTTATACTGTGCTGGATTTTAGGTGTGACAACTGGATCTTAAATGATATTGGCAGGGTTATCATCACTGTGCCCCTCAGAAGTCAAGAGAAAAAGATATTCCTTTAGAGCAGGGATACTCAACTTACTTTGCCCAGGGGCCACTTTTGCAAAATGACAGGAGGCCAGGGGCCGATTATAGCAGCCCCAAACAGGTGAGGTGTACAGTACATGGGGTCATTTAAGGATTTGTGGATATTCAGGATTTAGCCTGGACCTCTAGGCATTTTTTTATTTAAAAAAAAAAAAAAAAAGCTTGAAATTTTGATTTTTTTAATGCACTCTGGCAATTTATTTATATCAAAAGTACAAAAAAAACAAATCACAGTGTGAATCAATTTCTTTTCACTGTGAATCAGAAAATATATTTGGGGCCACCTGGCACCCTATTACGGGCCAAATTTGGCCCATGGGCTATAAGTTGACTGCTTTAGAGGAATACTTCACCCCCCAAATAACCATTTGTATAACAATTACTCACCTTGTGTTTCGTTGAATTTGTGAAGAAAACTTTGTTTGTCTAGTATGCCTAGAACAAAGAATCCAAAAACCGAGAAAGTCCTTAAACTGAAGTCATGGGCGGCCTTGTCTAACAACAGCAAAACTATATCAAAGCATGCATTTACAAACATTCAAACAACTTGTGCAGCATAATCCAAGTCTCATTTATCCAGTCATATGCTCAGTACTTCCCAAACAGACAGCCCTTGACGACAGGAACTGAACCGAAAGTAAAACGTATCTTTCTTAAAGCCAGACTCCATTGACAGAAAAATTTTTTGACCTCGCTGAACACAAAGCCGCTGCCTCAATCTATAAGTGTGTTTGTTTTATTGTGCACCTTAGGTGTTTTAAAGGTTTACTATGCAGGATTGTCAATGATAGTTTTTAAACATGCTCGCCAGCAAGAGTGAGAGTAAAAGCCATCCCCAGATTCACTCAACTAATTTTTTTGGAAAATCCTGCATAGTTTATCTTTAAAGGTATAGTTTTGATTCACGAAAGTGACAAAATAATAGCATATCATGAAAAGAATAGATGATACACATACGGTACAACATCATCAGCATCAATAATATCTAAATATTGTAACACACTTCTAAAGTCCTCTTCTTGGATTCATGCCATTCATCATAAACGGATTGTTGCATCATCATCAAGTGATCAATAAGAAAAATTAAGTGCTACACAGGCATGATCTGAAAGAATTTTAAAAAATGATGAAAGGGTTTGGAAAACTTGAAGGACTAGATTGTTTTAATTCACATTTATTCCAGCTAACACGACACAGAGACACAATAAAGAAGCAATGTTTGATGATATGTGGGTTCCCCATCAAGGCAGAACTGCTGCTGTTGACCATCCGTACCCTTGAATGGAAACAAGTGTGTCAGTAAAACACTTGAGATCAGAAGGGCCAGTCAGGCGTGATAGGGGGAGAGCAAGAGGGAGTGACATGCAACAAAGGGCCACAGGCTGGAGTTGAACCTGGACAGCTGCGGCAGCAGCCTTGTACATGGGGCGTCTGCTCTATCCACTAAGTCACCGACGCCCCAGAAGGGCTATAATTTGACCTTGCTTCATATAAAAAGATGTAACTTTTTCACCGGCCTCCATGATGCTTTCCACTGTTTGCTAACCTAGTTTTCTGGTGTGTTTGTAAAGTCAAACTTGACACACGGGTAAAAAACCCCCAAAAAAACAGATGGGCATACTCAACTGGTCTGCTGACAATATAAAAGGAGTCTGTCGCTTATAGGCTATAATTTGGCTCCTTTGAACTCATTTGTATCAAAGCTGGTAACCCAAGGAAGGTGCTCCCTCCATGGCTGTGGAGCAGAGCTGGTTTAGGTTGGCTGGATGGGAATGAGATGGAAGAGGCTGTCTGGACCAGAGCTGTCCCAGTGATTGTCCCTGGATGGAATTACTCTTCACCATAGATGTGGGAGCGCTGGGATAAATGTTCACCACCGTGCATCTCCGATTGGCTCCGCATTGTTGTCGCGAAAGTACATTCTGTTTTCCCCTGTATGCCTGAAACGCTCCCCTCATTCCTTTTGCTGCGTGTTTGTTATTCTTATGGCATGGTGGACAGCACCCGGTGTGAGAAATGCATGAGATTCATCCTAGCGCCCTTCCGACCCCAATGCAAAACCACAACCTCCGCCCCACCGAGCTGTTTCATCCCAGACCCATCATCTGTGCTGTCTCTCTATTGCTCTGCATAGCATAGCATAAATCACACCATGCAGGACTCGCTTCCTCTCTCACTCAGCCCCCAGAGTCGTACCCCTTCTGCCCGTGTTACATTGTATTCACAGATTTAGTGGCATTGTAAATAGATAAACACAAGCAACATCTATCAATGCAACTCGAGGAGAGGGTCTGTAATCAGAGTGCCGGGCCCGCGGCCGGTGAGGGCTATCTCCATTTACCTTGGGATAAATCCATTGGTGTGACCACCACAGGCGCGCTGGAGGGGCCTGACAAATCACCCCAGTCAGGCCACGGGGCTGCTGGGCCTTATTGGCCTGGCCTCTAAGTGGTCTTCTCCTTCAGCGGAAAGGATGGGCCCTGTCAAGCATGGCCAGATTAAAAAGCATACTTTGAAAGAAATGATTTGTTATTAGAGAATGCCCCATTGTGAATCTTTAGAAGGGGAAACAAGTATGTATGACGGCAGTGGAGAGTGGGCTGCGGCTGTTGCATCCTCCCGGTTCTTGCTTTCTCCCTTCCTCCTCTCTGTTACTGTTTAGCTCTCCTTCTCTGTGTGCACAGTGTTTGTGTGAATGCATTTATGATACAGGGATTTTGAGTGAAATGGTGCAGGCTATTTGGTTTATGGGGGCTGGGAAGCGAGGGGGTCGGATTGGGTTGAGAAATTCTATTACAGTGGTGAATAGGGTTGAGGGGGTTAAGCACAAGCAGACATAATCATTTAGAGAGCGGGAGAATAGTTTGGTGTGTGTCCTCAGACAGAGGGAGGTGTTGTCATCAATGTGCCTCAAACACATAGACACACACACAAAAACAAACCTTAATAGTTATGCGTGCATGTTCACACAGTCTATACACATAAACACACGGACCCTGAGCAGCATGAAGAACACCAATAAAGTGCAATCTGGTATTTTTTGAAACTTATAATTGATTGTTGAGGACTTGTGAAAATATTAGTATGCATATTTTCACATTAAAAACCTGCTGAATTAAGATAATTCGGCAGCATATTAAGATGGTCAGGTCTTGCAGTGCTCCTCTGGCATAAGAAAAAAGTTGTGTGTCACTGTTTCAAGACTTATACGCAATAAAGAATCAGCCGTAGTGTGTTCTCAGTCACTTTTCAAAGGCTACTTGTACAGATCATGGGGGAGTTTGTGAGATATACGAGCTCTTGGTGTACTGACAGCATGGTTAAGAACAGGGCCAGGGCTGAGAGAAAATAAACATTATTTCTCGGTGGTTTACCTGACGTTTGACTTTGAGGGCTAAGATTTAGTGACACTTTTGCGCCAAACACTCTGTAGACACACGGCAGTAAATTATTTGAAGGTTGGGGGTATGCACAATCCTGCTGACAGAAAATATTAGGTGCTTTTTTTTCCTTGTGTATGTGTGCGTGCGAGGGTGTGCGAGCGAGAGACAAAAGACACAGAGAGTGAAAGAGAGAGACCATGTGAGTGTTATATTGCCTGTTGTAGCCATTTCACACCTCAACGGTGCCCTATTGAAACTCCTCCAATGGACAGGATGCCCATTAAATACATTTCATTTGTGTTTGCATCGTTTCATTGAGTTAATCCTAAATATTTATTAGATGTGAGCAGTAAAAAATCTGTTCATTGGAAAGCTAGCCAGCAAGTTTGACACTGGGGACGGAGAAGGAGCAAGCCGGTTTTCCCACAGAGAGTTACACCATCTGTGCTCTGTACTTGCATGAGAGTCAACACAGAGAAGATACGAACTCCCCCTGCAAAGACAAAACTCTTAACACAAATGAAACTGCTCTCATTTCATTATGACAATAAAAAACCCGAGAGAAATATTTTTCACTGAGATATTCCTGTTTTTTTTTTTCTCCCAGAGGAAAGAAAACGAGACCAAAAGTGGCGAGATTGTCACAGAGAGAAATAAAACAGGGAGCACAAACAACTGCGCAAACATTTGCTTAAAAAATATTCAGCCTGAACACCCTTTCGGAGCTCAGCAAACATTTGCCCATCAAATCGAGCTGTTTGCAGATTAAATTCTCAGTTAGGGTCGAGGGGCAGTGATGAGAGGAAGAGAGGGGGGGAAACTATTTGTCATCGCTGGGTTACTCTGAGGTCTAGAGAGCAAGGCCTTTTATCACAGTTTGAGACGCGCACACACATACCTGTACTGTCTCTGCTCATTCCTGACACTCTCACCCTGACACATACCTACACACACTGAGACAACACAGCTGGAGGAAAGGCTAAAGGTTACAGAATTCTACAGAAATACAAGTAAACTCAAGTGTCTGACGCAGGAGCTGCAAATTCTGATGAATACATGGTGCCCTTTAACTGATTTAAAAACATATAAAGATATATTGAATGTGTGTATTAAAGCTGTTGTTTTGCCTGGGTCCCAAGATCATCTTATGTTGTCCAGAAAAACAAAGCTGGCTCAAGACTTCTGGGGGCCCTAAGTGGATTTGATTCAGGGCCCTCCTGTAACGTTGCCACTGCACATGTCACTGAACCCACTTGTATATTAGTTGTGTGCATAACATAGAAATAAACCTGTAAAGACCAAAGTGGGACCTTTAAATAGACTACAGTAAATACAGTGTTTGTCCATTACCCCCTGACCCCATGAACAGTCCTTCTCAGGGCCTGTTACTTTGACCTGGTCAAAGTTTGATGCATATTTTATGGTTATGTTTTCAGTGAGAAGGACTTAATCTCACCTGTCTTCAGGTGCAAGAGGTCCTAATGTGGAAAGGATATGACACAACTAAGAAGATATCATGCACAAGGCAACCATATGGTGAAGAACATACATTTATCACAAATGAATAATAATTTTGTGTAAAGTCTGGTACACTGATCAAACGAGAAAGAAAAGGTTAATTTTGCTACACTTCAGTTTACTGCACTGTCCACCTCCCATTCTGGTGGGAGACAGACAGCCAGTCAGCTGCATTAACATGTGGAAACATAGTGCCCACTGCCCTAACCTCCAATCTCCACTGGTTATCTAGCCTAGGCCGCTCTGCAGTGCGCAACAGTTGGGTCAGGTGGGAGCTAGCTAGTGTCGCAGCTCATTGGGTGACTTACTGCTAGTAACGCTGCCCCGATGCAACCGTGTATCTGTGGAAATACTGTGCCCTCCCACCGGTCTCCCCCAAGGTTACCCTGGCGAGTAAGCAGCTCAGTTTTGAGTTGCAAAAGGCCTTTAGCATTATTAACTGTTAGCACCATTAGCGAATTTGCATTTCCTAGGATAGTGAAGGAATCACTTGCCTTATTCTGCCTCTGACTGGTTTACCCTGAGATTCTTACACTAACCCTAACCAATACCACCCCTCTTGCCTAAACTTAACCAATCCAACCAACAAAGGTACCAGTGCTAGCCAGTCATAGGGAGAGTAGGGCAGGACATTCCTTCGCCATCCTAGGATTTGCAAATTTACAGACCATCAGCAGTATCAGCACGGCTAGTGATACTTACATTGTAAACAATGCTAAAAGGGTTTTTGCGGCTCAAATTTACTCACCAGACCTACCTAGGGTGAGACTTGGGGCGGCCACGATGTTTCCCCAGAAATGTCATCCCGTCTCAGGGACAGCAGGGAGGTGGGGCCCTTGAGTCAGGTTGCCTACATAACTTGCGTAGTACGCACAGGGGCAATGGGCCATGTTTGTGGAACATTAAAAGTGTTCTTGGGGGCCCTCTGCTAGCTACAGGGGCCCAAAGCAGCTGCAGCCATTTGCTTATGCATCATCATCTCTGAAGAACAATCAACATCCACTTCTAGAAATGACAAAGAGGTCAATTTGGAAAATGTTCTGCAATGATTATGGTAGCAGAGTCTTAGTACTTTGCTTTGGGTGGCTTAATTGACACATTAATGAATCAGGTTCAAGAACCTGCAGCCGAACAGCTTCTTCTGTTGATGTGTCCTTGAGCAAGACGCAGGGAGCCTGCCAGCTCCACGGCATTGCTCTGTGGCTGAGCCTGACCTCTGACCTCCTTGAGGAGGGGTGAGATGAAGAGGAGAATTTCCATTAGGAGATCAATAATCACATTATTTAGTGCTCAGAGAGAGACAAATTTCTATATTTATGATTTTGCTGTTTCAAAGTGGAAACTCAAGTGAGAATGAAGGAATAAATTCCAACAATTATGTTTAATTATATGCATCGTTTTAATTAAAAGTTCAATCCGCAAAATAAAACCCACCAAATGGCTTTGTTTACACTATGACTTACATTATTCAACTGAGGTTTAGTTTAACATTGACTGTACTTTTTACTTAGTATATTGTTTGATCCTTTTATTTAAGTGCGCTTCATTTCATTTGTAAAACTCTCAACTTTTCAGCTCAATAGCCTGTATAAACATAAAAAAAGCCAGTCAGCTACTTGTGTGATCAAAGATTTAAGAGAGAGTTGGTAAGGTAAAATGTGATTTACTTACCCAAAACTGCCTTCATGAACTTTGAGTAAATCACTCTCTGGCCAAGCCCCTCTCACTCACTATTCCGATAATCTCAGCATCGACAAGTGTACCTACCCTCCACAGCAATGTAAAAAGGCCCATGGAGCGTGATTGAAATTTGCTTTATTGCCTTATATGCAATTCCCATTTTGCGGCCAATCCAGTGTATTTATTGTTTGGCTGAGCCGAGGTACGCCCGTGTCAGGCTGTGGGGGAGATTACCTCTGCAAAAAGTAGAGGAAAGAGAGAGAAATGGTAGAGAGGAGGGATGAGAGTGGCAGACAATCTTCAGGGACTATTACCCTAATAGTCTCCTTCTCCCTCCCTCTTTCACTCTGTTTTTGTTCTTTCACTTGCTTTGTCCTCCTTCCCTCAACATCCATACTTTAGTCCGGCTCCATTCCACCCCTAACAGAGTATGTAGCCCAGAGTTCGTAAGCTTTAGCAGCATTAATCTTCTCCTCTCTGCCATGGTCATTTTTAAGTGGTATTTTTTAATGTTTTAACACATACTTGTGGCGATTCAGCTTTCATTCTATGATCAAATTTGCTGTCTGCTGGTGCATTTTTCTTTTCTGCCACAGACGACTTTGGTTTGCCAAATTTGTATTTTTTCACCAGATTTGTGGATTGACATTTTCCTGGGGTGTGGTGATGTTTTAAACCCTACCTGAGCCTTTTTTTGTATTTCGGTGACTTACTGTGCACCAAAGTGTGAGTAGATGATGCTGTGAATCCAGCCATCCATCTACTGTCCATTTCCAGACCAAGTCAAAAGCAATGCACAACTGGTTTCTGCTTTTTCGTGACTTCAGTCAGCATAGGTGTGTACATACATACCAAAACCCATTTAAACCTTTTCATGTATATTATGCTCATCAGTTTCATTGTGAATATACATTATTTAATAAGTAGAGATATTTAGATTTACATCAAAGGTAAAAGTTTTGTCTGGATGTGATAATGTCATGGGTGATTCCCAGCGTCATCTACCACCCACAGCTGCTTGTAGGGTTTATGATGGCTTTTACATCCATCTAAGTGCAGGACAAGACCTATAGCCATCTTGTTCAGAGGGAGAAGAGGGGCATAATTACTTTATATATGTCTTAATTCAATAAAAAAATTATCTCTTTTCCCTCTATCATTGCTCTGTCCAGCAATGATAGAGGGAAAAACAGAGTTTAGAATCTGCAATAGTTGTATGCGTCTGTTCTGTTCACATCTGGCAAAAGTATCACCTGATGCATCATGTTATTAATTAATTCATTCATTCGTTTTCTGTACCAACTTATCCTGTTGGGGGTTGCGGGGGAGCTGGAGTCTATCCCAGCTGACACTGGGCGAGAGGCACCTACGGACAATTTAGAGTCACCAATTAACCTGCATGTCTTTGGACTGTGGGAGGAAGCTGGAGTACCCGGAGAGAACCCACGCTGACACGGGGAGAACATGCAAACTCAACGCAGAGGGGTTCCCCCACCCTGGTTTCAAACCAGGAACCCTCTTGCTGTGAGGCAGCAGTGCTAACCACTGCACCACTGTGCCACCATGTCATCAATCGTAATAAGATTTATGTGTGGTTGTGATGAACAGTATGTTTTTTAGGGGGCTATGATTTGATTGGGTTTGGTCAGTTATGGAGAGAAATTCTTGGTTATTGAATGCAACCTTAATAATCATGTATTCAAAACCAAACCAAAAACATGCAAGCTATGATTCAAAATGAAAGAGACATCTTGGGAGTTACATATTGACATATTACAGGAGGCAGTCAGATGAAAAAGTGGTTCACTCATATTGGCATGATCTAATAAGAAAGGTTTTGAAAAGACTGTATGCATTTTAGTGGGAAATACAGGTAGTATAAAGCCTAAAATGACAAGAACAAGCAGGTGCATTGAAGCCTTCAGCACATTACCAAACACCACAGGGAAAAACAGAGGAGCACTGACATTCCCACTCGTCCTGCCACACTTACCTTGAGCTTATTAGCCTATAAAATCATCATATTTGGTCCCTCTGTATTTGTTTGATTACATTTTCCTCCATGCCACTGAGAATATGTGAGATGTTATGTTACACCCTATTGATTACCTGTGTTAATTAAAATTTTAATTAAAGTTTTTTATGGTCTGCGTTTCACTTGTGATAATAGTACAGAGAGAGGAGACCCTCGCCTCCATAAATCTTATCTTTATTTGCAGCGGCCGGCCATCAACAAATACAACTGTGTACATAAAATTTTACTAACATTGATTTTGAAAATATTAATATTACTTTAAACAGTGGAGATGCATTATTCAATTTAGAACCGCAAAGCATAAAATCCTGGTGCTATAACTCAGTTAATGAACAGGAAAAGTCCATTACGAACCTATCAGTAGACGCATCATCTGATCCACATAAGCGCCTGTGATAGAAGCAGAATCATTTACTTTAAGCTGCACAGAAGACTCCTTTAATAACAGCAGGCGATGCATTGTGAAACCGGCGCGAGCTCAGATGAATGGCAGATTTTTCCTGTGTCTTACGAATGCCGAGGACATTATGAAAACAATCCAAATTTCATTTCTGCCTTGTGTATCTATCACGCAGATCACCCCGTTCCATTTCAAGGGCATCATTTAACATGAAAAACACCCACAGTCAGTGGATGTAAGCTTCTATGAAGGTTTAAGTGCGGCAGAAAAATTGATGTGCCTTTCTTTCTTTAAATATTCGCCTTTTGTACCCTTGAGCTAATTCAGCTGCGGTGTAATTGGTTGATATAATAAATGAATAAGCATTTGCCACATACAATTTGTTGGACAAACTGTTTCTTCAGATTCTGATGCAGCCATGTTTCCTTCTGCTCTTTAATTGCTCTCACAAGACCAAAACAAAGTGTGTCCGAAGTGCGTTTTTATTAAATGTACTTGAAAAAATAGCATGACATATGTTTAGTTTATATTGTTAGTGACACTGTTACCTTTTTCTGTGAAGCCCCTTAAGAAGGAAATAACCACAGAGCAGGAAATTAAATGACGACTGAGAAGAAAAGAACGAAGAGCAAAAGAAATGTAATGACAGAGACACATAATTGAGTGAGTAGTAAAAGCAGGGGACAGACAGACAAGGCTCTGTACTGGCTCATCTGTACCCAGCAGTGTGTGTTAATTAGAGGAATGTGAGTTTTAAATGAAGTGCTGAGTAGCGTGGAGCGGTAATGAACAGAGATTGGCCTGGCACTGGGTAATATGCTGGAGGCCTTATGGTATTTATGACCCAGGGGGGCTCTGCTTTGTCCCTGTTCTACTGAATTTCACCCAACCCCAAAACATTACTCTTTGGTAACATCTTTTTCAACCTCTCATGCTAACCTCTCCTTCATCCTCTTCAAAATGGTAAGTTTAAATTGACCAAGAGGTCCAGACGGGACTTTGGCAGTCTATGATCTGTCATGCACGTCCATCTGGTCACCAGTAAACTTAAATATCAAAATGTCATCTCCATAAATCATGCTTATATTCTTCTCTAACTATATTTTCTTCCCCTTTTGCAACATTACCAAATAAATTAAGGTAATAAACCTTCATAACACTTTACAACACAAGGTCCGTGAGCTAATTTTGGACAAGTTTTCAAAGTCAGTAGCTGAAACAATCAATTGGCTGCTGCTTGGCTACCTCGCTGAGTTTTTTCTCATAGAAAAAAGGAAGCAAAATGACATTTAAATGAGAATTATATTTGCTTACCATGAAAATCTGCTGGTTTCAGTGGTAATTTTCTCAAATTAATCAAAAGTTCCCCAAAACTTTTCCCCTTTCCACAAAAGAAATAATCTCGTAGCATCAGATAAATTCATCAGTTTTAAGATGAGAAGATTCTGGCACCCATGCAGGCTTAAAGAAGTTATTGAGACGGATGATTTGGCGGTTTATCCCCCTCAGTTTTACCCCCCACAAACCTCACCATGCTGTTCTCTTCCAGGTCAGGCTGTGAAAAGAGCCGTCCCGTTGGGAACGTCTTCCCAATGGGACAGCACCACGGGAGCATCAGTGTCCCCCTGCCACCTTCCCTCCCACACAGGCCTGACTGATGTGTCCCGGCATTGTTTTCCAGGAGGATCATTGGGATCATTGAGTGGCATGTTGTTTTAAGGGCTAAGCTCTAACCGAATGGATCCATTGTGTGAGCCATTCTGTCCATGGCTGCTAACAGCCCAGGGGCAGTGCTAAACAAGATGGACTCATTTACAAGCTCTATGACGAGCTCTGGGGTGTTGGGCTGAAACAAGTCTTTGAAGGGTTTGTTACTCAATTACAGAACATCTTCAGTTTAAAATTCCCCTCTTCAGTCTCATGTTAGAGCCCAAGGCTTACTTTATAAGCGCTGTTTTTTTTCCTCCATTCAAGTGATAATATTCTTAAGATGAATTTATTGTTTGTTTATTTTAGTGAAAGTTGGTGTTCATGTACTGCACTTTCCACCAAGCATGTTCCCTGTAATTGAGTGGCCCCTTTACCCAGCATACCCCAAACTAAAAAATAAATCCAAACACAGTAAATCCAGTTCAAGTAATATACCAGAATTTAACACTTCGCCCAAACAATGCAAAGTAGATCATCTAAATAGATCTAAGTATTTGCAACTCAGTTAAGGTTCTGACCCTTGATAACTAATCATTTAACATATAACATGTGTTGACGCTGTGCTTGAACACATCTGATTCTGCTGAGTCATCTTTAAAGGGACAGTTCACCATATGTACATGGGCATAAAGTGCAGTGTGCCCCAGTGCTTCCAGTCTGTGCATGCGTCATGTCTTGTGAAACTTCTGTGCAAATTCAAGCAATTTCAATCCTGTGTGGGAATGGCGGACCCCGCCACTGGCAGTGCAAACTAGTACTGTATATAGAGAGGTAACCAATGAGTGTGAATACATTTAATGGCTATAGCAGAATAAAAGCTGGCCATAAATTGTATCAAAAGTGAGGTTCGATATGTTGAAAATATTAAAGGGACACTTCATCCCCAAATCAAAAATAGATATATAATTCCTCTCATCTGTAGCGTTTTTTATTAACCTAGATTGTTTTGGTGTGAGTTGCCAAGTGTTGAAGATATTGACGGTAGAGATGTCTGCCTTCTCTCAGATATAATGGAACTAGATGGCACTCAGCTTGTGGTGCTCAACATGCCCAAAAATATACATTTAAAAAACTCAACAGCAAAGTCTCTTTACAGAAATCATGTAGACATTATCTACAGACTTTGTTATGAGCAATTTAATGTAGGAACTATTTTCTTGGAGCAAAACTACACCCGCCAACTGTATCACCACACAGAGGGAAGCGTGCATCTACTGCTAGCTCACCTAGCAACACTGGGCTAGCTAATGTTGCAGCTCAGCTGAGGAGGACGCCGTTAATGTTTATATCTCGCACTGTCAAGACCACAAGCCTCTCGTCCATGAGTAGATGCACTCTTCCTTCTGCACACTGATACAGTTGGTGGTGAAAGAAATTAGTCCCTACATGAAACTGCTCACAAGATCTGTGGATTTCTGGAAAGGGATATTGAGTTCTTTGAATGTGGGGGATGCTTCGAGCACCACAGGCTGAATCAAAATGTTTTATTGGGAGGTGAACTATCCCACATAAGGTATTGAGTGTAGAAGCTGTAATCTTTTTTACACAAACTTTCACTGTCTTCCATGACCTAACTCTATTTTAGAAATCGAAATAAATTTCTATTAGTTCATCATATTTAATATGTTGTTGGAAATCCTCTGCAGGCAATGCTCTTGTGAGTCTACATCCACTAGACATTACCAGTCTTGCAAATCCTGCACTACACCTATTTTCACCTGTTGTCTTTTTCTGAGGATCCATGCCCTGCTGCATTGTCCTAAACTGGGCTACTATTATAAAAAAAAGGCCACAATGTTCACCCAATATGAACAACCTCAAAGACACTGAAAGCTGGGAGTCAGCACTTTAAACTTATAGACAGCGCTTATACATATACGTATATAGACCCACATCTTTTTCAAAAATTAGATTAGAAAACATTTTCAACTGTGTAATGCCATAAAAGTGTGAATCCCAGAAGATGGACATTAAAATGGACACTTTGCTCCATCCAGTACATGTCAAACAATTCAGAAGCACAGAAACACACACACACACTCACACAAACACACACTCTGGGACTCATCACTTTTTTCACACGCACACAAAAATGCACACACACTCTCATATATAGGGACACATATCATAAATTCTCGCTCACACACACGTACACTTTACATGAACTGTGTCTGATCAGCAATTCTTCTAGAGGTGAGTATTGACAGGTTTTGTTATTCATAGCATATTCAAGCTATTATATTTTCTCCTCTGCTGCCATAATGTTGCCAGTGTTGCGGAACACATTGGTAGCTATCATTCGCCGGCTCTTTTTAAAAAACGTCTTGAGGCGTGACATTATTACCCATGAGCCATAAGGAGCCTATTCAATGACCAAACAGGGCTGGTTGTTCCTTTTATGGCTGCCACGCTCTCGGTGAGCGCCAGGGTTCAAAAGGGCATGGCCTCCCTGCCCTCGCGACACCCAGACACCATCTTTTTATACCTCCTTTAATCGAAACACCGTGTACTACATCACAGTTATGCTTTGGGCAAATTAAGGTCACTATATTGATTTCATATTTGTCATTAAACGCCAGGCACTCGTATGCTCACAAATCGTCCTGTTTGCCTCGTCCCTGTAGACATGTATCCCCCATCCTGCCGTTTGTCATCCTTCATAGAGCCATATTTGTGAAGGAGGTACATTGTATCTTCCTTTGTTTTGGTGTAGCAGAGTTTTTTTGGCTTGGTAGGGAGTCACTTTTCAAGGCTTCGTCCTTCCCAGGAGTCACTTAGTGCTATAAAGGAATCCAGTCGTGCGAGTGCTTTAAACATAGATTTGTTGTCTAGCATTTGTCAAAGGTCAACAGCAAACAAGCCCTTCGGTGGCCATTTAACTCTGCCACTGAACTTGTTCTTTTTCTCGCAGCGATTTGTGATTAGGAAATATCTCTCGCTCTTGGCCACTCGGCTCAGCTCAAAAACAGGTGATTCATAACGGGGCTAAAAGGTCACGTCAAGTGGCATGTTAGTATTTCACTTAAACTTTGATTAAAGATTTTTGGAAAAGATGGGAAAACGACTTAATATCAGTGTGGTCCTCCCTCTTCTGCCTCTGCACTCTGGGTTCTATATTTCCTGCAGAAATCAATAAGGTGGGAACTGAAGAAACTATTGCTGCGCTCTCTCCGGGTGCAGCACTCATTCATTCATCCTCAGCCTCTCTAATGGATCATGGGAGCTTGCAGGGGCATACAAAAACAGACAGAGCTCTCTTTACCCTCCTCGCCTCTTCTTCACAGGCTCTCCAAAACAACACGCATCACAAGAGCCAGCTAAAATAAGATTTGAATGTTTTAATCAAATGTACAAAGTAAAACTATTTTAATTTAAAAATGAAAAGTTTTTGAGAGAAAAGAGAAAACATGAACATCAGGTCACTCTAATGTTCCTGGCAATTTTAGATTGCACTAATGATATTTGCTTTCTACACCCTGGCACAGTTGACACAGTGCAATAGATATAATTAAATTAGGAAGAGTAACAAGGTTATGTCAGGTTTGTGATGTCTTCTGTTGAATGCCGTGGTTAAAATAATGCGGGAAGCCCCTGGCATGGGATCTAGCACAGTGATGAAAGTGGCAATATATTAGGGATATAATCAGTTAATTGTATCTACACAGAAATGAATAGACTTGTTTGAAAGGGTTTGCCACTGAAAAGCAAAAGAAATTGAAGCGACAACCGCCCCCTTTCCCGATTTTCATTTCTTCTTGGCAAAGTTCTGCTCTTCTGTTAAAAGATTTCAGGCTGTTATGTGTTTGTCCAAAGATAAAATACGGCATGCTATTGGCTGCAGAAAAGCCTTTTGAAGCCTCACCTTCAGACTACTGTATCCCACAGTGGAGCCTGCCATGTTTAACAGTGTGATATATCTCAGCGGTTAGAGGACTCATGTAATGGCAGCAATAAGGAGGCACTTAAAGGTCCTTAAGAGCAGCTGCCTGTCAGCACCGACAGAAAAACACACACAGAAGTAGCACACGGGCACATTTACACTTCCTCTCATTTGGTAGCATAGCGTACATTGTCTCCAGCACTCAATCATGTGAGAACAACACGTGCACGCATGCACAAGTGCTTGAATACATGCATCAAAAATAATCGCACCACCGTAAGCCTCTATGAAATGCTGAATTATTCTGCATGCATAGTGCATATTGCACACATGCAAGTTCTCACATTTATCATGTTGCATTTAACACACACAGGGCCAACCCCTGAGGCCTGGGTAGGCTAAGTAGACCCCGTGGCCCTCTCAGGAGTAATAGAACGATAGAAAAGAAGGGGGGTATTACCCGGATAGTCCCTCTTTCTTTCTCCCTCACTTTCCCTCTGCTGCTCCTGCTACTGTAGCTGACCGCCGAAAACAAATGTCCGCCCCCACCGTGGGTAGAGGGTGGTGGTGGTGGTGGGGGGGTGTTACAGGACAATTTGTTAGCCCCCTGTTTATTAACTGTAATATGAATGTAACTGTACGCACACTCAGGGGAGCTGAGCGCCAGCCACAATTACAGCTGACCCCGGTATAATGGGAAACAAATTTGTAGGAATATCGCCGGCCATCCGTCTTTATTTACACGTGGTAATGAGGTAGTGTGTTAAAGTACTGCAAGCTTTTTCTGGAGGGAGGCTCGGCTGGGCCTTCAGGCAGGCGGATATAGACAGGAGAAAGAATAGGAAGACAGACAGACAGGCCAGAAGGACAATTAGCAAGGCAGGAAAAGTTAGACAGGCTGATGGTTATAGTGTGTACAGATGAACTGGTGAAGACTGGGATAAAACCCGGAGCTACAGCTGGCACGAGAGCAATAAAAAACTAAATCTCACAGATATCTAAACAATAGAAATACATATGTTATTTGAAATAATACCTGTTTCAAATTTGCAATACTGTGAAATTCTAAATACCCAGTGAATTATATTGAATTGTACATTGAGCTGATAGCATACTCTGAAATGGATCAATCGTTCAGCAGCCCCACTGCCTTCTATTGATCCCACACCACGAGATGGATGTGTTCTCCAAACCTCCAGCGTGCTTCCTCGTGGACTTATGGAGCACTCTATTCTCAAGCTACATGTATTTCTCCCTGTTTTACAATTGTGTATTTCAGTGATCCTTAGAAAGAACTTGAATTAAACTTTTCTCAGTCTGTTGTGTACTCACCAAGCTTCATGATGTTAATCAGTGCCCATGAAAAACTTGTATTCTTGCCCTAAAAAGAACACAGATCTCTCACACAGTTTCCATAAATCCAATTTGAGTGAGGATGATTTTGATGTAAATGTTTCCATATAGCATACTAAAACATATCATGCATTAATTAAAAAACTTGTCCATATTTCTTTATTTGTATGTGCACGTACTGAGTTAAAACAAGGTGTCACACCTGCACAAAAAAGAAAAACCCAGATATAAAATATAAACATTAAAGATAATATGCCCACGTGGATAATTTACTTCCCTTTAAATCAATTTCAACACCAACTTGTTATCCCGAAAACCCCCACAAACCACTAAGGAATAAAATCCTCCTCATAAACATGGAGCCCTTTGTGAGTATGTCCCTGTAAATATATATCCTCCTCTCTCTGCACGCCCCGCTGCTTTCTGAATAAGCGTCACTAAAGCAGCTTTCAGGAGGACATGTTCCTGTCAAAGATGCTAAACCATGCAAGTCGGAGCCCGGGTTCCCTGCATGAGTCCCCCTAAATGAGATGTCCGTGGGGATAATAGGACGGCCTGCTTGCAAGCTAGCGCTCTGTGTGGCTCTTTTCATGCCAATTAGGCTCTGTGATATAGTCACAGCAGATGCACCGCCAGCTCCAGGATACCCATCTGATCATCGGCCCGGTCGCACAACATGGGGGGAGACAGAGACGGAGAAAGAAGGAAGCATTCTTTGCACAATACACAAATAGTGTGGGCTGTGAGCACTTGTAAACTGGCTAAGGAAATGTTAAATAAGAGCAAGAATAACTTTAACTTTGTTTTTTGTGGGCCAAAAAATAAATAAATAACCTGTTAAAGCATGCAATGATCACATAAAATTCACAAATATGAACTCTTACCAACACTTTAAATGTGATATTAAAGCTGGTGTCATTCAAAGCTTTGTAACTCCACCTAGCTAATTTATAAGCCAGTGAATCAATTCAAACACTGTCTAAAAAGATTTAAAAAATGCTCAAAGGTTGAGTAAAAGGTTGCTGGGATGTTTTGAAGATGCAGGGTTTTAATCCCTACCCCTTATATCTCTCTAGCTCCCTCTACTGTCTCCCCTACCTGCCCTCTAGGTGTTCAATGTGTCACTGAGAACATTAACCCACAGACAAAAAAAGAAAATGGCCTGTAATGGCCCTAATGAAGTGTGACAAGAGCACAGAGCCTACCCTGCCGACACACAGGGCCCCCAAAATTGGATTAGTGATTAACCATGTTGTCCCGCATTGAGTCAAATGGCTATGGCGACACAAAAGTGCTCGGTGCCTAGTCTGCCGGCCTGCCCTGCTGGGAAGGGGTGCCCCAGGAAGAGAGAGAAGGGGGGTGACATGGAGAAGGGTGGAAGAGAAAGAGGGCGAGATGGAGACCAAGAGAAACAGGGGAAAGGATGGAACGAAAGAAGGGAGAGCGGCAAGGTAGGGGGTGTCCCCGGGGCTCATAGCAGTGCCATGTCTGGAGGCCCCACTGTGCAGTGAAATGAGAAAGGCTCCATGCACCTGAGCAAGCCCAGGAGAGGCCTGAGGCGGTGGGAGAGCCTGAGCAGGATTCTCCCCTCGCTGCTCCCCTCCTCCATCCTCCTCCAAGCTGCTCCTGACATATATCTTGCCGTGAGACAAGAGCGCCAGTGCAAATCAAACCCACCACCTATAAATTACCTCTTTCATTCTCCCTTTAGCTCTCTCTCTCTCCATCTCTCCACCCCCTTCCGCCTGCCCCCAATCCCACTTTTTGCCTGTTACCCCTGCATCTCCCTCCCACCAACCCACCCCCCACCCTTCTCCTCCCTGCCCGGCTCCCCTCAACATGCGGCTTCCCATTGCAATATAAACTTGGCTGTCAGAGGGGCAGTTGCGATGTGGCAAACTTGCCATTGTAACGGACAGCTTGACAAATGCAGAGGGGTGGCAGAGCGTTGTGGTCCACATACTATACCTCCTCCCTGCTACCCTCGGTGCATTGAGGAGGGGAGGGCAGGTGATGCAAGGAGAAGAGAAGAAAAAAGGAGGAATGAGAGGAGAGGAGGTAGAGCGAAGGGAGGAGAGGGGGTTGGTGGTGTGGGTGCAGAGATAGAGAGAGTGACTTTCAGAGGGATAATGAGCCTTTGAACGATGGCTGAAATGTTGCCGTCAACCTGCCCTTCTGCTGCTGGGTAATTAGGTAATCAGTAAAGGCCTAATTATGGGATCAGGGTGCAGGGAAACAATTAGCAGAAAGTATTGCCACATAAAACGGAAATTTACGTTCTGCCAAAGCATGTTTAATTCCTGGATGTGTGTGTGCCGTCCTTCCTAAATAACCACATAAAAAGGACATTTCCCTTGCCTCCTACCTGCCAAGTGAAAAGGTTAATTTTAATGACCCAGTCGGCATTTGTGAATAAATATGGGAATTTTGTGGGTATATGATTAAATTGAGTTTTGAAAATAAGTGTGGAATTTTCTATTGCAATGCATATAATTATTGCGTTAAATATCTTTGAAAGTCTGTCTTTTTGTGTGTGTGTGTGTGTGTGATGCGAGTGTGTGTGTGTGTGTGTGTGTGTGTGACAATCATGGGTTTGTACTGTGCAAATAGATGTATTGTTAAGTAGCCTCATTGGTTTGGTAAGTGATTGCAATTAAATTGTGTTGCAGGGCCCCCCTCTGACACAGCAGCCCTGTGTGTGCTAGAATTTGGTTAAAGGATGGAGGCTCTGCAAAGACAGAAGGCAGGGAGAGAAAATGTGGAAGAAAAGGATCACTCAATGCACTCAACAATGCACTGGCAGCCCATACAAACATAAAAAGGGAGAGGAAGAAAGAGAGAGCGCAAGAGAGAAAATTGAGCTTAACAGCCTGATTCTTAACTATTATTTATCCATTATGGGGAGAATGGAGCCGGGGCGCTGTGCGGGAGAGGATTAGAGAAGATTTGTGGGCTTTACAAGGCCCTGTCCTCCCATCCGCATCGCTCCAGCTCCCAGGGGCTCCGCAGCCAGCGCCGGCTCAGCTTGTCTGATCATTTATCCATAATTAGAAAATTAATATTTTAGATGGCGCTATGATGAACCCATTATGGTGATGGGCCCCGATATCAATTATAACTTCAATTTCAATTTCACTTACAGCCACGGCAGCAAAATGGCTCCGGGTGGCGGAGTCGAGTGATGGGCTCGGTGCCACGGAGCATGACGAATACAGATCACTGCACATTAGGATGAGCAATTATTTGAACATGTATAAAAACTATTTACAAGCAATGTAATTGACCAGGGTCAGGGGGAGATGCGGGAAAAATGGACAGGTTGACAAATTTTTGTTCCTACCAACAGAAAAAGGGGATTTATTAATTTCTTTGAGGCTGTAATTGAATTTTTGAGAGGGGTTTCTTGTTAAGTCTCTCCTGTGGTCCAGGGCTCATCTCCTACTATGACCTTACATACATCTAACACCAAAGACTGTCTGCCTCCACCAACCCCACCCCCATCCCCATCCACCTTCACATGGGAATGGGGAGCAGAAACACCTAAAAAAAAAAAAAGAAAAGCAAGGTGAGGGGGAATTGTAGTACAGAGAGGAGGATGGGAAAAGAGAATAAAAGAGAAAGATGTGTAATCTTCCATGCTGTCTTAAATATAATGTGAATCCACAGTCCTGTTAAAATGTGCTGCAGCTGACACGTATACTTCTAAATGGAAAATTAATATAAACTAAATCTTAATTTCACGAATGAATAAATAATAAGACACATTTTATCTGTTTATTTTTCCCTTGTCTCGTGTCTTTTTGCCCACACACACACACACAAAACAAAAAACAAATGAGTTGCCTGGACGTAAAATATTTGTGTTATATTAACAACCTATCAGTAAACATAGTATTGATTATTTCTGATTAGCTATTCATTTGAAATACATAATTAATTTTTCTTATGAATTATTGATTATCTTGTCAACAATTCTACTTTTTCTGCACGCATTTATCCACCACCTGACAATAGTTATCCTATAGGCACAAATTTACATTTTATACTTATTATTTTACACATTTTACGTATGAAAATATTGTGTGTGTTTTCGCCAGCCGGCGCTCCTTCTAATGTTGCAGCATAAAGCGAAATTATAATCCATCATCCAGCCCCATCCGACCATAGCAGAGAGGGGATATTACTATCTCACTGCTGCTCCAACAAGGTTAGATGAATCCCCGTAACAGCCCTAATCATACACACACTTCATCACCGAGGCTAAACCACTGCACGTTAATTATGTAGACATCACTCAAAATACACTGCTACACTGGGCTCTGCGGCTCCGAGAGCTCATTTGTCAGCTGTGTGTGTCTCTGGCACGGAAAACAAAAGGTCAACCGGGTGGACATGATTTCAGATAGCCTGCGTGTTCCCTTAGCGGTCCTTTTGGCAATTTGTTTTGTCTCCTGCCCCTGAAGAAGGCGGTGTTTAACAAAGGTAACAAACACAGGTATGGGTAGCATTATGGTGCATATTTACTATTTTATTTGAATAATTTTATTTTCATATTTATTCCATTTATAGAAATCTCTCTTTCCTGTTGGCAGTAACATTTACACTCCCTCAAATTCTCACCTGCTTTGCACACATATGATTTAGCTTTTAAAAAATGTTGCCACGAGGCATCTCATAATTTTCTTTTTCTCAAGGCAGCCAAATTTTCTCCTTCCAACATTTACACATTCATTTACAAATTCATTTTTTACATTTTTTCATGTTTATTGCACACAAGGCCTCTTGAGACGCACAGGCCAAACAATTGTTAACCTTAACCACTAATCCAACCACCACACATTTATCCCCATGTCCTGCCTCTAGGTCCCAACCCAGACTTTGAACCCCCCCCCCCCCCCCCCCCCCCCCCCCCCGCCCCACAGGCTGGCCCAGCGA